>NW_027397074.1:48888894-48953192 GCF_003265705.2 Callorhinus ursinus | reverse complement strand
GAAAGAAAGAAAGAAAGAAAGAAAGAAAGAAAGAAAGAAAGAAAGAGGGTAAGTTAAGGATCCTGGTAACATGAAAGAGAAACAAGACACACTGCCCATTCTTCTGCCATCCTTCCCTGTCCATTAAAGAAACTGCACAGAAGAGAGCATAACAACCTCCCAGAACAGGATGATCCCAAATATTAAGCACTCTCCAAATTACAGGTAGGGATAGAATAAAAATTAAGATCTCAAACATACAAACTACTGCCAGAAAGTCAGAAAACAGAAATTTCTGCTGATGCAAAGGCTCTTCACAAAAGCATTCATTCCCTGTTTTTTTCTAATAATCATCTCCATCCCATAACCTTTTATTACCAGTCTCATGAGAAGCCTTGACGATTCAGGTGTCTTTGAATATGCTTTACAAATAATAAATAGCACATCCAGAATTTCTGTCCAATTCTATTAATAAAACATATGAGTGATTCTCAGAAGGTAGCAAATTTTATGATCACTTCCACACACTCTCTAATCAAATTTTATTTTTTCCAGGTTTGAGCAACCATTCTTTTCCTGCAATTTTAATGAATGGAGAATTGCAGCCAAACCTCGCATTCTACTGAAGATATCTTCAGTAGTGTTTTGACTTTTTTGGGGATAAGGCACTATTTCTGAGGATTCTCAAAAATAATTATGTTCTAATGGAAGACTGGGGCCTCCTTCCAGCCAGATCCTACCCACTAGAGAACCAATAAAGGAGAGCAGCCAAGTGAAGAGCAAACTCATCATTCATGAAGATCCAGTAACTCCTAAAGCACAGAGTTCCTTGGGTAACGTTCAAATGGTAACATCCAGGAACATAAAGGATAGCTCCTGCATTCTCCTCCTAAATTCAGGCCAAATACAGAACTTGGCACAACCTCACAGAAAGACTTATCTCTGAAGAGACTCTGAGCTCTCTTACCCAGTTAGTTGTGCTAAAGAGCATAGTCTGTCCTAAACTCTCCGGGCACCAGCAGAATGGACAGGGCCAGAAAAAGATGGCTCTCTGTTGCCTTTTCTATGTCAAGAACCATACCTCATGTAAGCATGGCCAAATGGATGTCAGCGACTCATTAATTGCACCCATCAGAAAAGTCGTTCCTACACTGGGAAAGAGTAAGTCAGGGGGAGCTCAGCGTTTAGAAACATCACCTTTAACATTCTCCATGTGGAGAAGGTAGAGAAAAATCTCTGCTATAAAGAAACATGAAAAAGAAGGGACAAGTATTTCCCATTAATACATTCCTACCAGTTGCTACAGTGAGTACACACATGAACACTGCGTGCTCACAATCACATATGCAGAGTGAGACTTCCTGAAATAAATTGCTGAGTGGCATCACAGCAAACTCCAAGTCACCAGCAAACAAACAAACAAAGTAAAAAAAAAAAAAAAAGCGCCAAATATTCAGCTCTGCTGTTGAGAATGCATGGGCGACTCAAGAAATGGAAGAAAACTTCACTTTTTTCCAGATGACCCCAGACTGCTTATTTCTTTTTCGAAATTGTGACTCTCGACAGGTTAAGAGTAGGCAGTTTCCCCACTACTCATAGCCTGACTTGAAATGCAGCCAGGCCAAGATCCATCTTAAACAGATGGAATTGAACACTTTAAACATTTGAATATTTAAAGCCTGCATTACCCCAGATTGGGAGCCCTGTGTATTATTGACATACTAATTTCCAGTTCTACTGAAGCTACCTTTCCAATGAAGAGTTTCAAGGGCACTGGCAGAGTGCTGGGGAGTGGTTGTTCTGATGAGCGTGTGTTTGTTCACTCATTGCCTTTCTCATGTGCCAGAATTGGCTGGAGAAGTGCAGCAGGGGCCCTCAGGATCTGAGATGGTGTGGATTGCAATGGGCTGGGGCTGGATCCTTCCCCTCCCCTTCAACCCAAAAAAAAAAAAAAAAAAAAAAAAAAATCAATGAGTTGTCATGGCAACCAGATTTGGAAGACTCTGAGGTGGAGGCCGGAGGGCTAAAACATGCCAAAACAAAGAAATAAAATCTGTCCACGGAACAAGATAATTCCAGAGACAGTCACCTGGGGGTTCAAATGAAATCTGATTCCCGTCTTAGTGAATTTCCATCTTGATTTTATCTTTACTATTTTACCCTGTTCCCAGATTTCCTCTAACAGCATCAAGACTCTGATAAGCTAAGGAAATTGGTCTTGATTCCTGCTTGCAAACCTTTGTCCTGGGGGCTCATAGCTCCTAGTTGCTTGCTTGTAAAGCACCTGACTCCCTTAGCAAGCAAGTTACCCACACTGAAATTCAGAGCCACATTGACCCTGGCTGGCCTCTTTAAGACCTTTCAAAAATCTTTGCTCAGGGTGTTTCAAATACGTGTAGAGAAACAAAAAGACAGAGGATTTGATTCAGAAGTATGAGCATTTAAACTGCATGTATCCCAAAACATTTCAGTTTGGGAAAGTGTAGGTGGTGTCGATACTAAGTTACCTAATAAAAAAAATGTTTCATGAAAAATAACTTTCTAATTTAAAACGCCAATCATGGTAGGACTCTTTCACCAGCTCTGCTTGCTAACTGGTCAATTAGCAAATACGCAGATACCCACTTCAGGGTAAAATTCTTTTTGCTCTGAATGCCATGCGCTTCTATCTCTGCATCTCCATTCCTTTTCCTTTAAGATGGAAACATCACTGATACCTATTGCTCCTGCCAGGTCTGTGCAAAAAGTCTAGAATTTAATCATTAAATAAATATTTGCTGATCACTTACCGTCCTTATGTAGGCAGCTGGGGATAGAGAGATGAGTAAGATCAATTTTTGGCTATCCTGTAGATGGATATCTCACCCAAAATTTCCTAAAAGATTTGCATCCTTTTGACTCAAAGATTCTGCAAATCGTACAACAGCAACTCTCTTGTCCACCATTGTGATACTTACCCCAGAGTTTAGGGAATGAGAAGACACCAGGTGGGACTCAAGGCTGAAGACCATATTCCCTATGCTTAATCGATTTCCTGAAAGAATCTGCTGCTTACTTTACTCCCTTGTTTTCTATCTTGCAAAATGCATGTCCTGCGACATTTTAAGCCTTCAGTTAAGATTAAAGTCCTCTGGAGCAAGCAAAAGAAAACTGACAAATCCTATGAGAACAAAACATTTTCTTTTTTCATTCAAATTGGCTATCAGAGTCTCCACCCCAAAGACCTGGTTCGTGTAAGGTGAAAAGAATGCTATGTGCAATGAGCTTTCGTTCTGAAATTAAACAGTCCTAATAAAAGGAAGAAAATCCATCAGGGTCCAAGGGAGTTGATATGGGAAACTGAGCTGGTTCTTAAGCCGATTCTCCTGTCTTGTACATGATTTAACTGTAGAGAAAATCAATGGGATTGTTTACTTTTTTGCTCAGATTATCTTGATATTTGGTCTGGCAAGAGATCTTCAAGCATTAGGAAATTACAAACTTATATTAATATGTTGAAGAGAAAAATCTGTCAAGTCTCCAACATACCCACGTGCAAGTGCCTGCCCATGACCCTGAGACCCTAGGGGTTATGCGGCTCAACTTTGAGAGCCGTGCCTGTGACTTACTTGATGGTGTGAACCAGAGCAGTGCAAACCCCTCCCAAAGGAGACTCAGAATCCTCTCCTTGACAACTTGAATGATGCTCTTCAGAATCCTGCCTTTCCACTTCAGACACAGAGATCCATCAGATTTTCCAGTGAGAGGCACAGTATCTCCATCTCCAGGTATTATGGGCTGAAAGTGCCCCACTCCCCTCAAAAAAACCCATATGCTGAATACCTCAGAATCTGACTGTATTTGGATATAGGCTCTTTAAAGAGGTAATTATAAATAAGGTGCAGAGGGGAAGACCATGTGAAGCTACAGAGAGAAGGCCATTTTTGGCCAAGGAGAGAGGCCTCAGAAGAAACTAACCCCGCCGACACCTCACCCTCAAACTTCTACCCTCCAGATCTCTGACAAAATAAACTTCTGTTGTTTACGCCACCGAGTCGGTGCTTTGTAATGACAACTCTAGCATACTAGTATACCAAGCAGGCAAACAATAAACTCAATTTTTGGTTGTTGTTTTCTATTTTTCAGCTCTGTGGTTCTTCATATTTTGATTAGCAAAAGCTATGTTATATTACACTATAGATAGTTTAAGTATATATGACTGACACTTAGGAAACATTTGGTAGAATTTTGAATAAATTAAAAACATAGAAATAAAATACATGTACCAAAACTTGGTTAATGGAAAAGTGTTAATATTACAATGAAAAATAATAAGCTATTTAATGATTAGTAATTGGAAACTGACAGACTAACATGCTGAATGAGATGCCTGAGCAAAGTAGTAGTAAAAATCATTATCCTCCAAGTAAGGCAAGTAATTATTTTAATAGGATTGAGAATAAATATTGCAATAAAATTTCCCTCTTTTATATTATTCTTTATTTTGGATTATAGCCTAACAAAACAATATTTTTCAACATATGTATTGCTATGCTGCTTACACTTAAAACATATGTGGGTATAGGGTGATGTGAAAATTTGCCCGAGAGACAAGAAAAAACTGAAATCTGAAATTCTACCTTCTCAGAAACAAAATATGTAATTTCATAAAACACACAAAGCAGAAGTAGAAGTTTTTAACCTGGAAATTTTGAATGAGCTTTGATGTTTTCATGAAAAATGTATGTGTATGCACATGTATATGTTTCTAAGGAAGGGACCTAATAATCTTTTATGTCTCTTAGATAATAGCCACTTCCTAAGATGAAGAACTGTCTACTTAAAACATAACTCTACTTGTTTAAAAAAGGCCTCCACAACTTATCAAGTTTCGATGATAGCTTAGAATTGGAAAATCGGAGATTCACCAAATTCTATGTTGTACAAACACTTGTTAAACATAGCGTCTATAGATTTGGATAGGGATGCGCTGTTGTGCTGGAGATGCAGAGTGTGTGTTTATGAGCATGTGTTTGCAAGATAAATTCCGTATCTGTCCGCCATAACTTCAGTGTGGCCCTGCCCAATGCCTCCAGGCAGGTATCAAATAACAGACAACACAACTTTAAAGCCACAAAGCCCTGAGATATCATCTCCAATTGTTACATTTTACAAAGGGGAAGAAGGGAGATTCAGAAAATGGAAATGTGCAGGGTGAGAGCTGGAGTGAGCAGACCCCTACTTCCCTGATGTCTAGCCAAAGCCCTCTCGCTCATGATGTTAAAGGACTGGACAACCTCTTCCTGCTACCACAGAGAGAAGTGTGTTTTCACTAGACTTCAAGGTGTAATGGCTACCAGGATTTATTCTGTAGGTGAAGGGTCCTCTTGACAGTACTGAGTAAAACAAAGTAGTACAGAATGTTTGCCGAACAGAGTAGTAGGAGATTTGGCGGAGTAGAGGGTGTTTGGTTGTCAGCACAGTTTCTGGAACCAGGACCACCTGCTCACAAGCGCCGGCTCTGTCACTTGCCATTTGTGAGGTCACAAGCAAGGGTCTTAATTTCCTTGTAGAAACCTGTCTCTCCTCTGTAAATTGGTGATAATAATTGTGCCTGTCTCCTAAGGGGTGTCCTGAGATTTACATGAATTAGTAAACACCAGGCCTTTAGAAGAGCACTAGGCTTACAGTACAGAAGGATTATGCTTGGGGTGAGCTCATTCTCTTCTCTTCCTTTCCTCTTAGGTGAAGTCCTCAATGAAGCCTGTTTGGAAGAGAGAAAGAGACCTTTGCAATGACTTTACAAGCTGAACTTCATCTGTCCCCTGCCATTAGTTCTGCCCCCCGCCCAACACAATTCCACAATTCCACATCTAACAAGGGACTCAATGGGACCTGTACTGGAGGAGAAAATACCTTGGTTTGCAGATTAGCGGCGAGTTTCCTGAGCTTATCTTTCTCAGTAATCTTACAGTTCAAAGTATGATATGGCCTAGGATAAGCCTCTCTGGTGTCTTCATAACATGTTAGCCATTCTAAACTTCTTAGATTTTATATAATACAGAGGAAGAAACATAAATTCTTCACTTCTTCTACCTTTATCCTTTTTTTTATCCTTAGCCAATAAGTCTTCAGACCCAAACATAAGAAGGGCAGTTACTGTGCATTGACTGGATAAAAGCCATTCCAACATCCCTTGCTTTCGTCTACAATCAAATTGGGAAAATGAAAACACTCTACCCCCAAATTGCTAGCAGTTGTGGTGACCACGTGTCCTGTTTCTGGCCAGTGAGATCTAAGATGGAGCCTACCAATCAGATGCCTTGGAAAGTTTTTTTTTTATTTTTTTATTTTTTAGATTTTATTTATTTATTTGAGAGAGAGAATGAGAGATAGAGAGCATGAGAGGGAAGAGGGTCAGAGGGAGAAGCAGACTCCCCCTGAGCAGGGAGCCCAACCCGGGACTCTATCCCGGGACTCCAGGACCATGACCCGAGCCGAAGGCAGCCGCCTAACCAACTGAGCCGCCCAGGCGCCCGGAAAGTTTTTTTTAAAGGATCAGGCTCAGATGGCATATTTTTCAAGCCCTTTGCCACCTCCTTATCCTCTTCCCTTTCTTTTTTGCCTGAAACAAAACGATGTCTAGAAGTGAACCCATCATCTTGTGATATCAGGGCAAAAGCCACGTGCTGAGGACAGCAGAGCAAGAAGATAGAATAAAAAACCTTGAATTCTTGATGACACTGTTCAGCTACAATGTCAGCCCTGAAGGGCTGGACTTCTTGGGTCCAGGTCCAAGACCCTTGGACTTCTGCTCTTCTATGAGACAAATAAACCCATTATTCACATTTCATGCTGCTTGTAACCAAATATAATCCTAAATGATATAATAGACATTCTAATTCAATTAACTAAGAATAAAAGGACCCAAAGAAAACAATTATGCAAGATGTGTGCCCTCTCCAAACCACATGCTTTGTAAAGCCTGGCAGAAGTGGGGAAGACAGCAGATGAAAACTTTTTGTAAAGTTATAAAACTTTCTTATGACTAATGTAGGGCATCTGAATGGTTATTAAGCATATACCTCAATATACAAGACATAGTAAAAATAGCCCTGTGGGATCCTACATATGTATGAGGAAAGCTTGAAGTCCCAAGCTGCTTGTCCTATTACTCTGGAGTCTACCTCTTTCTTTCTTTCTTTCTTTTTTTACTTTTAATAATAATTTCTAATCTCCCATTGGTGTATTTATTATGTACTAGTTGTTATTTAATACAATGGGTCTCCTGGGAAGGGGGGAAAAATCAACCTAAAAATAAGAGTTTTCCAGGAATAGAAAGAGATAGTCACAATAGAAAAATACCAGCGGGAAATAGTCTTTATATTATACAGCAATTAAAACTTTCTAAACAAAAAAAAATTGTTTTTAAAGACATATCATAGCTGGAGAACTGGCCAAAACTCAACATGTTTAATGTTTAATGAGATACAGATCAGTGGTAAGAACAAAGGAAAATCCAAGTTGAAGGATTAAATTTCTCTCAAAATCAGTCACTCAAACATGTGTACCTATGTCATAAAGTGTTTCTGAGTTTAACGTATACTCCAGGCATTAATCCCCATCCGGAGAGCAGAAAGGCTTCATTTGCCACATTCCAAACTGAAATAGACTCCTGTACAGCACTGTACATACCTAAGAACAGCTCCTAAAAGTCATTAGCAAAGATTCTTTGTGAGTAGAGAAATCAAAAGACAAGAATCAAAAGGCATAAAGATGTCAACTACCTCTTTCTAAACCATGAGAAGAGTAGATATAGTAATATGCTTATATGGGACTACCTGCAAAATGGTTGCTTACAGCTCCCTCTTGGTGTCATAGGAAGAAAAATCTTCACAATAACATTTTTCAGTTATTTTAAAGCACAGAACATTCACTTATGGCCTACTATGTGCAATTCACAGTGCTAAGGGTTGAGCGTGCCAAGATGGAAAGACTCAGGTCTGATTTTAAGGATTCAATTTAAGAGTTGTATTTTTCCATACAGCACTGTAATTGTAAATAGAGGAATATATATGTGTGTGTGTGTATATGTGTATATATGATATATACATGTATACATATCAAAAATTGTATAAAGATACTATTTTATTAAGTTGAAGGGAAAATAATGTTAATTAAATGTTAATTAAGCTCCTCTTCCCACACCAGGACAGTTATGTCTTCACCTCAACTCCTCATAGAAATCCTGGCCATAATTTCGCTCAAAGCCCCAAACTCCAACTTATACTGATTATATATAATGCACTAAGGAAGGCATTTTGACTATTGCTGATATATATAAAAGTATCATTTTTTTAATGTATTTATTTTGTAAGAAAATTAGAAAGTTTTCTAATCAACTGTAATTTTTTTTAATTTCCTTAGGTATTCCTGATAGACCATTAAATCATCAGCAAAATTAAAATAAAAGCAAAGCAAAAAAAACAACAACAAAAAAAAACTCTCAAAACTTAAATTTGCCCCTGAAAAAAACAATACATTATACGTTAATAAAAAATTTTTTAAAAAACTTAAATTTGCTTTATTTTCCTTTTTCTTGTCTAATTTCTTTCATTGGGCAGTGCTGGTAAAATGGCATCAATGACTGGGATGATAGTGTCATCCTTGTTTTATTCTTGCCCTTAAGGGGAAACCACTTGCAATATCACTAAACAAACAAACAAAAACATAGGCTCAACAACAGATGGACTCTCTAACTTTTCACCAGATGCTAAGGGAGAGAGAGAAGAAGAATGCAGGCCATATGAGTTTGAAATATCTACAAATCCAAATTTCCTTGTCACTCAAAGGTAGGTGGAATTCCAGTAGAGGCAAGCAATTCTATCTGAATGGCCCCTTTTAATCTTCTTTAGCAAATCTGAGTTGGGTCTTAGGGGGACATAGTGTGGTGTGACTAATCTTTCCCCAACAAAATGAAACAAAACTCTTACCATTGACTTACTACATGATTTTGGATAAGTGTAGTACTAATATGTGTAGTACTACTGAATTTATAGTACAAGGTTTTCATGAGTGCCTATGACATGTACAGCTCATGACTTATCCCCATATCTGATCTTTGATACTAACAGCACCTCATCTCCAATAATGTTGTTTGACTGGAGGAATGAATAACCTTTAACTCCTGACCTTGATTGTTTTTTTTTTTTAAGAACTTAGTTGATTTTTTTTCTCTCTCATTGACAGGTTTCCTCTCAAACAGATTAGTAACTCATTATCTAAATATATATTAGTTAATAAGTTGTTGAGAAGGTGGAAGTTTTGTGGCCAGTTTTTAATAGAAGATACCATCCAAGGGCGCCTGGGTGGCTCAGTTGTTAAGCGTCTGCCTTCGGCTCAGGTCGTGATCCCAGCGTCCTGGGCTCGAGTCCTATATCGGGCTCCCTGCTCAGCAGGAAGCCTCCTTCTCCCTCTCTCACTCCCCCTGCTTGTGTTCCTGCTCTCACTCTCTCTCTCTCTCTCTCTCTGTCAAATAAATAAATAAAATCTTTTTAAAAAAAAAGATGATGCCATCTGTAAAACAATTAATTTATAATTTGCCCTACCATTTTGTATTCCACCTTTTTAGGTTACTTAACATGAAAGTATATTACCACCGTAGAAATCACTTGTTACATAAACCGTTTGGTGGTGCTCCTTTGTCATCCCACCAGGTCTCTAATTTATATGTTGAGTGCAGTATATTCTAGTAAAGTGACTAGTTGGGAATGCAGTTATGTGCATTACCTTGCCACTATAATTCTTGAAAATATTGTCAGCTTCCTGAAATGTCAAACAATGCCATTTAAATTCCAGTGTGCAATTTTCACCTTATCTATAAAAGTATCCTGAGACAAGAATTGAGTGGGACCAAAGTCATAATAATTATTTTCTGTAAGTAATGGATAGTGTATAATATATATCACCCTTCCAAAATGTCAGAAAATTTTGCTTTTACTTTGATCAGTGCAGAGTGTAGTTAGAAAATCTGTCAAAATTATTTCATTGACTATGTTACTTTTTGGAGAAGTCAAATTATCGAGGCATTCGAAAGGAGAGAAAATGAGGGTTATAAAGTGCCAGATAGCTGTTTATAAAGCATAGAGAGTCTACTACATTTAAATGATTTAAATCCTGCATTGCACACTAGGAACTCAAGTTCAACCAACAGTTTTATGCATTAATTCTTTGAAAAAAAAAATGGCTTACCTAAAAACTAACAACTGGTTTTCAAAATTGGATTGTAAAGAGCATTGCTGTTCTTTGCTTTGGACCATAAACTAGAAACTAAAACTCATTTACTAGAAGAAAAGGTGAAATTATACATATATTATATGTATAATATATATATATATATATATATATATATATACCTACTTAATTAATGCATTCATTCATTCATTCAGCTAACATAAGCATCTCATATATGCAGGGTCCTGTGCTGAGTGCTAGGGATACAATGTGAGTGAGAAGGACATGGTATCTGCTTTCATGGAGAGAACCCAAAGATAAACAAGTAAACAAATAAGCAAAATAATTTCAGTTTGTTATAAAGGTTACTAAGAAGCTAAACAAGCGAGGATGGATACGGTGACCTACTTAAATACTATGAGCCATGTTGGTATCTAATTTACCTGTTCACCACTTTCTGAAGAGGTGACATCTGTCCTGCCAATGAATTAATTTTTTTGCTAAAATTACTGAGAATTACTTTCTATTGTCTGCAACTAAAGTTTTCTAATTCTTATGCTTCCTAGAGGGGAGAATGGAATACAACCACAAAAATCAGGCAAACCCGGAAATGTCCTCAGTCAAATAGGTAGCCATTATTTTACAAAACCCATGACATTAAAAATAATAACAACTGAAATGGAAGAAAAAAACCTCTCTAGAAAGATCATGATAATTCTGCATTTTAGCAGTGATTTAAGAAAATAAAGACAGCATTTCCATAATTATTCTTAAAAGATGTAATGACACTAATTGAGCATTGATATGCATATCAACTTGAGACAAGGACATAATGAGACACAGAACAGGAATGAAAAGAGAAGGTCCTGAAAACATCTTCCGAAACATGATCCAACTCAGGGGAACAGGGGCTGCAAGGGAGAGGCAAATATGAGCTATTATGAACTGAACACATCATTGACTTCTTCTTGCCTCTAAAAACTAACAGTGATTGCACCAGTCAAAGAAGGGGGGATCTCAGGGATGACTCCTGTCCTAGGCAGGCCATGACCAGAGGAGACTTGATTGCAACATGGGGACAGACGCCTGCCAAGAAGATTTGATGACATAGAAATAAAACTTCCTATTGTGAGTATCAAGAGCCCAGTACCCACATCCAGTAAGTGAACCCATTAGTTGGAGACAATGAGGAACCGAATGGGTATTATTAGGAATCAAGTCAATGAAGGAGAAGACAAACAAAACAAACTTTCCCCAGCAAGGAGAAAGGACAAAGAGACTTAAATGAGAATCAATGATAAATACTAAAGATACATTGAAAAAACAGATTGGAAGGAAGAAATAAAACTCTTTTTTTCACAGATGGCATTGTTGTCTATATGGAAAATCCCCAAAAATCAATAAAAAACTCTTGGAACTAATAATATTAAATTATAGCAAACAAGTATGATAAAAGCTTAATATACAAGTTAATTTTATTCCCATACACCAGCAAAGAACAAATGGAATTTGACATTAGAAACTCAAAAATCAATGGGAAAACAGTATGGAGATTCCTCAAAAAGTTGAAAATAGAGCTACCATACGACCCAGCGAATACCCAAACCAATTGCACTACTGGGTATTTACCCCAAAGATACAAATGTAGTGATCTGAAGGGGTACGTGCAGCCCAATGTTTATAGCAGCAATGTCCACAATAGCCAAACTATGGAAAGAGCCAAGATGTTCATCGACAGATGAATGGATAAAGATGTGGGATATATATATACAATGGAATATTATGCAGCCATCAAAAGGAATGAAATCTTGCCATTTGTAATGACGTGGATAGAACTGGGCCAAATAAGTCAATCAGAGAAAGACATGTATCATATGATCTCACTGATATGAGCAATTCTTAATCTCAGGAAACAAACTGAGGGTTGCTGGAGTGGTCGGGAGTGGGAGGGATGGCGTGCCTGGGTGATAGACATTGGGAAGTGTATGTGCTATGGTGAGCGCTGTGAATTGTGTAAGACTGTTGAATCACAGACCTGTACCTCTGAAATGAATAATATATTATATGTTAAAAAAAAAGAAAATAGTAGGAAGGGAAAAATGAAGGGTGGAAAATAGGAGGGGGAGACAAACCATGAGAGACTATGGACTCTGAGAAACAAACTGAGGGTTCTAGAGGGGAGGGGAATGGGGGATAGGTTAGCCTGGTGATGGGTATTAAAGAGGGCACGTATTGAATAGAGCACTGGGTGTTATATGGAAACAATGAATCATGGGACACTACATCAAGAACTAATGATGTAATGTATGGTGATTAACATAACATAATTAAAAAAAAACCCTAAAAAAAAAAGAAAGAAACACTATGCCATTTACAATAGCACCCCCCAAAAAAGACTATACTAGGTATAAATCTGACAAAATATATATTATATGAGAAAGACTACAAAACTATGATGAAAGAAATCAAAGAACTTAGAAACTAGAGAAATATCCCAGGGTCATGGATAGGAAAACCAATATTATCAAGATGTCAGTTCACACCAAATGTATCTACAAATTCAATGCAATCCCAATAAAAATTCCAGTAAATTATTTTGTGAATATTGACAAATTTGTTCTAAGTTTATATGAAAAGACAAAACCCAGAATAGTCAACAGAATATTGAAGGAGAAGAACAGTCAGAAGACTGACACTATCTTCAAAACTTAACTAAAAAGCTATGGTAATCATGACACTGTGGCATTGGCAAAAGAATAGATAAATATATCAATGGAACAAAATAGAGAGCCCAGAAATAGAACCACATAAATATAGTCAACTGATCTTTGTCAAAGGAGCAAAAGCAATACAATGGAGGAAAGACAGTTGTTTTAACACCTGGTGCTGGAATAGATATTCACATACACACAAAAAAGTCTATACACAGATGTTACCCTTTCACGCATTTTTCACTGACAAAAGGAAGAAAACACTAAAAATAAAAGTGAGGATTAAGGTGATGTGTTAATTCTCTTATCTAAAGTTCTTGGGCTAAATCCTGGAGATTATATTCTCTCAAATTAAAGTGATGTAGGTAGTGTCAAGAAACAGGAAAAATTCTGCTATCAGGATTATTCTGGGATTTTAGATTTTTCAGGATTTTTTTCTGTTGAAATCATCAGAGATTCACAAATTAATGTAGGAGAAAGATCTTCATGGCTCAGGTGGGAAGTGATAAGAAGTGTGGCAAACTAGATAATATAAGTACATAACATAAGTACATAAACACAAATTCAATTTAAAAAATATGTGCCATAAGAAACACCATAAGACATCGTCAGGGAAATGCGAAGATATCACCTCACATCTGTTTGAATGGCTATTATAAAAAAGACAACAAATAACAAGGCAGGGATGCGGAGAAAATGGAACCCTTGTGCACTATTGGTGGGAATGTAAATTGGTGCAGCCACTGTGAGAAACAGTATAGAGGTTCCTCAAAAAATGAAAAAATAGAACTGCCATATGATCCACTTCTGGGTATATATCCAATGGTAATGAAATCACTATCTCAGAGACAACTCTGCACCCCGCCCCCATGTTCACGGTGGCATTATTTACAAAAATCAAACCATGTAAGCAATTTAAGTGCCCATTGACAGGTGATTGGATAAAGAAAAGGTGGGCAAAGAAAAGAAGAAAATCCTGCCACTTACAATATGGAGGAAACTTAAGGGCGTTATGTTAAGTGAAATAAGTCAGGCAGCAAAAGACAAATACTGCATAATCTCACTGATACATGGAAGCTGAAAAAAACCAAACTCATTGTAACAGAGATCAGATTGGTGGTTGCCAAGGGTAAGGGGGTGGGGGGGTGAGGTAATGAGTAAAGGTGGTCAAAATGTGCAAACTTCCAGTCATACGATAAGTAAGTTCTGGGAATGTAATGTATAGCATCATGACTATAATTAAGCATAATTTATCGTATATTTGAAAGTTGCTAACAGAGTAGATCTTAAAAGTTCTTATCATAAGAAAAAAATCATAACTCTGTGAGGTGATGGATGCTAACTAACCTTATTGTGGAATCATTTAACAGTATGTACATATATCAAATCACTACGTTGTACATCTTAAACTAATACAAAGTCATTTGCCAATTATATTTCAATAAACTTGGGGAAAAAGGAGAGGAAAAACAAACAAGTGTGTTGGACACTGAAATTAAAAATATAATACTATCTGGGGCGCCTGGGTGGCTCAGTCGTTAAGCGTCTGCCTTCAGCTCGGGTCATGGTCCCAGGGTCCTGGGATCGAGCTGCACATTGGGCTCCCTGCTCCACAGGAAGCCTGCTCCTCCCTCTACCACTCCCCCTGCTTGTGTTCCTTCTCTCGCTCTGTCTCTTTCTGTCAAATAAATAAATAAAATCTTTAAAAAAATAATAATAATACTATTTACCATAATATTAGCTAAAAAAGAAGTATTTATGTATAAATCTAATAAAACATGTATAGGACTAACATACTAAAAATTATAAAATGTTAATGAAAAAATTTTTTAAAAATCTAAATAAATGGAGAGATAGAAATGCTCGTGGTTGGGAGATTCAACATAGCAAGGATTTTAGTTACCCTCTAAATGATGTACAGGTTTAATGTAATTCCTATCCAAATTCCAACAAGGCTTTTTGTAGATATAAACAATATTATTCTAAAATTTACATAGAATAGAAAAACCAGCGGAATAGAATAGCTTCAATAATTTTGAAAAAGAAGAAATATAGAGGAAGAATTAATCTATCTAATTTCAAGACCTGCTCTATAGCTAGAATAATCAAGATGGTGTGGTATTGGGGCTCCTGGGTGGCTAAATCAGTTAAGCATCTGCCTTCGGCTCAGGTCATGATCCCAGAGTTCAAGCCCCACATCAGGCTCCCTGCTCAACAAGGCGTCTGCTTCTCCCTCTGCCTACTGCTCCCCCTGCTTGTGCTTTCTCTTTCCCTTTCTCTTGCTCTCTGACAAATAAATAAATAAAATCTTAGAAAAAAAAAAAAGACAGTGTAGTAATGACAAAAGGACAAACATAGATCAATAGAACTGAATAGAAGTCTTAGAAAATATTTCCAATAGGCTTTTGACAAAGTTGAAAAAACAATTCAATGGAGGAATGATAATTAAAAAAAAAATGCTGGAAGAGATGGACATCCTTTGGTGACACATTTAGCTTCTATCTACACTTCACACCTAATACAAAAATTAACTCAAAATGGATTACTGCTTTAAATGTCAAATGTAAAAATTTATTAAAAGACAGGATAAAATTTGTCATGATCTAGGGCTAGGCAAAGAGTTCTTAGACTTGACATCAAAAGCACGATCCATAAGAGGAAAATCAGTAAATTGGACTTCATTAATATTAACAACTTTTTGCTCTGTGAAGTATGCTGTTAAGTGGAAGAAAAGACAAGTCACAGAGTGGGATAAAATATTTGCAAACCATATATATGAGAAAGGACTAATATCTAGAATTCTCAAACAACAACAACTACATAAAAAACAGTCCCATTAGAAAATGGGCAAAAGACATGAAAGGACATTTCACTGAAGAGGATATACAGATGGCACATAAGCACATGAAAAGATGTTCCATGTCATTAGCCATTAGGGAAATTCAAATTAAAACCACAATGAGATATCACTAAACGTCTACCAGAATAGATCAAATAAAAAATAATGACAGCATCAAATGCTGGCAAGGATGTACAGAAATTAGATCACTCATGCATTGCTGATGAGAGTGGAAAATAATCCAACTATTCTGGAAAATAGTTTGGCAGTTCCTTAGTAAACTAAACATGCAACTACCATATGACCCAGTGATTGTACTACTGGGCATTTATCCCAGAAAAATAAATCTTATATTCACCCAAAAACCTGCACACAAATGTTCGTAACAGCTTTATTGATAATAGCCAAAAACTGGAAACAACCCAGATGTTCTTCAGTGAGCGAACAGTTACCAACCGATGGTACCTCCATACCCAGGAGTATTTCTCAGCAACAAAAGGGACCACATTATTCACAGGCACAACAACTTGGATTAATCTCAAGAGAATTATACTGAATAAAAACATACTAGTCCTAATAGGTTACATACCCCTTAATGTAACATTCTCAAAATCACAAAATTATAGAAATGCAAAGTAGTAGCTCTTGGGGGTTAAGAAGGGAAGTGGCTGTAAAGCTACAAAGGGCAGTATGAGGCATCTTCGGGACACAAAGTCTCTATCATACCTTGACTGCATCACTGACAATATCCTGGTTGAGGTTTTGCAATATGTTACCATCGGGGGAAGCTGAGTAAAAGGGGTACTTAGGATTTCTATTATTTCTTACAAAGGCATGTGAATCTATAATCATCTCAAAATAAAAAGTTTTGGGGTGCCTGAGTGGCTCATCGTTAAGCGTCTGCCTTCGGCTCAGGTCATGATCCCAGGGTCCTGGGATCGAGCCCCGCATCAGGCTCTCTGCTCAGCGGGAAGCCTGCTCCTCCCTCTTCCACTCCCCCTGCTTGTGTTCCCTCTCTCGCTGTGTCTCTCTCTGTCAAATAAATAAAATCTTTAAAAAAAATTAAAAAAATAAAAAGTTTTATCAAAAAATAATTTACTGTGCTCACCCACTCTCTCCTACCCAATAATTCTTCTCCCAAGTATATATATACTCAAAAGAAATGAGAGGTAAAATCAAACATGAGACGTGTACAGGGATGTTCATAGCATCTTTTTTATAAGAGCACCATTTGGAAACAATCCAAATGCCTAGCAGCAGAAGGAGAGATAAACAAATTGTGATATATCCATACAAAATATTACACAGCAATAAAAAAAGAACTATTTCTATATGTTCCAACATGGGTGAATCTCCCAGATATAATGATGAATTAAAGGAGCCAGACACAAAAGTGTACATACTGTATAAGTCCAATTTCATGAAGCTCAAGATCAAGCAAAGTAATTGACAATGAAAAATGTCAGAACAAAGGTTACTGCTGAGGAGGGAGGTGTTGATTGGGAAGGGGCACAATGTCTTTATCTTGATCCAGGTAGTGTGAAACAGATACACCTAAATGTCAAAATCCAAAAAATTGCGCCCTTAAAATTGTACCTTTGTGCAAGCTACACCACAATCAAACAAATTTAAAAGATGCCAAATAATTTAACATAGAACAAACCAAAAATACTGTGCTAATCAAATAACATACCTCTGTAGCCTCCGGTGAAACTGTATATAACCTGTGGTCTAGAAGAATTTTTCACCTCAATTTAGAAATACTATAAAACACAAAGACAGCTGGATATCAGGAATTAGACTAGAAATGGGGCCATCAATCTTCCATCCAGCAGTTGAACCAAGGGCAGTAGGCGAGTAGCACATAAGGAAACAGATGCTAGGACCAAGAACAATTACCCTCTCTGCAGTAAGCTCCAAGATGGGATAAGCCTCATATACAAGCATGAGAAAATTAACAACAGAAAAATGGAGCGTACAAACAAACAAAGAACGAAACAAAAAGCAGTAAAAGGAAAAGCAGAGGGGCGCCTGGGTGGCTCAATCGTTAAGCGTCTGCCTTCGGCTCAGGTCATGATCCCAGGGTCCTGGGATCGAGCCCCGCATAGGGCTCCCTGTTGGGCAGGAGGCTTGCTTCTCCCTCTCCCACTCCCCCTGCTTGTGTTCCCTCTCTCGCTGTGTATCTCTCTGTCAAATAAATAAATCAAATCTTTAAAAAAAGAAAAGGAAAAGCAGAATTCATTCTAAAGACTTGAGAGAAAATCCCCGAATGTGATTCCTCATTTGACCTAGAACGGCAGTGGGGCGGGGAGTTTCACCTCTTCAGCATTACTGAAAAACCTTGACTTTGGTGAAAACACAGTCTTATGAAAAAAAAGGTTAAAAAGCTACAAACCAAAGTTAAGAAGCAATGAAGCATATGAAAAAAATGAGCTGGGTCCTCTAAGGAATGAATACCAGAAAAGTAAGTATGTAACAGTAAGCCGTAAATACATCACTGGACCTGGTGAAGGGTAGAAATAACATAGTCACTGATACAGAAGACAACCTGAACTGTCCTCTAAGAATGCAGAGACAAGGACAAAGCAATGTAAGTGATAAGGTCTCAAATGGAAAACAAAACCAATGAAAGCAAAGCAACCGACAAAAACCACAGATTCAATGTAGAACTATAGGTGTGATTCAGGACAAAACCAGGATGTTATAAAAAAGCAATAAACACATAATTAGACAAAATTCACCAATAAAAAAATGAACGAAAAAAAATCCAATTCTGTTATATGCAAACAGAAAGTATTAAGCATGTACTAGACCAAACTGAGGAAAATAGATGCACACCTAACTATACGCAGGCTAAATATTTAAATAAGCTGGATTTATTTTAAAAAGCTCTTAGGTGCTGTGACCATCCTTAGAAGTGGTGGTAGCTCGCAAATCAACAATTCCTCCGCTGTACTTACCTTTCTCCATCCCAGGTTGGGCAGAAGCAGCCAATGGGCCCACCTGTGTTCATAACCAACCAATGAAAATTGACTCAAGGGGACGGCAGATTTGGTTCCATCCCTTGAGAGATAAAAAGGAAAGAGAATATCTCTATACCGGGAATATTTGCAGAACTTTTTCTCCCAAATTATGTTTGTAGGCAAGGAGAAGGAAGAATAAATAGGAAAATACATGGTTTGACTAGAACCCAAGTATCCAGAGCTCTTGAGTGACAAGGACTAGAACAAAGATGCTCTTTTTTTTTTTAAGATTTATTTGTTTATTTTAGAGAGAGAGAGAGAGAAAGAGCATGAGTGTGGGGAGGTGCAGAGGGAGAGGGAGAGAGAGAATCTCCAGCAGACTCCCAGCTCAGTGCAGAGTCCAACATGGGGCTCCATCTCATGACCCTGCGATCATGACCTGAGCCTGAGCCAAAATCAAGAGTCGGGCACTCAACCAACTGAGACACCCTGGTGCCCCAAAGATGCTTCTGTTGAAAGGGTATAGACCCTACATCTCACCCCCAGATATACATACACATATCATGTACCCGTTTACATTATTTAGGGCCAAGAGAGGTCCCCAGGGAGAATTCAAGGGGGAAAAAAAAGGTCACAAACGCTGTGAACCTTGTGGCCCAGCACATAGAGATATACATGGTAGATTAGAGGGAGGTGGTAGGGCAGTGGGGATGGCAAGTTCCAGCAGAATCCAAGAGGGGAGCTGGGCTGGGCAGAGGCAACCCTGGGGGAGAACACCCTGTAAGAGAAGGGGAAATTCATACATGAGCCATAGCCGGCACACTTGTCTGAGCCTGGAGTGGGGATCTAGATATAACATGTGGCCAGCCAGGTGCTAGAACTTATCCAATGTCAGCTTTCCTGGCTGCCTGAGTGACCCTGTGGTACCTGGCTCTGGGCAGGTGCATACGATGTATGACCATCCTGGGCACTTGGCACCTTCTCAATGGGACGCATCTTGTATGAGAATAAAAAATAAGGGGGAAGCTTTGTCCTTTTCACTTGGAAAGGGAGAATCATCCTTTCATGGCACCACGGGGATTGAAATGACAGCAATGAATTTTCTTAATAATGTGTGTACCAAGATGCCATGGCAGGTGGTGGATTGAGGTGAACAGGAATCGAGATGAGGGACTGTGAGAGCAGCAGTAACCACTAACCTGCAGAATGCTGCTCAGAAGGACAAACCCAAGGTCCTGGGACAGGAAGGCAAGCATCATACACAGGAAGCAGGCCTGGGAACTCTTAAAATCTGGGAGGAAGAAGTCTGTAAATAATTGCAAGGCAAGTAGGTGGTTAGGGGGATTAAGAGCATCTTATTTAAGGTTATGAATACATTTTGTCATTTAAACCCAGGTTGGCAAAGCAAGACACATACTAGTTACCCTACAGAGATCAATGATCCCAACTTATCTCCCCAAGTGATGCTTAAATTTTCATCATCAAATGTATTTTCCTAGGGTTGAACATTACCATCAGCCCAAAGGCTGATTATAATTGTAGAAATATTGCAAAGGGGAGTAAGCATGAAAAACAATGAGGAAAATAGGAGTCATTTATGTGAGAATTATACTAGATTAAAGACGGACATAAATCTTTGGCACTGCTCTTATCAAATGGTGGGACCTGTTTAACCTTTCCTTGACTTCTTTGACCAAAACTGGATAGCCAAACTAATGATACACCAGTTCTGGGCCTGGCCTTGAAAAAAAGCTAGTAACTGCTTTCTAAGTCTCCAGAAGTCTTGAGTGGGCATGCAAGAAATCCAACTACCCGACTGGAGATATCCCCTAGAGGGCCCTGAATCTACATAAGGAATGAGTTGAGCCCAGCTTTCAAGCCATCCCCACCCAAACCACTGCTGTGTGGCTGAAGTCTCTTGACCCTTCCAGACTAGACCAGCTGAACATCACTGGATCACCCCAGTCATGACCATGTGAAACAGAATAACTGCCCAGCAAACACTTGACTGAATTCTTGACCCATGACATTGTGAGCTACAATATGAAGGGTTGTTGTATTAAACCTACTAAGTTTGGGGGATTGTTGCATAGCAATAGATAAATAGTACAGTAGTATAGGTTTCACATGCCACATAGTCCACCCAAGTCTACCCAGCACCCTCCTCTTGCCTCACCGCCTCCTGGGGTTTTTCTGTGTGTACGCTCATTGTGTAGATTCTCCTGAGAGAATATAGGCTCCATGTCTTGGAGAAGGCCATAGGGATGCCACCAGGAAGCACAGAAAGAGCTCCTTCAGTGGTAGAGGAAGAAGGCCCTTAGTAGGGCTGCTTTATTCCCCTTCTCAGAACATTCCCTGAGATCTGCCTCCGTTTGCACGCACCATCTTCATACAGGAAGGTCCTACCTTGGTTTCTGAACGAGCAGCCCCTCTGTTCATAGTCTGCCTTCATCAGTTAGAAGAGATGAACCTGTCTGATGAGACTGAACAGGTGAATCCAAAAAGCCCCAAACATCTAGATTATTTTTGGTGCCTATTATATCACTCTTTATTCTGTTGAAAATAGCTAACATCTATGCAGGTCACTTTCTTAGTTATAAATTGGAAATAACAACATCTACCTTGCTGGTACTTCAGGACTATGCTAAGATTCAAATGAGATGATGTGGGTGGAAGCTCTTTGTAAACTTTAAAATGTTGTGCACTTGCAATCTGTTATCATCATTATCATTACTATTCAGGAATTAGTAAATTATAGATAGTGCTGGGACATGTGGGCTTAGCATTGTGTGATCTTAAGCAATTCAGTTAACATCTTAGCAATTTTCTCATCCCTAAAGTAAGTGTTTACTAAATAATATCTAAGGATATCTCCAGCTTGCAAATACTGTGGCTGTGATTTTTAAGAACCCATGTTTGGCACAGGCAAGGTTGTGCACGTTGTTCAAAAACAAATGTGACTCTATTGTCACTGGCTAAAAATTCATAATATGGTTGTTAAGTCGTACTTCAAAAACAAATAATACTTCAAATTAACCTTTTAAATACAAATTCCCTGGAACCTGAATATCCTTGAAGGGAAATTTGCCCGCTACTAGAGCATAATGTGCCAGTGTCTTCTGTTTACCCCTCCAGATCCACTCTCTGCTCTGGCAGGCTGACTTGTATGGACCACATCAATGTACTCCCTTGCTTCATGACATATGATTGGGTTCTGCTAGTCTAGAGGCCCACCAAGAGGTGGAGGGAGAGAGAAGAGAGAAGTCAAGGTATTTATTACTTCTGCTTCCTCCCTATGGGGTCATCTGGAGATGTCTGTTCCCTTGACCCATGGGCACAGTGTCTCTCAAGCCTGTCCTCTCCAAAGACACTATCCTTCCAAGTTATGCAAAGTGCTCTCTGCCCTTGCCTCTTTGCCCTAGGCTCAGATGTAACTAAACCTGGAAGACTTCACAATCCGTTTGTGGGCTAGGCAGCCTCCAGGATGCCCCCCTTACTCTGTGATCCTGTTTTACAGTAATCGCATCCTTGTAGAATCCCATTCTCTTGAACGTGGGCTGGATTTATTGACTCACTTCTAACAGAATACACAGGGGATATAGAATGACACTTTTGAGACAAGGTTATGAAAAGGTTATGAATTCTATATTGGCCATTCTTGCTTGGATCCCTTGCCTGGGGGAAGCCGGCTACCATGTCCCAGAACAACCAGAGAAAGCCTCATGACATGGGACTAAGGCCTGCCCACAACTATGTGAGTGAGCTGGAAAGGAACCCTTTTGTCTCCAGTCAAGTTTTCAGATGAGACCACAATGCTGGCTAATAGCCTGACTGCAGTCTCACAAGTGACCTTGAGCCAGAGACAACTACCTAAGCTGTGCCTGAATTCTGACCCACAGAAACTGTGAAGTAATAAATATTTGTTGCTTTAAGCTTCTGGGTTTGGAGGCAATTTGTTATGCAGCAATAAATAACTAATACACCTTGTAATTTCCCAACATATTGGCAGCACCTTTGTAAATAGTCCTTTAATTGTCTTCTTCAAATTATTCTAATTTGACTATGCCAGATGTTTCCTGCTGGGATCATAAATAAAATAATATTTCCAGGCATCTAAGTAAATTAAATGCTCTTCTCAGGTTCATTTCCCCTACGGCATGAAATGAATAGATCATGATTGAATACAGAAATTTCCCTAACTCTTTGAGACCTCTAGGTCCCTTGAAAGATTCAGACTTATTTTCCAATGGTGGTAGGTGGGGAAATTTGTGTTTTTAAGGATTTAAAAGAAAATCAGCTCCTTAGCTTTAAGGTGAGAGATGGAGGTTGCCACTTCTTTTCCAAGAACATCCAAAAGCACTGGTGGGCAGCACATCCAGGCTAACAGACTTTGGATTAAATGGCTAGCAAGTGGGTGGCTCCTTCAAGGACTTCTTCAAGGACCCAGTGTCCCAGGCATGGCTGCTTAGATAAGAGGAAGGAGAATCTTCTTCATGGAAACCCATCCTCCTTTGTGGGACTTCACAAGCCTTGGTAGCCAAGATGTCACTAAAGCTGGAGCAGCTGAGAGACAGTGAAAAGTCAGAGGAGCAGTGACAGTATAAGGTGGTGACAGTGGTAACAAACAGGGTTCTTTAATTCTTGGTAGTGAAAGTCAGACTGCCAAACCCCTCACCTCATTTCCTGAACCCTCTCCACAGACACCTGAGACTACATAAGGTTTTGGGTTTTGTTTTCTTGACAGTCCAGGTAAGGTAGAAATGGGGATCAAGTCAATACTTAGTTAAATTAAGGACACTTTTTAAAAAAATAACGTTGCTTGCACTTAGCAAAATGGGAAATAATTGATGACCTGTTATAATGAAAAAAAACCAATGTGATTACTGCAGAAAGTTCAATAGCAGAAGGAACTTCCCAGGTGCCTCCACCTGAAATGTGACAGGGACCCCAGCAGCATGGCTCCTAGCAAACTTCACTGAGTGATCACATCCATTATGTCAGCAGATTTCTGTGTGTGGTCCAAGGCCAGGCTTTGAGTAGTCCCCTCATCGAGGTGTTCAGCACATTCTTGCCAAATAAATGAATAAATGGAGGGAGGGATGTATCCCAAGGCTGGATTGGTGTATGAAACCACAGTGTCAGAGTATTAATTTAATATATACATATATACATATATATTTATGTATATACACGTACATACATGCTATAGAAGTAGGAACTCAAAGTTGTGAAAAGAATATCCTCTTCTGCAGGTATTTTATATATGCCAAGATTGATAATAATCCAGTGGCTTGCAGAGTACAGGAGTGGAGAAAGGCTGTTCAAATGAGTCAGCTGTTCAGTGATATTAGCTGAGGGGGCTCAGCACTTTTGCCACTGCTCCTTCTTCTTTTCCCTCTTCTTCCTCTTCTTCTTCCTCCTCTCCTCCTCCTCCTCTTTCTTCTTCCTCTTCTTTTTTTCTTTTTTTACAGTGCTAGCCTTGACAATGGAATTGGAATATAGCAAATCCTGCCTCTTGCTGCGTAGTGCTTGAATGGTCACTGCTCCCATATTCTCCAGGCTTCTCCCTTTTCTACACTTCCATGGTTCCCTTCTCCCCTTTCTGATTGGGAATTTCTTTATTTAAAGATATTCCCTGGTCCACATTCCATTATCCATGATTCTGAAATCCCCAAAGATCTGCAAACCAAAAACTGTGGTAAATTTAGGGCAAATCTGACCTGAAATAACATGAAGCTATTTATAATCTTCATTTATGCATCCTGGTGTGAGATTCATACTTCCATTGCACAAATATTGATGATTTTCATGACACATTATGCTAAGGGTATTACATAATGTGTGCTACATGCATTCTTTTGTAAAAAACAATCTGAATTTTGAAACAAATCCTGCCCCTAGGGTTTCAGATTTATTAAAACCCAATCTTCCTAGCTTGGAAACTCTTCTGTCTCTTTAAGATGACTTTGCACTTATCTGCCTTGATCCTTTCTTTGTTGATTTTGAGGTCTAACTCTCAGAGAATCATTTTACTTGCCTTGTTTATCAGTTTGGGGGAACTCTTCACTGTAATCCTTATGAGCTGATAATTGGGAGCAAGTAGAAGATCTGTGCAGAAGGAGAGGTGGGGTGTTTGTAAGGAGGACGGGGAGAGGAACGTCTTCAGGGCTAGCTGAGCTTCCAAGGATAAGGAAAGTCCTTTCTTGGATAAGGGGACACCAGGGTTCCAGGCAGAGAGTAAGCACGCAGAGGCGTGAAGCAGCACAGGGTGCCCGGAGAACTGAGAGCAGCTGACTCACCGTTGGGGCTGGGAGAGGTGACAAGAGGCTGCATAACAGCTGACCCTGGGAGAGTGGAGGGGAGTGACTCAGGGGTTTCTCATAACAGACGGAACTGTGATCCAGAAATCCAAGCAGTCAACAGTGCAAAGAGAATACACTGGAGGCAGGTGAGGAAGGGGCAGGGGGCAGGAAAGGCCCTTGCTCAGGGGCAGGGGGCAGGAAAGGCCCTCGCTCAACTGCAGAACCAAGGCAGTGGGATGCAGAATGGAAGAAAAGAGGAAAAAAAAGTTAAGAACAGAGAATCAAAGGCTGTAATGTTCCATACCATGGGGGGAGGGGTGCATTAAATCAAAGTCCTTTGATTGTTGCTGGTCGAGCAAAGTTCACTAAGGGAAGGTCAAGTTTGAACAGTCTTAACAGCCGATTGCTCCTTATTTTGAAATGAGAAAAACTGAATCTTACCAGAGTGGAGGGGGCCAACCAACACACAATGATGGGCAGTGCATGGAATTTGAGGTTGGCTGACCTCTTTATTATAACCTGGAGTAAAACAGTTCCCCCCTTTAAACCTTAGTTTTGTTATCTGAAAAGCAGGGACAGTATCATCGTCATGGCAGGATTTGTGGTCTCGAATGCACACTGTAAGTAAATGAGGTTATGCATGTAAAAATTTCTGCCAGGTACCAAGGGAACAAATGACTACCAATTACATCCGAATGAGCAGAGAGGTTAAGGGTCTCCCCAGGGTTGCTGAGCAGTGTCAGACATGGGATTCTGATAAAGGATCTCTGCTCCATCCCGAATACCTCTGGAAAGAAGGCACCCTGGGCTTAGCCTAATATATAGCAGGGGACAGACAATATAGAGCATCTTGTCTGCACCATTCTGCTTTCTCTTACAGAATTTACCATTAGTAGAAGATCATTCCTTTGTCTTGTATAAATTTTTGTCCACATGAATCATAAGTACAGAATCAACCACCAGCCTTTAAATGTGAAAGAGATTTGGCAGAGGGAAATACTGCAATTAAAAGTCTACTTGACAGGATAAACAGATACAATTTCCTTTAGGGTGTTTTGTCTCATTTTCCTTAGGTAGTTAACTGGCTACAGGCACTGAGAGGCAATTACTTGATTCAATAAATGATTCCCACTCCAAGTTGTGGATGGCTATGCATACAATTTGTTTATTTTTTAAGTTGGCTGGAAAATCCTAACTTATGTCTCTAATTGGTATCAGCTGTTTTGTATGCCCTGTCAAGCTCATGGTATATCAAGAGCATTTCTTGGTCAGCAACAGGGCTCAAAAATGACTGAGCCCAAGTCACTGCTGATGACTTCATACTGTCATTGACCAGCTGAATCTGAAAGGCCACTAGGTATTTGGCGAGCTGGTATTCACTCTTTCTCGCCTGCAAAAAAGACAATCTCATGATGTGAATGCTGGACAGGCAGGGATTACAATTCTGCTCTGGCTACTTATTATCTTAGTGGCCTCTTGAAGATTGCTGACTTAACTTCTGCAGTGTTAGGGATCTTACTTTGGAAATATAAAATGAAAATGATGATACATTTCTTGTAAAGAGGTAAGCAAGCTGGTACATAGTAGGTGCTCAGTTAATGTGATGTTTCCTGCCTCGGACAGACAGAATGCGAGGGTTTCAGTTGTAAGAGCCCTAGAACTTCCACTCATTTACAATCCTCCTTCCCATCCCTCTCTAGGTCTTCACAGCCTGCTTCACATCTAAAACCCCATATAATCTTCCTTGAATCCTATATTTGTGCAAGTAATTAGTTTGGCTAATTTTTTACTGAGACCACTTAGATGAAACTTCTACTGGTTGCTTTATTTTGTTTTGTTTTAAACCTAAAACAGGTCCATACACTTGTTTTATACTTTCGGTGTAAAAACTAAGTAGCAGGGTTACTAGGCCATGAGTTCCTTGTGTTGGAGACTCTCCTACCTAGCTTTGCACATCCCATCTTAGCACAGGACTTAGCACATGTAGGCGTGTAGGAAACATCTCTAATTTGTGTTATCTGAGGGTTTTGAGGGTTTTCCTGTCCTCTGGCCTCATGGCTGCAAGCATGTCCTCCACTCCACTCATCAGGAGTCACTTACCACATGTTTTGCTTTTAACCGTTCTCGGATTTTTACTTTAATGGCTCTGTTCCATTCAATAACCTCCTAGTCTGACTCAGCAATTCTCAAATGACAACAAAATGCTCTCTAAGATACATTAAAAGTTTATCTCTGAATAAAACTTAGGGTAAGAAAGTGCTTAAAAAACAAACAAAAGACATGCAATTTAAAGTGTTGGCTCAGGGACACCTGGGTGGCTCAGTGATTAAGCAGCTGCCTTCGGCTCAGGTCGTGATCCCAGGGTCCTGGGATCCAGCCCCGCGTTGGGCTCCCTGCTCAGCGGAGAGTCTGCTTCTCCCTCTCCCTCTCCCCCTGCTTGTGTTCCCACTTTTGCTGTCTCTCTCTCTGTCTGTCAAATAAATAAATAAAATCTTTAAAAAAAAATAAAGTGCTCAGATTGCAAATACACTGGAGGTGGCTTATTGATGGGAAATGACCCAAGAAAAGTAAGACCAACTAATTCTATCCTCTCTCTTCTTCCATCGCCTTCCACACAGTTTTGGTATGCATGTGTAAAAGTAATAATTGCTAACATTTATTAGCTGTCAATAGGTTAAGACACTAGGAGCTACTACCATGTATCAGGCCCAACATCAGTGTTTTGCGTGTTCAACTTATTTGTTCCCACAACGATCTCATGAGGTTCAGTGCTATTGTCTCCATTTTAACTGGTGAGGAAATTGGAGCACAGAAAAGTTAAACAACTTGCCCAAGGTCACAACTAGTATGTTGTCCGGACAGGATTTGAACAGAAGGAGTCAGATTTTTAAGCCGAAGCAGCAGGAAGAGTCACTGTTACATATCTTATCTAAAGAATACAAACAGATAACATCCACCCAAAAGGCACACCTTGTCACGGACTTCTAATAAGAAGTACCACCATACATTCCAAGGTCAAACGGGAATTCCCTTCAAATGAAGCTGCAATGAGAGTGACCACACTTCTTCCGCAACACAAAGCTGCAGATAAGAAAAAGATTGAAAATCTCTACTATCATTATAAAAATTATGTAAGTAGTTAACATGTGCATAAATACTAATTTGAATTATATACTTATAATTATATTTGCACATGTATGTGAGTACATTTGTGTATGTGTGTATACCTATACTTATCAGGATATATGATGACAAGCATATAGATACATATGGATATATAGGACATGCCTCAGACATCTATATATTCATCTTATGTCCTACACGAGTCTGGGGAATATAACTCAACCTAATTTAAATATGCCACTCCCAGATTCTGTAGCAAACATCTCGTGTTCACCTCTTCAAGTACTCTGCGCTTACCTCTCATTACAGCTGCCTCTACAAGGCCCGGTTCTGAACAGCCTTCCGCAAGTTCCTTATAGATGTGGCCTGGTATTTTCTGGTTTTAGGCCCCTCTCACTTCCTAGTCTTTGGCATCTCTAGAACAATGACCACTCACACATGAAATCTGGGGAAGCCGACGACTTGTCAAACCACCCTGACTGATGAGACTGGCAGCTAGCAGACAAAAGCTTTACCCTTGCTTATCCAGATCCATCATTCTGAGATCCATTTTATAGGTTTTCCCAAAGGCTTGCGATATGAAGGGACTGGTCATCCACTGGGTGGCCAACTTCTGGTTGCAGGCTTGTGCTAGGGTTCCCTCCTTCCCTCCTTTCTTAGCTCGTCACTGGCTTCTGCTCTCTTCAATCACAGTCTCAGATAAAACTACTCATCATAAACCTTCACCTCAGATTCTGCTTTGGGGGACACTAAGCTAAGACAGGCATTATTTAACTTATATTTTCTTTATTCAACTATTTGTTTTAATGCCAAAGTACAGTAAAAATTAGAACTTCAACAAGTCATGTTGCACGTTTCATTGCCTGTCAAGGGTCATCATTTCAGTTTATAGTTTTTAAAAATAAGAACTTTCCATAGTAAAAGGTTTACAGCCTGGGAAACATTTATTGCTGGCCAGGAGTGGTCTGGTGATTGGAGTCAGGGAAATAGTGATTTGTGTCACATGTTTCTGGAAAACAAATTGAAGTCATTCTCTAAGCCAGATCTCAGTTTCAAGAAAAATTATATGGCATGATATACAAGTCCTGGTGGGGACACTATGACTTTCAAAGGCCATGCATTTTACTAAATATATAACATGCCTATGTGAAGTATTAATAGGGGCACTGTTGACTCGTTCCAAATGTTAAAAAAAAAAAAAGAAGAGGAAGACGATGGATGCCTGTGGAGTGATATATTGTGGTTCCCCTATCAAGCGGCAGGTTTTTTTGCTGAATCAAGTTCAAAATCAGAATACTTCTCTGCCTAGCAAGCAAGCTAAGCCATTTCCAAGTGGCTATTTATAATTTGGGCAATGGGGAAGGAGAAAAACAGGTCAAAATGTCATCTTGAGGCATCTTGGTGATCAATCATTTAGGATCTTCCAGGGCAGGGTTTCTCAACCTCAACACTATTGATATTCTTGGCTGGATAATTTTTGTTGTGAGGAGCTGTGCCGTGCGTTGTAGGATGCTTGCAGCATCCCTGGCCATGGCCTACTGGATGCCAATAATATCACCCACACCCAAGTTGTGACAACCAAAAATGTCTATGGACCTTGCCAAATGTCCCCTGTGGGACGAAGTCACTCCCAGCTGAGAACCACTGGCTTAGGGCAATGCAGATGCTGATTGGCTCATGTGATGGGATGCCTTACAACACAGAACAGAGGGTTCAAAGCCTTTGAAAAGGTTCTTCTGAGACAGTTTAAGATAGTGAAATGAGCAAACCAAAGCAAACTTTACTAATAGCCAGCATATGTGGATTGGGCAAAGATGAGTAGCCTAAAACAGTGGTTCCGCAACTTTAGTAGTGCCTGAGTCACCTGAAGAGCTTGTTAAAACAGATTCCTGGACCCCAACCCCAGCGAACCTGATTCAGTAAGTCTGATGTCTTGATGAACCTGATTCAGTGGTCTAATAATTTGTATTTCTCACAGTCTCCCAAGCAGAGTTGGGGGTTTATAAACCACCCTTTAAATAGCCTTGGGTTAAAAGTTAGAGGATCTCAACTTTAGGCAATTCACTTGAACTGTATTGGTTTCAGTTTCAAGTAGAATGGGATAGATACACAGACATATAAGCAACAAGGGGAAGAGGGGCCAGGATAGTAATATATAAAGAAGACACTGGGACAACTAGGGAGGTCAAGATATATTTGTGTTGAAAGTGATGCCATGTGGAGTCCCACACTAGATGTGAACTTCAAGCCCAATTCATCTCTGTTGTGATAACAGGCACATAGTAGGTATTTACTTCAGATATTTCAGTTATGGTATCTGCACCCAATAACACTTTTCAAATCAAACAGCCCACCTCTGCCCCTGCTGAATGCACAGCCCCTTCTGAATGCGAGATCTCTACGTCTGCCATTGCAGACCAGACTACAAGTGGGGCATGGGACCAAGAGCAGTGAACTCACTGGGTGGCCGACACATGTGAGGAGGGGGGAGCTAGGCCAATCAGGTTATCTCCTTGAGGAGTATGACCTTTAAGAAATGAACCCAGTGAAAGCCATCAGTAGTGGGAGTTAAATCTAATGTTCCTGAGAAACTGAGAGAGTCCAGACACCATGTAAGAAAAAAATACATGGAGGCAGAAAGAATGAGTAATTAGCTCATATACACATATATTCACACAGAAATGGAGATATGTGGTTGTCAATAGACTCTTCATATCTTTACATGGGAAGCTCCTTCCTGCTTTTCTGTCATGGATCAAATATGCCCCGGGGAAGCAGTCTGTGACCACTCAGGCCAAGGTCCCCAACCCCCACAAGCCATCCTCCATCATGGTCTTCCTTTTAGTTTCTTCACGAGATTTGTCACTGCTGTGTGTGATGGCTAATTTTATGCGTCAATTCGACTGAGCTAAGGGATGCTCAAATAGCTGGTAAAACATTATTTTGGGGTGTGTCTATAATAGCGCTTCCAGAAGAGATTAACATTTGAGGTGGCAGACTGCGTAAAGAAGATTGCCCTCACCAGTGCGAGTGGGAATCATTCCAACTTATTAAGGGCCTGAGTACCACAAAAGGATGTGCTCATGGATAGACCACTGAGGTGGTTAATGGGTTTACAGGTGTTCGTATATATATTAAACCCATTTCTGTTAATTGAGTCCCCACCTATTGGGACCATATTGGTGGGCAAATGATCCAAACTATTCCAATCATAATAGCCAATTCCTCTGTTGTGCCATTACTTGGACCAAGGGATGAATGTGTGTGATGATTATGTGTCAACTTGGCTAGCCTAAGGTACTCAGTATATAATTATACACTAAATCAATATGTAGCTGTAAAGTTATTTTATAGGTATGACTGATATCTTTTTAGATATCAGCTGACTTTAAGTAAAGGAGATTACCTTGATAATGTAGGTGGGCTTCATTCAATGAGTCGAAGGCCGTAAGAGCAAAACCTGGGGTTTTCCAAAAAAGAAATCCTCTCCCAAGACTGCAATATTAACTCCTGCTTAAATTTCCAGCCTGCCAGACTGCCCTACAAATTTCAGACTTGTCAGTACCCACAGTTGGGTGAGCCAATTCCTTAAAATAAAACTCTGAAACACACACACACACACACACAACACACACACACACACACACACACATACACGTATTCTCCTTGTTCTGTCTCTCTGAAGAACTGTGACTAAGCTGAATCAATCAGAATCCTTCTCCAGGATTTTTAAAAATCTTTCATCTCTGATTGTGAATCTTCAAGGATGTGGTAGAGCCCTGAGCAAATGCTCTACATAGGATCATCCAGTTTGAAAGTAATGAAGCCCCCATGCAGGGATGCAGAGGCCAGAGGTGGAGACAGATTCTCAGCAGACAGAGAGCACCCGAGCCCTGTTCCAGGGCTTTCTGAGGTCAGCTGTAATCCCTTTGTTCCTGTAATTAGTTTATGTGGGCAGCAAACTTTCTGGCTTAAGCTAGTTTGAAATGAGCTTCTGTCACTTTCAAGCAAGTTTTTGGTATTGGGAGGAAGTCAAGACTGGGGTTCAGGTTCTGTTTCTTTCTGGATGAGTCTCTTGAGAACACTTGGTAGGAAGATATTAAATCTTTGCAGGCCATGGGGAGTGATGACTACACTTGTTCTGATTTCCCATGTAGATGAACGGTATAGGTGCAAACAAACATTGTTTTTGGGGCACTTGGGTGGCTCAGTCGTTAAGCGTCTGCCTTCAGCTCAGGTCATGTTCCCAGGGTCCTGGGATCAAGCCCCACTTTGGGCTCCCTGCTCAGCGGGAAGCCTGCTTCTCCCTCTCCCTCTGCCCCTCCACCCCTGCTTGTGCTCTCACTCTCGCATGCTCTCTCTCAAATAAATAAATAAATAAAATCTTCTAAAAAAAAAAAACATTGTTTTCATGCCTATGCAAACACTACAGATAAATTTATACTTCAGCCATACTTCCTTGTAATTCACTTTACCACTCCCACTTTCTCTGCTTAAATAGCTCATGTTTATATTGTACGACCCCCACTATTGTCACAGCTGATTGGAGCAAGGCTCAACATCTTACCCAAAGAGAGGCATGTACCATGGCCAGTGCCCAAGTACATACGAGCTCTAGCTCCGAAAGATGGGCGGGGTGGCTCAGATTCCATTCTTGGGAATTTGGATATAGACAATTATGAACCTGAGTTAGATGTAGGGCTAGATGGTAAATCAAATTTATGATGTTGAGCTGAGGACACGGCAATTCAAAATACATGTGTCTAACCCACAAGAAAGCAGAGCAGGGGAAGAAGATGCCAGTTGATAGAGAGAGAAGCATTTAGCAGATGTGCAGTGAGAAGCAGGTGCCGTGCAGTTGGGTGAGTTCCAGCCCTGTTCTCATGAGGTGCAATGATGCTGAGCTCCCTGCCAAGTAAAATAAAGCTTTCTTTATCGGAGTTATTCTGAGATTATCCTCTGTCTCGGGCAACCACACAAGGCCACCTGGAACATGTTCACTGTGATTGGAAAGTGCTTATCACGGGAAGAGCCCCAGACTGCAACACTTTAACTGGAAACAGACAGGAAATGCTTTTTAGATGGCAAAGCTTCTTAGTAAGAAACATCGACTTGCAAAATGTAAATTCCAAATCATCTGTTAACATTTACTGAGAACAAACAACTCTCAGAGACCTTATTTCTTAATTAAATGATTTTTCCCCCTGTGAATACAGAGCTGGTATTTTAGATAAATATAATACCGATGTATGTTATTACATAGTCTGTAAATCTCATTTTTGTGGGAGGAGGAATCTTGGGGAGGTAATGTGTGCAATGTGTACAACCTTGATGGTGGTGATGGCTTCACATTTGTACTTACCCCCAAATCCATCAAGTTTCATGGGGCAAATATGAATGGCTTTTTACATGTCATAAAGTGGTTAAACAATCTCAATTTTGCTATTGTACATTTTTTAAAGGAAAAAAACCCATAAATTATCTCATTTTTATTTTTATTTATTTACTTATCTTTTAAAGATCTACTCTTTTTTTTTTTTAAAGTAAGTTGTATGCCCAATGTTGGGACTTGAACTCAAGACTCTGTGATCAAGAGTCACATACTCTACTGACTAAGCCAGCCAGGTACCCCAACAATCCCATTTTTATTATTTTTTTTAATTTTATTTATTTATTTGAGAGAGAGAGAGGGAGAACACGAGCAGGGGGAGGGGCAGAGGGACAAGCAGACACCGCGGTGAGTGGGGAGCCCTATGAGGGGCTTGATCCCAGGACACTGAGATCATGCCCTGGGCCAAAGTCAGACGCTTCAGTCAGTCTGACTGACTGAGCCACCCAGGTGCCCCAATAATCCCATTTTTAAATGACAATAACATTTAGGACACAATAGAGATTGATAAAAACTATAACCAGATTTTTTGAAAAGAAGAAAAACCAATGTGGTAAAAAAGGAAGAAATTGTCCCAGTCTAACAGGAAAGTGAGAAGGATGTTGAAATAAACCAAGGGCATTAAAAAGAAAGTCATGCAAATCCTCTAACAGGTTGTGTTGTCATTTTTTTCCCCAAATAAGGAATGCAAATTATAATGTCAGCCCATCGACATAACCTGGGACTAATCAGAAATCAGCATTAACCTGCACAGCTTGGGAATGGCCTTCTCATCAGGCACTTAGTATATGAATGTCTATTTGTGCAAGATGAATGAGTGCAGGTGCCATAATAAGGCCATGGCATTTGGTTATGAGCATGGCCCCTGATGACCAAAGCAATCCATAAATTATAATTGAACTATAACTGAGAGCAAGCAGCATGTGACTCAAGTCATTCCTGCCACCTCATTCTAAATTCAAGCCTAGAACTGTGAATGCAGGAGCTGAAAGGCCAGGGTGAAGGTTCTGTGAAGAAAACTCTCCCTACCTTCAGCTTCATTTGTGGCTTCTAATCTGGAGGTCTCGAGGATCAGAGCTTTACAGAATTACCACTAGTGGACAAGTTTTCCTAGATTTTAGTAGGGGTCAAAAATGTTAGTCAGCAAAAATTGTCCATTCATTCCTTTATATATTCCATAAACATTTTCTTGTTCTTTAACTGTGCACTGGAAATTGCTGCACAGAGGCTCATAGTCTCACGAAGGAGCAATTACGTACAGATAATCTAAGACAATGGGCAGTAGTGTTAGAAGTATACCCACAGGGTTCTACATAAATTCCCAACAGGGATTGTGTAAAACAACTTGAATGGGTCAAGGAAGCCTCCCCAAATTTGATGGACACTACCGAAGCCAAGTCTTAAGAATGAGCAGGTGTTAGCCAGCCAAAGGAGGGAGTGAGACATTCCAGGTTCAGGTACTGAATGAGTGAAATGATAGAGGTGAGACCATGTGCATACAAGAAAAATTCATACAGCCTTTCGCAATGCATGAGAGTGCTGATTTAAGTCAACCTGTCCAATGTCAATTACTATTTTAAAAACCGAGCACCTATTATGTACTTAGGTACTTAGAAACTGCTGGGGTGACAAAACTGAATAAGGCATGAAGCCCATCCTCCATGAATTAACAAGCTTAGAAATATAATTCTGTAGCAAAATGAATTAAAATAAAACACAAAAGTCACCATCACAAAGATATGACAAAAGATCCATGGAAGCCCCAAGGAAGAGGTAAAAACTCAGATTGCTAAGGGTTTTTTAAGGAGATGACTTTTGAGCTGGGTCTTGGCAAATTGCAGAATTTCTCAGGTGAAGGAGTCCAAATCCCAGGCAGAGTGAAACTGGAATACTCATTTTCTTGAAGGAGATAAAAAAGATTGGAGCAGCGGATTCTCCAGGGGAGGCTTGGAGAGGTTAGTAGAACCACAAACTAAGCCTTCAAAGAAGACCAGGGAGTTTGTGTTGAAGTGATGCTTGCCTAACCCTACTAGTATGTGGATTTTATTTTGAGTGGCTTGAATAGAGGTGTGGATGCAGATTATGGGGGGAGTAAAATCTGCCCTACTCCCTCCCCATGGTTTGGCTCACCACAGAACTAGAGTGCTCTAGAGTTCTGGAAGCATCCTTCCCCAAGAAAGACAATTAGAGCATGTGCCACAAAGCAGCCTGGTCCCACAGCACCTCACCTGGTTCCAGAGGGTCTCTGGAGTTTCTCACGACTGTTCCTATTTCTCCTTCCACCAAACAGGTCTTGATCATAAACCCCTCCTTACGTGGTAAGGTAAGAGCAGTAAGAAAGAAACCTTAAATCCAATGATCTTCTCTCCCAACAGACCCCAGGAAGTCAAGATGTTGTTATCAGTCATGGAGTGCCAGGGCAGGGTATGCTGGGACATCTAAGGGCTTATTAGGGCAACTTGCAACAAAGGGAGGAAATATCTGTAATTGTGGGCCAGCCAGGAAACCTGATAGGGATGGGGACTTGTCCAATGTCTAAAAATTTTGATGAGCTCAAATATGACCCAGGCAATTCCTGTTTCTGAGAGGAATCTAGTGTGGTGGGTGGAATAAGACAGAGAAAAGAGTCAGGCAGATCGACAGATTGTGGTTCCAGGTAGTATTCCTTCTACTTACAAGGCAGCAGTTTGTGAAAGATACGATGATCTAGGGCGCCTGGGTGGCTCAGTAGGTTAAGCATCTGCCTTCGACTCAGGTCATGATCTCAGGGTCCTGGGATCGAGTCCTGCATCCGGCTCCTCACTCAGTGTGGAGCCTGTTTCTCTCTCTCCCTCTCCTCCGCCCCCCACTGCTCACTCTCTCTATCTCTCCCCTTTAAATAAATAAATAAATAAATAAATAAATAAATAAATAAATAAAATCTTAAAAAAAGAGAGAGAGAGGGAGATGGGTTACAACTAGTCCTCAAGGAGAGGAAGGGGTTATGGAGAACCAGGCAGCAATGCAGGGACCTCGCATGCTTCTAAATTGTGGGCCAGGGTGCTAGTCTAAGTAGGGATCAAGAGTACTTATCAGGGAAACTGAGGCAAAGCTCCATCTTGAGAAGTAGACTGGCACAGGGCAAGGAGAAAAGAGAAAGTGGGCTGATACATATTGATGGCTTCAAACAGGCCCAGAGCCCGCTCCTGCATGACAGATCTCCGGATGACAGACTCCATGAACTTGTGGTTTGGGAGCTCTAATGGGATTTCTGTTCTGATTGGGACTATCTTTGGGGATGGACGGCCCTGGGTCGGGGCCTGCCCTGGTGGGCGTGGGCATACCCTGGAAGGCCTAGGGAGAGTCCGAGGGAAGGAGCAGTGACCTCAGCATGCCATCCAGGTACAAGTGTGTAAGAGCAGCAGGAAGCAGGCTACTGACAGGGAGCCTGTCTCAGGGACAACCACTGCCTGCTAAACGGCCGCTCTGAGGCACCCAGCAAGAACGCCTGGGGACACAGCCCAGCAGTACACAAGGAAGAGGAACGCGAGGGCTGAGCTGCCGTGCCCTGCTCAGATTCGTTAATTCCTTCTTAGCGATTCAGAGTGGATTTTCCAGTCTACAGATTAGTCACAGCCATTGTTTCTTCCCCTTTTGGTTCTTTTTGTTCAGCCTCTGGGTACCATTGCTTATCCAAATCACAAATGAGGAGGAAGAGAGATGAAATATTCTGAAAAAATTTGCATTTTTTTATAAAATTTGGAACAAAGGAGGAGTGGTGACCCATAGCTGAAATGACTTTTTCTGGCATAGAGCACCCAGGCAGAATCACCCCCATGAATGGCCCAAGGGTTCACAACTTATGAACAGTTGTTGGCACTAGCATATGGGGTCGACCAGTGGGGGAGACCGGTGTGATCCACTGGTGGGGCTGAGATGCAGTGAGGTGTCCGGTATTGCCTATCTATTGTTGTGCAACAAATCACCCCAAAAACTTAGTGGCTTCAAACAATAATAATTACTTATTATCTTATGGTTTCTATATGTCAGGAACTCAGGAGCCGCTTGACTTAAGAATTCTGGCTCAGAGTCCCTTATAAAGTTGTATTCAGAGGTCAGCTAGGACTGCAGTCATCTGAAGATTGAGTAAGGCTGGACGATCTACTTCCTCCAAGATGGCCCACCCTCAGGGCTGGCAAGTTGGTGCTGGCTGTTAGTGAGAGGCCTTACTTCCTTCCCTAATGGGCCTCGCCACAGAGTTCTTACAATACGGCGACTGAATTCCCCGATAGTGAGCAATCCAAAAGACCCAGGTGGAAGACACAATGTCTTTTATGACTAGACTTGCCAGTCATGTGCCATCATATCTACAGTGGTCTACTAGCCCCCCAGGCCAGCCTTGCTTCAGTATGGGAGAGGGCTACTCAAGGGCATGAATATCAGAGATGACGATCGTTGAGATGGGGATCATGAGAAGCTGGCTACCACAGTTTCTAAGTATCCCATAAACTGTTACCTCCCTACCATTCCTCTGTGACTTTGCATGTTCCCTTTGCCTGGAAATTTCTGCTGCTTTTTCTTCTCTTTCAAGGGCCAGCTCAGTTTCCTTTCTCTAAGAAAGCATTGCCAACACTTGCAGACAGCACTTCACACATATATCTATTTTAAAGCTTGTCTGTCTGTAGACCTGTTAGTCTGCTGATGGCACTTGGGACTGGCATAGACTTGGCACTCAATAATGCTGGATGAATGGATGAAGGAATGAATGCTTATCATCACATCAAAAGGCATCTGTGGCCTATAATTCTTGGTTGCCTTCTGAGACTTCAGGATCGTCCTCAACTGTTGTTATAAACCAAATTCTCTCATATGAATAGTTGAGAGGAGTAGGGAGTACATGGTATGTCTTGGCTCCATGCAAACTTTGCTGGGCATGATCCTCCTTACAAGTTTCTCAATTATAAAATTCCAAGAGAAGCATATGATCATAAAATTTGAGAGTTACCCAAATATTATTTGCAGGATTTTATTTTTAGATATGTCCTTGTCTCACCAAATGTTATCAAGTAAGCCAAATAAATAAGAGAAATTATAAAGCAAGAGAACATCAACCATAAAAAGAGAGAGGGGTGGGGCAAACCATGAGACAAAAGTGATCAAATGAAGTCGATAATGGTTGAGGTGGGGTATCAGAATTGCCAAGTTTGAAACGTAAATTATTTTCAACTTGGTTATAGTTCTTCAAAATATGCTTTATTTAATTAATTCATGAGAGGATCATGATGAATCTGCAACTTACGAATTGCTTTTTAGATTTTTGTTCCTCCAAGTGTGTGGGTAGAGTCTTGACTACGGTTTCCTGTTTAAACTCTCTAAGTGAAAAAGCCTTACTCAGCAGTTGACAAAAATAAGTTTCAAGATAATGAGAAATGGTTGGGGCAAAGGGGACTTCCGGAGAGAGTGGATTCTGGCTGGGCCCAGCATCTGAGGACAAAGCATACTTAATGATCCAGACTGGAGTGTCCTGGCTCACCACTGAGGCACCATCTTGGTAGTCAGTCCACTGAACCCTGTGCCGAGATTCCTGCCTTTGAGGATGTTGGCTCTCCGTTACTGGGAGTGCCTGTGAAGCCATGGTACAGGCAATCACTCCAATGCAGGGGCAGCCACACTGAACTCCTTGGGCAAGTTTTTTAATCTCCTCGAGCCTCAATTTCCCTATCTATAAAATGCTATATGCTCCATAGGATTGGTTATAGTAAACACTCTAAGTTTATTAAATATACTTAAAAAGACATACCCCTAACGCTCTATGCCTTCCCTTTCTCTTCCCAGCTCACTAGTCCTTCTCTCCTAACACTGCTCCTCTACCTCAGATTCCTTACACCTGGCTAGCATTTTCTAGTAATCATTTCCTTTAGGAAGCTTTTCCTGGTTCCCACCCTTTCCATGAACAAGTTTTCTGTGCTTCTGTGAGATTCTTAGCACTGGGTACTGTATACGAATGTTCATGATATAGAACTGTAGTTGCCTGTTCACTTAGCTGTATTTACCCATTAAATTATTGTCCAAAGGGCACAAATTATACCCACCTTGCTCATCATTGTATTGCCAGCACTAAACCGAAAACATGATCTATTGTAGGAATTCAATGAATGTGAAAAGAGCATAAAAGAAAAGCAGGAAGGAAGGGGGGAAAAAGGAACAGGGGAAGGAGGGAGGGAAGGGAAGAAAGAAGGAAAGGAGGAAGGGCAGAAGGCTGCAGACAAATAGTTGGTTCCCCAAGCCCTGTTTTCTAGAAACAGCAGTCCTCGGGAACTGTGCCCCCCACCCAACATACCTGCACTACCCAGATTTTACAGAGACCAAAAATATTAAGCCAAAGGAGAAAGCGACAGAAATTGGATGAGGTGGTGCCAGCAGGAGATTGATCGTACCCTCGGGCTGCACGGTCCTAACTAACAGAAGCCACCAACTGAGGGAAGGAAAGAGAGAGCACATCATGCACCATAGGGAAACTCACGTACCTTCACAGTCCCAGCACGACTCCTGGATCTCCTGTGGGGCTTCCTCTTCAAGTATGTGGAGGGGACCTCAGAGTTGCCTAGAGCAGCACCAAAACAGACAATAAAAAACAATTGCTAATCTGGAGAACGTTAGTCTTCCATATGTAGTAGGAATGCCAGCTCATAAACTCAGGTGTGCCAAAAAAAGAAAAAAAATGCATCTCTTTATTTTATAGAAGCCAACCCAATTTTCGTCTAGCATTTCCCTCATCCCAGGCCTACTCTGAAACTTGACCTGAGTCATCTTCAGGGTTAGTGGTGATGGGTCTTTGGTTCTCGGCATACCTGGATTACGCTGGAGATGCCCATCTTCCCTGTCTGCTTGGACCCATTCGTAGCACCTCTTGTGGCCTTATCTGCCAAGACACTGCAGATGGTGTTCCTTTCTTGGGTCTTGGCCCCTCTTGAGGACGCTATTGGCAAGCCAAACTGACCCCCACTGTTCCAGAATTGCCTCTACCCCACCGTTCTCTTCCCGCAGCCCAGGTCGTTGTGGACCGTGGGAGGGCATGGGTGAGCCCTACTCTTCCTTCTGCTTCTCTGGGTCACTTCACCTCTAGCACTAAATACCCTTGACCTCTTCATTTCTTCCACAAACCCCTAGACTCTTCATAAGTGCTTCTAAAGGAAAAGCAGGGTATTCCAGCCAGGGACTTGTGCCTTCTGCTCAGCCACATCCCTTACCTGTGCCCATGAAGCACAGAGCAAACAGCTTGCAAAGAGAAAAAGGGAACTCAGTGAAGACAAAACCAGCAAAATAAATTAATGTCTGAAAATATTGTCCAGTCATACAAAGTCCCCAAAGCATGAGGTTAATGTGGGTTTTTTTTGTTTGTTTGTTTGTCTTTTAGAGATTTTATTTATCTTAGAAAGAGAGAGAGTGTGCACACAAGCAGGGGGAGTGTCAGAGGGAGAGGGAGAGGGAGAAGCTGGCTCCCTACTCAGGGAGCCCGATGTGGGGCTCAATCCCAGGAACCCGGGACCATGACCTGAGCCGAAGGCAGACATTTAACAGACTGAGCCACCCAGGCGCCTCTTAATGTGGGTTTTGACACCCTGTGGAGATGGAGCGCGGGGAGGATGGTGATTTCCCAAGACACCACACATAGTCTTCACCAGCTCTGTCCCCAAAAGTGGGTTGTGATGCCCACTTTTGGGCATATGTGGAAACCATACACATAAACCTAGCCCACCTTGCTATTCAGGGGCTAGACCCATCTAGGGGGCCAAGCAGGGTACAAACAATGGCTACATTAGCTCAGTGCCTCATGTGCCTTCTGCCGGCAGGCAGCAGCCATTTGGGGGCACCTTGCTGGGAAAATCTACCCCTTTACACCAGCTGAGTCCACGTATTTATGAGTGAGCGAACCTTTTTTTAGCCGCGTTGCTTCAAAGAGGCCGAGTGTTACCAACTTGAGAACTATGGTTATTGATCTCTGCCCTTTACCCAGAGCTGATTGAGGGATGTGTTTTTCTTTTTACATCAATGTGCTAGACAGCTCTTGGTGGGAAAAGATGACAGATGCTGATGCTATTGCCATCTGAGTGTGTGAATACGCCGCAAAGCCTGGGAGTGCTTGCTGGAAGGGACAAGTGTGTGAGCATCTGTGTACGTGCATCCCCCCACACACAGCCACTCACACACTCACACACACACACACACACACACACACACACATGCGGCCTCACTGGATTGGTGAAGGCCTAAGCCAGGATCAACCTTAGCAAGTCTTGTTCAAATACTAAAAAGTATATTTTTCTGGCTTCCCTCTTTGTAAAATGATTCCTGCTTTTCAGGACTATTTTCTCTTTTGCCTTATGTTATTGGCTTTCTGAAGAAGACAGCCCAAATAAAAAGCAATCTGTTGCATTTTCATCACAATTGATTCTGTCCATCTGCTTAATTGTCTGGTTTCTCAGCAAACGTATACATCTTTTAGCACCAGCATCAACCCCGGGCCTGGCCACTGGAGGTGCCTGAAATGAGAAGGTGCTTTTAAATTTAGAACTTTTGTCTTGGAGACATCTTGTATTAGCCTAGAATTACTTCTGGTCTCGTGTTAAACCTGTGTTTGGCTAATGTCTGCTCTGAACTGGATTCTTGGTCTAAATGTCTTATACTCTTTACCAGGAAGTCGTGAAATTGAAAACATTTTCTTTAGGGAGGTTAAAAAATGTGCCCGGGTCATCCCATCAGTAGCAGAGTTGGGATTCAAACACGCCTCTTCCTGAATCAGAGGCAGCTTTGCCTTAGTCTCCCCCCAAATTTGGAATTGTTGTGTTCGTGAACTTGAGAGCTGGGAGGTACCTAGAGAACACCCAACCTCTTCAACCTTTAAATGAGGAAGCTGAGGACCAAAACATTAACTGATTTGCTCAGTGGGGTCCTACAAACAGTTTCTGGGTAAGCCTGGGTCCCACTCTTGGACTTATAACAAATAGTTATCTCTCCCCTGCAGAGGGCAAGGAGCTCTGCCAAATAGCATGGTGCATATAACAGGTGGAAGGTGGGGTCTTGCTCTTAGGCAGTCATTACCTGCAGAAAAATAAAGAAGCAATAACAATGAAGTGCTGTCCCTGAATGCTTCAGGAGTGGGAGGGAGAAGGGAGATGTCATAGAAAGGCTTCTTGTCAGAAGTTCATTTCAAGGGGTGCCTGGGTGGCTCAGATAGTTAAACGGCTGCCTTTGGCTCTGTCCCTAGGCTGACAGATTCCAGGGTCCTGGGATCTAGTCCCGTGTCGGGCTCCTTGCTCAGCAAGGAGCCTGCTTCTCCCTCTGCCTGCCACTCCCCCTGCTTGTGCTCTCTCTCTCTGACAAATAAAATCTTTAAAAAAAAAAGAAAAAAGTTCATTTCAAGCTCAGTCTGATGAGCAGAAGAAAGCCAATCACCAAGGACTTTGCCTCAGTCATGTTTCAGGAATCTGTTCCTTGTTGGAAGAGCTTTGTTGTCCCAGATTTAAAATGGGATAAGAGATTCCTAATAGCTGCCCGGACGTGGGTGAAACATCCGCCACTCTCCACTGATGAAGGGAGAAGGTTGTTAGGCGGACTGCATGCTAGGAAGCTACTCTTGAAATTCTCTCTTGAAAAGAGGTGGCTTTGTGTGATCATATTTAATTCCAGAAGTACTCAAGTAAGAGGGCTACACAAAAGGAATTTTCCTGTGGATGAAGTTGAATTGTTATAAACAGTAACATACCTGATATCTTGATTTAAAATGCAAATAAATTTCTGGCAAACACACATCTTGATCACATGATTGACCAGATAATCACCATGTGTTTCTACTTCTATGGCTGACCATATGGGAGGGCCAGGTAATCATCCTGCTTCGATGTTCAAACCCCTTGGAAAGGCTCCAGACTGTGTACGAACTTCCACTCCCCACTAGACCCCTCCCTGGCATCTGTCCTACCTCTCTGTGCTCCTAGGCTGACAGATGTTCTGTACAAAAATATTAAAGTACCAGCCAGGAAAGAGGCCCTGGTCATAGCTTAAAAAATTTTGCTTTGCTTATTTCAATAAATAATGTGCACTGTATACTTGATGAGCTTTTTCAATTTTTAGGATAACTTCTATAACTTTAGAGCAGTTCTTAGTGTTGCTGAAGAAAACACAAATCTGAAAGATTTTTAGATATTCATTTTAATAAACAAGAAAAATCCTGAATCATTCGGTGCAGTACTTGGTGCTGGCAAGTGCGTGCTGCCCAATGATCCCGCTCTACATTGGACACCAAGCAAGAATGCCTGAGCTGGAGATTGGCTAGCTGCTCCCAGCCCCATCTTCTCTTGGGCACATAGAAGCGAGTACATTTCCTGGCCTCCCCTGCAGTTCAGTTGGGCCTGCGTGGTGGGGTCTCCCCAGTGGGCTGTAGGAGGAAGCAGCGTACCCGACTTGCAGACAAGGCCATGAAGCCCCTCGAACGATCCTCTTTTCTCCCCTTTTCCCTTTTACTGCAACTCTGGAGAGCCATGCACAAGAGAGCTTCGCTATGTCATGAGATGTGAGAGCGTCTGCTCCTGCAGCATAGCCTCGCCCGCCCTGACCAGTCCTTTGTGTCTTCCTGCCCCACCACACATGACACAGCTGGGCTGGACTGTGGCTGCTGCAGGGGCCCTGGGCACTGCCCGATCCCTCCCTCAGGCCGCACTTCCCTAGCTTTCAGCAGTGGTGCCTGCTAAGGGCCCACAGCTGAGTCCTTTCCCAGGCATTTCCTCCAGCCAAAGGGAATCATTGCCTCTCCCCAAATTACACTCCCCCCACCCCATTCCAAGAGCAACCCTATCCTATGACTGATGGTTGAAGGCCTACAAAGGCCTTGCCTCAGTCTGAGACCCCCCTGCAGAGCCATCCCAGCCCTAGAAAGAGGGCATTTCAGAGAGAGCTTAGAACAGAGAGGTGGCCCAATCCGAATTTTCCCAGTCACAGAATACATTCTGTTCCCTCACCTCCTCAGACCTGCTCCTCCCCAGAGCTCTAAATAACCAGCCCGGACAGCTCTGAAAAATGTATGTAACTGCTGATAAAGTCTAGCCCAAACATCCCTCTCACACTGTGCTGACTCATTTGCCCAAAATATGCCTGACCAGTGAGGCAGAAATAATGATTCTTACTGGCTTTTAACCATCAAGCTCCCCAGCTCTATTTCCCTTAGTCCTAAGGGCACATTCTAATTTGGTACAGAAAAGGGGGGAGAAAAAGCGCACCTGCCAATTCCCATCCTGGAAGGACTGGAGGAAGGAAATGTATGCAATTATGTTAAAGGTCCATGTATTTCTATGAAAGTGTCATTCACAACCTCCACTCCCACTTCCCATCCGCCATCACTCCCATCACCATAGACCTGTCTTAACCTAATTGCATCTTGGGGTTATGCCATTGTCCTATATTAAAAGAAATAAGATTAAACATCACTGCAAAAAAGGAGATTAAGAATAACATCTTCTTTACAGAAACTTTCAGAAATCCCTTTCTGCTTCATGATGGGGAATAGCTTAGATGGACAAACAATTGATTTAACTCATGTTAGAAATATTGCCAAAGGTGTCATCGATCCAGTTTCCCCTTCCCCAGTGGATTTGAGAAAGGTTACAGCCAATGTTTGCACCCTATTTGCAAGAGTGTAGTTCTTTGAGAGACACAGTTTTGTTTCACGCTCATTTCTGGTTCCATTTGTATTAATATGCCTCTGGTCCTTTTCTTTGTTGTCTGCTTTTATCTTGTCTTAGTCTATCTTCTATATCTCTGCATGATGCCAAAATACTTGGTGGAAAAGGAAAGGGCCTACCAAAAATTTAATGATCACTCTATTTGAACTCTTTTCTGCCTACTTTTAGGTAGATAAGTCAAATCATCTAAACTTAACAGCAAGTACTCTCGAGGTGAGGGCCGAGATATAGGAACATGCATTTTGGATCCTCGTGTGCAGAGACCAGAGGAAGAAAGGAAGAATCAATCTGCATACAGTCATCACACTCCCTCAATACACACCTCCACCCTCCAAAATCATATCACCTCTGTTTTCTCTTACACGCGACTGGTGTCCAGAAAGAACTGATACTCTTGACGTGCTCTTTTTAGGAATTAAGAGTGAGAACACAGGTGCACATATTAATCTGTGTATTAAGGGATGCCTGGACAAGCTTTTAGGTATTGGCACTGATTCATGCATTTACATTAATTCTCAATTGAAAAATGGAATCCAATGGGGCGCCTGGGTGGCTCAGTTGGTTACGTGTCTGCCTTTGGCTCAGGTCGTGATCCCGGAGTCCCGGGATAAAGCCCTACATTGGGATCCCCACACAGTGGGAAATGTTTCTGCCTCTGCCCCTCACCCCGCTCATGCTCTCTCTCGCTTTCATATAAACAAAATCTTTAGAAGAAAGGAAAATGGAATCCATTGAGTCTGTCTTGATGCCTTATCATTTAGAGCTAAGCTGTGCTCTGCACTTGTGTTTTTTTTTTTTAAGATTTTATTTATTTATTTGACAGAGAGAGAACACACACAGGCAGGGGGAGCAGGAGAGGGAGAGGGAGAAGCAGGCTCTCCGCTGAGCACGGAGCCCAAGGCGGGGCTCGATCCCAGCACTCTGGGATCATGACCTGAGCTGAAGGCAGATGCTTAACTGACTGAGCCACCCAGGCGCCCCTTTGCATCTGTTTTTATATCTTAATAGAATAATTTGGAAAATCTAGGATCATAGAATGCTAAAGCTAAAAAGACCTCTGTAGTCATAGGTTCCAAGCATAAAGGTGTGTATGTGGGTATATGTTTTTTAAACTTAGTTGCAAAATTAGCATGTACTTGATACCAGAATGTCAAATTGAAAAAAAAAAAAGAATGTCAAATTGCCCTAATGTATGAGAAGCAGAATGTAAATCCTGTCACCTCTACTCCTACTTCCCAGAATAAGCGCCACTTATAGGAGCTTTCATTCATTTGCCCGTTCATTCATTCCACAAATATTTATTGAGCACCAATAATGTATTAGGCTCTGTAGATCAAGACAGGCAGGAAAAAATAAATAGATATACAAAATAATTTCAGTTAGTTGCAAGTTCTACAAAGACAAACAATAACAGTGAGCTAGAGTACACTCCATGTAGAGTGACAAGCGAGGTCTTTTCAGACAGAATGTGACTACATGGCAAAGGAAACAGCAAATGCAAGGCCTACAGGCAGCAGTGTGCTGGGTATGTTCTAGGAACAGCCAAGGGGCCAGTGTAGCTAAGGAGCTCGAGGAAGAGGAAGAGTGTATGAGATGAGATTAGAAATGTCAGCAGCAGGCAGATTTTATAAGTCCTGCAGACAATGTAAGGAGATTTGTTTCTTTTCCCAGTGCCGGAGATAGCAGTTGGGTGGTTTTAAATGGGAGAGTGCAACTTTAATAGTCCAAAAGCTTTATGGGTGGGCAAGAATGATCTAGGGGGAGGCCTGAAGATTAATTTTCAAGGAGGCACCACCTAGAGGAAAGATTTACTCTATATGATTGTTTCTGTAGTATTTATGCTAGTATCTGTTTCCTATTGCATTAAATCCTACAAGAGTATTAATAGCAATAAAAAATAATAAGCTGGCCTAGCAGATTCCACAGGATGTACCTCATATGTCATGCTGATACCTGAGTTCACAGGCAGAGTAGCCAAATGAGGCAAAGGGACAATGACAAGCAGACTCGCCTGTCTGCACCTCTAAGACAGCTTATGCCTGTTCTTTATGCAATAACTGGTAGCTATTTATTTTCTTTAGAACAATTTTATTTTTAAATAGTTTAAGGTTCATAGAAGTATCAAAAATACTTCGGAGTATTTTAGCACGGAGAATTTTCATGAACCCTTCACTCAGCTTCTTCCAATGGTAATATCTTACATAACCATGTACCTGTCAAATTACAGGTCATAACCAAATACATGTCAAAACCAGGACATTGGCATTGGTAGAATACTGTTAGGTGCAAGCCTTATTTGGATTTCACCAGTGTTTACATGACCTCTTCTTAAATTATTTGCTTGGAGGGAGTATATTGTACTGTGAAATTTTATTCCATGTGTAGATCCCAGTTACCATCACTACCATCAGGATACAGACTGATCTATCACCACAGAGAGATGGCTCTGTGTTAACCATTCATTAAATCTGTCATTGTGTTAAAAGTCAGTTTTTGTTTTATAAATACACCAAACCTGGGCAGGAAGAATACTTCTATTTTTGCTTCTTTGTCTACTTAATACAATGTTACTAGACCCTTAAACACCACAAACACATGAATATTTACACATTTCATGAGTTATTGTAAATACTTAAACATTGATTTAAAATGTAAGTAACCAAACGCTCCAAAACATTTCAATAAAATCGAGTCTAATTTGTCAACTTTTTAATTGATTCAATCACCTTGGAAATAGAGCAGAGTATCAGTATGATTTCAAAAGGTTTCCCAAAATTTATTTTTATAGGTTTACTTACCCTAATACAAAAGCAATGATACTATGATTTTGATTCACTTTTTCTATATTTATGTTTTTCCTCCCCAAAGTTACAGTGATCCTGCCAGACTCAACAGAAAGCACCATCTCACACAAATCTGGAAAGATGATGGATTCCGGAATATTAAATAACTGAATCTTGGCCGTAACATGAGATCTGGTTGTGTCTAAGATCTTTCAAACCCAAAGGGGTGTTCATAAGACTCCTTTTTTACAATCAACCCTCACTTGCAAAAGGAACTCTTCATACCTTTAAACAAAACAGACCCCCGCCACCACTGCCTCCCCCACACACACAAAAAGAGAAAAGTTCCACTTTATTGACCCTCGGCCTACATGGCAAAATCTTCTCAAATTTGTTCACAATTTTGATAGAGTCTGTTAGCATTTTTGGAACTTTGGGTATGCTTTATTAAAATCTTATTATGATTAAAAGCCTTATCCACGGTTTTGTGATCCAAGAGATGAGAACCTACTGTGTGCAGTCCACTATCCCCTTGGGTCCACCATCTTGATGCATTCTCTGGAAATCTCAACCTGAGCTCCAGGTTCCCTTGGTCCTTCCTATCCTTAATAAAATCCTTTCTTCTCCCAGAAATATCTTGTTTGCTAACAATTCCCAAAATGTACCTGTTTCTGACTACATGGATAAAAATTCAATATATATTTCATAGAAGCAACACTTGCCCACCTATATCAACTACTCCATATACATTACAATGAACAAAAATAAGCATATACTGTTTTAGTCATCATTTTTCTTTTATAGCCATCTTTTTTTTTTAAGATTTATTCATTTATTTTGAGAGAGTGAGAATGAGAGAGAGAGAGAGACAGAGACAGAGAGAGCACATGAGAGGCAGGAGGGTTAGAGGGAGAAGCAGGCTCCTCGCCGAGCAGGGAGCCCATGCGGGACTCGATCCCGGGACTCCAGGATCATGACCTGAGCCGAAGGCAGTCGCTTAACCAACTGAGCCACCTAGGCGCCCTATAGCCATCTTTTAATACATTTTATTAAATGGATCCTGCTTTCAGACCTTTGATGATGAAGTTGCCACACATTGGCAACTGTGTGCCCTCTAAGCAACACTTGGGGATTTTCTGATAGTGTGTTTGTGTTCTGGCCAAAACAAGATGTTCTACTCCCAACTTCATTTTTCTCAAGCCCCAAGACATGGCATTAGCCACTCTCCAATGGCCTTTATTTCTTTTTAATGACAAATAATATTAAAGACCAGATTTGGGCTCAGACTGTTCCACATGCATAATGGGGACAAGATGGCACCTGTCTCTTGGCTACTTTAGCAGCAGAACTGAAGAGGGCGTTTCTTTCTAGGCACATGATTTTTCGTTGACAGGACTGAATAACTCTCCTTTTTGCTACATGTAGTCTGTATGAATGGCACTTTTGGATCATGGCAATGCACCCCAGGGTAACTGCAACAGCCCTACAAACTAATATTTCTAATTAAAATATAAAATGACTACATTTTGTTTCCTTTTCCTTCAAAAACACAGAATAATATATCACTTTCTCTTATTATTTGCTTTTGATGATCACTTAGACCTTCTAATTTACTCTTTTAGTATTTGATGTATTATTTTTAGACTTTTTGTGCGCATATGCAATTCAGATGCTTTCTAATAGTGTAGTTTGGTGTTTGATTTTTGTTTCCTTAAAATAGAATCATACTCTTCAAATTGTTCTGCAAATCATATACATATATAATAATAATAGTCCTTTTTACTTAACAATGTACTATGGGTTATGTACAACATCAGAACATATAGATTTAAATCCTCTTACTTTTAAATATGCTTTCTTTCAATAATTTATGATCATTATAATGAATTCTAAGATGTAGAAAAATACCAATTAAACCCAAAACTTAACTGCTTAGAAAAAAATTGTCAGTAACCATCTTTTTCTCTCTCTCTGCATATATGCAAATGGCGGCATACATTAATTTTTTTGAAAAAAATAGAATGTCAAGGAAAAAATAGTTTAAGTGATTCAAATAAAAACCAGAGTCTTTATTAGTTGATGCACACCAAGGAGAACTTGAAAATCAGGTTATTCCCCAGGTCAAACAGTGATTGGAGTTCTACAGGAGAAGGAAACGGGAGGGATATGTGTCCCCATGGCTTAGCCTGGATTGCTTCTTCCTTCCTTTCTTTCTTTCTTTCTTTCTTTCTTTCTTTCTTTCTTTCTTTCTTTCTTTCTTTCTTTCTTTCTTTCTTTCTCTTTCTTTCTTTCTTTCTTTCTTTCTTTCTTTCTTTCTTTCTTTCTTTCTTTCTTTCTTTCTTTCTCTCATCTCCACCTGCTGCAAAAATTGTGGCTGCAAGAGGTAAAGAAAGTTTAGTTTCTCTTGCTTCTTGCTCAGGATCACTGATAGAATCCTATTTGAGCGACTGTCATAACAATTCTTTCAAGAGCTATTTTTGTAAACTTTGTGGTTTGTCAAGTTTCGAAGGAGGAAAAGGAAAACAGAGAAATAGCAGAAGGGAAAAAGAAGGAAAGGAAGCAATGGTCAAGGCAAGGAAAACAGGAGTCTTTCATATTTCATTTAGGGAGCTCAAAATTAATAAACTGTATATCTGTTTCTTCACAACAGAAATATTTCCTAAAAGATTCTTGCTAAAGCTAAGGGAATCCATAATTTAAAAAAAATGGTAAAAGTTCAAAAAACTAAATTTTTCAACTTGCATTCATTTTATTTTTTTCTTTTAAAGATTTTTATTTGTTTATTCATGAGAGACAGAGGGAGAGAGAGAGAGAGAGAGAGAAGCAGAGGGAGAAGCAGGCTCCCAAGGAGCAGGGAGCCCAATGCGGGACTCGATCCCAGGACCCTGGGATCATGACCTGAGCTGAAGGCAAACGCTTAACCATCTGAGCCACCCAGGCGCCCAACTTGTATTCATTTTAGAGAACACTGATTGCATTCCTGCAAAAGATGAAAAAATTAACATTCTCACATTTCCTCCCACCACTTTCCCACCCACATTCTTATTGCTGTTACATCACTAATTCTCACAATAACTTTGCCTAGGTCTACAATCAAATAGATTTTAATTCTCACCCTTGGGGCCTTTACCATGAGTTCTCCATTTTTGAGTTTTTTTATTTTTATTAATCCAGTAATAAAATAAAATTTGAGAATTTTTTAAATAAATATTCCCTCATTTATTTTTGTTTTATTTTTTGCTTTTGTCTAAAATGTCATAATTAATCATTTTATGTGAGCATAATATTCCAGAGCCACAAAAGGCAAAACAAAATGGCCTTCTAGAACATATTTGACCAACAGAACTCTCTACAGTGATGGAAATGTTCTATATCTGTGGCAATTGAGCCTTTAAAAGTGTGGCTAGAATGAACAAGGAATTCAACTTTTCATTTTTTTAAAATTTCAGTTAGTTAAACTTCAATGGCTGCATGCTGTTAGTTGCGATTGTCACAGAGAGCTCAATTCTGAATGATCATATGTAAGACTATTTCCTTGACTGCGGCAGGAAAAGCTTTCTTAAACAGGACACAAAAAGCATGAAGTATAAAAGAAAGTGTTGGTTATTTGTATTCGTAGTGGCCAAAAACTAGAAACACATTGAATGTCAAGGGTAGGATGATAAATTGTGTGTATCATACGGTGAAATTTTGTTAAACGTTTCACAAATATAGAATTATAATTACATGTAATAACAAAGATAAATCTCGCAAATATAATGTTGAGGAAAGCAAGGTAGACATAAGAGAAGGATTCCACTTATGTGAAGTTCAAAGATGAGTGAAACTAACCTAACATATTAGAAATCAGAATACCAGGGATGCCTGGGTGGCTCAGTTGGTTCAGCAACTGACTTGATTTTGCCTGGGGTCATAATTTCAGGGTGATAGAATTGAGCCGCATCAGGATCCACACTCAGCACAGAGTCTGCTTAGGGTTCCCTCCCTCTCCCTCTGCCCCTCACCCCCACTCGCACATTCTCTTTCTCTCTTAATAAAAAAAAATCAGAATCCTAGTTACCTTGGAAAAGGAAGGAAGGGGTAGTAATCAGGGTGGCCATGAAGTAGGCTTTTGAGATGTTGGCAAGGTTTTATTTCTTGATCTGATGCTGATTACACAGGTGCTTACTTCATGATACTTTATGAAGAGTTACATTTAGGTTTTGAATACTTTTCACTGTGTCTGTTATTCTTCAATAAAACATATTTTTTAAAGATTTTATTTATTTATTTGAGAGAGAGAATGAGAGAGAGAGAGAGCACATGGGAGGAGGGAGGGGCAGAGGGAGAAGCAGACTCCCTGCTGAGCAGGGAGCTGGATGATGGGGACTCGATCCTGGGACTGGATACCAGGACTCCAGGATCATGACCTGAGCCGAAGGCAGTCGCTTGACCAACTGAGCCACCCAGGCGCCCTTCAATAAAAAATATTTTTAAGAAAGAGATCTTGAACCCCAGAGAACAATTGGAGAGTGACCATTTCTTTTCTTTTCTTTTTTTTTTATTTTGAGAGAGAGAGAATGCATGTTTGTGCTGGGGTGGTGGTTAGGAACCGAGAGGGAGAGGGAGAGAGAGAACCTCAAGGAGATTCGCTGAGCGCAAAGCCTGACGCAGGGCTGGATCCCATGACCCTGAGATCATGACCTGAACAGAAATCAAAAGTCGGAGGCTTAACAGACTGAGCCACCCAGGCACTCTAGAGAGTGACCACTTCTTAATTAAATGCTTTCATTCTTTAAGTTGTTTGCTAACACTGGCAAGCATGCATGCATAAATAAATATATACATAAACAAAATCTCATTTTTATTTGGTAATGATTTTACTGAACTTTTTTTTTTTTAAAGATTTTGTTTATTTATTTGACAGAGAGAGACACAAGCAGGGGGAGTGGGAGAGGGAGAAGCAGGCTTCCCACGGAGCAGGGAGCCCGATGCGGGGCTTGATCCCAGGACCCTGGGATCATGACCTGAGCCTAAAGCAGATGCTTAATGAGTGAGCCACCCAGGTGCCCTGTTACTGAACATTTTTATTCATCTTCTGTGAAATGCTTATTCATAGCCTTTTCTCACTTTTTATGGGGTATTCCTCATTTTCATAATGATTTATGAGAACATTATACTCTAAGGATATTACCCATCTATCTGTCAATCAGTTTGCAAACATTTCCTTGGTTTGTCATTTAATTTAGAATAGAATTTTGCCATGCCAAAGTTTTCATTTTTATTTCTATTTATTTAATTTCATCATATCATTTCATTAATGGTTTCTGACCTTTTTATTTGCTTATAATAGCTGTCCCATGCCAAGAGTATAAAAAAAATCTGCCTTTTTCTGTAGCACGATCAGAGTTCCATTTTTAAACACTTAAATATTTCATCTATCTGGGATTTATTTTATTTACAATGGGCACGATCTACGTCTTTTTTTTTTCTTTGTCCTTCTGAATGCCAATGGTCCAACCAACAACATGTGTTGCATACATGATTCATCTTTTCAGCACCAGCTTGATTTCTATTTACATATATATGCATACATTTTATGCACGTGCATACATCAATGCCTTAGACTCCCTTAGATACCTGGGTTTGTGTCTAGGTTCTTTATCAAGTTCCACTTATATTATCCAGTCTTGCATCTGTGTCGTGATGATTTAATTACAGAAGCTAATTAGCCTCCTTCAATCACTGAAAAGGAAAGTTCACAATGGCAGGTTTTGCCTCATATTCTGGCTTCTTCACTCCCAGGCCTGGTGCCCTTCCATGTGCCTTTCCCCATGGCACCTCATCCTTTATGTCCTCTCCATGTGGCCTCTCCTTCCAGAAGGCTAGTCAGATGTCTTACATGGTGCATGGCTTCCAAGCACACAGAAGTGTGCACTGTCAAGTCTTTTTAAGGCATAACCCTCTAAGTGGCACCACATTACTTCTGCTGTGTTCTATTTGTCAAGCAAGTCACGGGCTGGTCAGATTCAACGTGGGAGTGACTGCTCAAGGGCGTGAATAACAGGAGATGTGTCCGTTTACTGGTATCTTTGCAGACCAGCTATATCGGTGGACATCTTGGTCTTGCTCTTGGTCCTGTCTACATTAAGAATGTCTTGAGTTTTTCACTGATATTTGTTGTTGGTTTCTAGCCTTGATCAAGATAAGGAGGGATCTACCATACACAGAGGTTTGTTCTGTTTTGTTTATCAGAATGAATGCTAAATAGTGTCAAATATAATTTGGAATTTCTAAAGGTAATCCTATGGTTTCCTCCTTTAAAATATTTATGTAATAAATTCCATTAATTCACAAAATTCCTAAGCTTGAACCTTTCTCCATATCTGAAGCAAACCTTCTGTCCTCATCTGTTCAGGCTACTATAACGAAATACTGGAGACTGGGTAGACTATACCCTATAGAAGTCTATTTCTCACGGTTCTGAAGGCTGGGAAGTCCAAGATCATGTCAGTGGCAAGTTCAGCATCTAGTCAGGACCTGCTTTCTGGTTCATAGATGGTGCCTTCTCACTGTGGCCTCACATGGTGGAAGGAGTTAGGGAGATCTGTGGGGTGTCTCTTGTAAGGGCATTAATCCCATTCATGGAAGTTTCACCCTCAAGACCAACGCAGCTCCTAAAGTCCCACCTTCTAATACTATCATCTTTGGGGGTTAAGATTTCAAAATATGAATTTTAAGGAGACATAAACATTCAGACCATAGCACTCTCCAGGGTCAAAGTGTATTATTCTTCAATATACTGGCAGATTCCATTTGTTAGCCTTTTGTTAAAGAATTTTCCCTTTGTGGTCATGCAAGAGACTGACATATAGTTTCTTCAATTTTGTAGCACATTCCTAACTCTTTCATTTTACGAATAAAGGATATGAGGCCAGAGAGGTGAAATGAGTGTCTCAAATTAGTGAGAGAACTTGTATTAGAAATAATGCCCTCAATCTCCAATGATTTCCTACTATGTGATGGTGTCAGTGTCTCAAAATAGTCAAGGGTTATCTGTTTGTTTGTTTGTTTTGGTATTCGGACAATTCAAAAAATCTTTAGAATTATACCACTTGATGAAAGTGTCCAGCATCACCCAGTTAATATTTATTAACTATAAGTTATTCAAATAGGGTTTACATGTAACTCATCTTCTACCAGAATCTATTAACTTCTGCGTATAAATGGATATAATTAACTCCCTTAATAATAGCTTTAGTAGGGGCTTAAATAGCTCCTTTTCTCCTGATTATTAACCCACAGGGATTCCCAGGTCATGAGCCCTCTCTACGTTCATCCAATTAAACTACAGAGTACCTAGACTGGTCTCACCTAAGTGTTTTGGGGGTACTTTCTGCTACAGGGGGCCTGTCTCCTATTCTTTCCCCCATCTCGTCATATCCATGATTGCATCGAAAGCCCCTGAAAGATGGCAGCCCACGTGAGTGTCTCAGGACTGCTATGCCTCTGCCAGGGCTACTATTTCTAGAATTACTCCAGAGCAGCAATGTTGAAGTTCCAAAGCCTTTCTGTCATGTTGGTAATATTGCTTGGGCCCACAAACAGCACCGCATATACCTTTGGAAAATGTATCCTGTCTGCGGTCCAAAATCAGGGAAAGATTCTAGGCTGTGTCATCCCCTCGGGGAATGCTCCCCACCTCTACCCTCACTCTGCTAAAGCCTATGGTCCCCGTGCAGGTCTGTGATGAGGCACCCATCCCAATTGTTGATCAGAGACTTTGGGGGCACATCTGAAGCTAACCTTTGGCTCAGAACGGGTCCTCTACTATGAATGAATATGTTATTTTTGCATGTATTTTTTTTCTAAGATTTAGGAGCAAGGAGAGAAGGAAGTCTGTGGAAATAAATCTGTGCAAACCCAACAGGAGCATAAAGAGGCCTAACTGTCTCCAAATGCCCCTGTAGAACCCCTCTGCACGTAAAGTAGAGAAGTAGGCAATTATATGGTGATTTCGCTCCACAGATTAAATTACACAGATCTTCAGACTAAACCCCATGCCTTTAATGAAAAAGAGATATTTTGAAATCATTCAGGGGGCTGTGAAGGTACACACATGGAGGCTTGTGTGAAGAATCTAAACAGAACACCAGCAGTGATGGTAACAAAACAGTTTCAATCTATACAATTAAGCTTCACGCCTTTTGTTTAAGATTTTTATCTAAAAGCCAAAGGCAGAGAGAGAATGTAATGAAATTGATGATTAATTCAGCTAAAAATTGGAAGCGATTTTGCCTTTGAGTGTTTTAAATATCAAAAATAGTTTTCACATCTTAAAATGTCAAGAGGGAACTAGGTTCCTTAAGGAAATATTAGAATCATAACAATGTAGAGAAGAATTGCTTGACCAAGAAGCTTTGAGAGGAGACCAGCTTATTAGGTATTGGAAACCATTAAAAAGAACCACTACTTTAAGGAGTGTGGTACTAGCCCTCCCAAAAGATGCCCCACCCTCAGAATTGCATGGAAACACTATATGGAGACCAAGCAACACAATAAACTCAATGATAAAGCTAGCTTTTCACTATACTTGAGGAGAATGGATTATTTATTGAGCAATTTTACAACAAGTCAATAACAGTTATAAAAAAAAAAAAAGCATTCACACTTTTAACAAGACCAAAATAAACCCCAGGCCTTTGCACTGCTGTTCCACCCACCAGTGTGCCCTCCCCCTGCTTGTCTGCCTAGCAGACTCCCACACAGTAACATCTCTGCAAGCAACTCACATTAACACTTCCTTTCTGGTTTCTTCCTAATTTCCTTCAAAAAACACATAGATATATTTTATTCTCTACTCGCACTTCATGTGGGTTACTGTCTTGTCACAAATACAGTACCCCATTATAAGAATTTGCACTCCCCTAAGCAGAGTGTTTACTCATTCTTCTAACTTCAGCAAGCCCCGGCACCTTAACCAGCATCAGCCACGGAGTAGGCATTCAGAGAGCCTTTGATGAATGAATGGCACATCACCATAAGGAGTAATATTGCACACGTTGAAATTCCAAGCATGACTTAACAAAACATTTGTGAGGAATAAGTTTTGAAAAAATAGATTACAGAAGTATATGTACAATTAGATTATAGCTATAAAAGAAGAAGGATGACTTTATAGACTCAAAAATAAAACCATAAAAGTATAAGTTTATATTAGAGCAATTAAAATATTTTCCCTTGGGTCACCTGGGTGGCTCAGTCGGTTAATCATCTGCCATCGGCTCAGGTCATGGTCCCAGGGTCCTGGGATCGAGCCCCGCATCAGGCTCCCTGCTCAGCAGGGAGTCTGCCTCTCCCTCTTCCTCTGCCCCTCCCCTTGCTTGTGCGTGCTCTCTCTCTATATATATATCTGTGTCAAGTGAGTAAATAAAATCTTAAAAACATACATTTTCCCTCATTATCTTTCCAAATTTGTTTTTTTTTTTTTGTAATAGCATGTCACCCGTGGGGTTAACGTGACTGTCACAGGATGTTAGAATGAGACTCTTCCTGTGAATGGTTTCAACAGAAACATCAATCCAATAAACATCAGATTATCACGACAGCGTACAGACCTGTCCATCATTCTTAAATGCAGAATGTATAAAATTAATAAAAATCTCTCAAATTTTGAATAGTTCAATGAGATCAAAGGTATATAAAGTATTAGAAAAAAGCTTTGGAGAAGAGTTTGATGAAATGGGTTTTTTTTTTTGTTTATGCCTTTGTTTTCTTTTTGGAGAGACATGTTGTCTTGCTGTGCTTCTTCATACTCCTCTTCAGGGAGCGCGTAGGGCTGTCAGAGGGCAACATTGGGCCATCTGCCTAGAGGCCTGCAGGGCAGTGGTCCTTGGGGTAAGTTGCCTCCAAGGTGTCCATTCAGACACCTGCGACTGTCCCCTGACACCAGGAGACACAGAAAACTAGTGCTTGATTTACAACTGAGAAAGGAAAGCCAAGCGTGGGATATAGTCTGAGCCTGCCCCAGAAATCCTGAGGAAAAGAGAAGGCCCAAATAGTTGCTTTGTTGAGATTAGACAGGTCTCCCAGGGTTTCGAGGGGCGAGGGCTATATGAATTTCCCCACAGTGAGAGAGAAGGGTGGACATTAAGCTGGAATGGGATCGCTGAGGGTCTTGTCCCATAGGGCCAGCTGAGGGTTAAGGACACAACAGAGTGGAGCTGGAGGGGGTGGTGGGAGTGGGGATCCTACCTCCAGTGACCGAAGTCTGACAAAAGAGTCTCACCTAACAGCTCAGATTCCATTCGTTTCTGCTTGAGTCAAGGAAACTGCAAGAGAAAGGGTCCCGACAGGAAACCTCTGAAGGGTCCTCCGAAGTACTTTATGGGAGAAACAGAAAACATCTTTCACCAGATGTGGGGCCGGACCCATAAAGCACGATTTCCCCAACCTAGAGAGAATCGTCCTCTTTCTTGGGTCGCCTGGGTGGCTCAGTTGATTAAACGTCTAACTCTTGATTTCTGCTCAGGTCACCATCTCAGGGTCGTGAGATCGAACCTCTCATCAGGCTTCGCACTGGACATAGAGCCTGCTTAAGACCCTCTCTCTCCCCCTCCCTCTGTCCCTTCCCCCAACCCCACACCTCACACCCTCTCTCACTAAAAAAAAAAAAAAAAAAAAAAAGAATTTTTCCCTTTCTCTTCCTCTTCTAGACCTTCCTGACCAGCACCTTGCTTGAGAGTAACAAAGTGGTAGGGAAGTGGGCAGCACCACGCTCCCTGTTCTGGGAGGCAGATACAAGTTAGCAGAGGGAAGAAAATGTCATAGCAAGTTAATTTTGGCATTTTGATGATTAAAAGTTGCTGAACTTCGTATATTCTGAATTGAGCGTGTTTGTTACTTAAAGCAAATGTTGCGTTATTTTGTAAGAGGACGGGAAAGTCAGGAGCCTGCAGGAAGAAGATTTCTACAGGCAAAAGATTACCACCAGGGGATAACATTTAAAAGGATGGTGGGGGATGAAAACTCATCTGTGTTTTGATTCCAATCCACACGTGGAGCTTGTTCAATATGCCAGTTGCATTAGGAAAATCATTCAGTCTCTTTCTTAATACCCCAGTAAGTCATAAAGACTAGTTGTCCAGGTTGAAAAGTTTGTTCACTTTTTATTTTTATTTTCAATGTTATTTAGACCCTCTTGAGCCATGGAGCGTCCTACGCTATTTCATATGCCTTTGGATGAGAAAGTTTGGATCATTGAACATATGGTGTGGAAGGAAACTCACAAGTCATTGTGTCTTACCTCTCATTTTGTAAATAAGGAAACCTATAGCATACTTATACAAAATATATCTCCTTTAAGTGACTTGCCCTCAACAGCACTGATGGTTAAAGGCAAAACAACTTCTGACACGCCATACTTCGTTTCCAGATCTGCTCCAAAATTTCCACGGCCTCCTGGAGTTACACCCCCGATCTGAGAGGGGTCTGAAAATAGAAGAGAAGTGGGCAATTTCCTAACAATGCTAATCAGAAGTTACTGTCTTCACTATGAGAGTGTCAGAGAGGGTCTTACAAAGCAAGCTTTTAGGGCATGTAGGAAGTTAATTACCTTCCTTTATAATTCATTAGTCACCGTCCTTGTAACCTGAGGCTGTTTGAAATACAACTTGTATTTAGTAGCAGGGATTCAGAAGACTTTGGACATTAATATGTCCAAGAGAGCCTCTTTCATCTAGTTTATTATGTTTTCCTTTGACAGGCTTAAATGACTTTTAGAACTTATCTTTGTCTTTAGATAAAAACAACAAAACAGCTAGGATCACAGAGAAAGAATGTTTTGATTGCAATTAATGATTATCTAATATATCTCCTTTAAATGAACATGAAAATGGAGCTTACATATTTAAGTGACTTCCTGAGATAAAATGGACTAGACTTTCAAATCCAGGATTGAAGAAAGCGTTGTGTGTCCTCAAGCAACTCCCTTAACAATCTGCTGCAGCATCATTATATGTACCCATTGCTTTAGGGCAAAATAGTATGTCATCTAAGGATTCTGCAAAATGCAAGTATGTTACCTGGAATGTGACATCAACATTTCCCAGTGTTCCCTAAAGAGATGGCATGATGGAAAGAAATGGCAACCAGGACAGAGACCTTTGGCTGGGGTTGGGTGGGCGTGGCGATGAGAAACCTTCTGGACAGCCGATTAGCTCAGGGCAGACTGATACAGCATCCAGCGAAGCAAGCAGAAAGAAGACATTGTTTCCTAATGTGCCCCACATCATTAGTCATTAGGAAAATGCAAATCAAAGTCACAATAAGATGTCACTTCACACCCACTAGAATGGTTATAATCAAAAAGATGGGCAGTAGGTGTTGGTAAGAATGTGAAGAAAATGGAACTCTCACACATTGCTGATGGGAGTGTAAAATTGTGCAGCTGCATTGGAAAACATTTTGGCAGTTCCTAAAAGTTATAGAGCTACAATAGGGCCAGCATTTCCACTCCTGGGTATACACCCAAGATAACTGAAAACTTATATCTGCCCAAAAACTTGTATCTGAACATTCATAGTAGCATTATTTACAGTACCGATAAGTGGAAACAACCAAATTGTCCATCGATTGATGAATGGATAAAAGCACATGTGATATATCCATACAGTGAAATATTACCCTGCCAAAAAAGGAATGAAGTACTGATTCATACCACAGTCATGGACGAAACTTGAAGTCGCTATGGTAAGTGAAAGAAGCCAGTCACAAAAGGTCACGTGTTGTATGATTTCATTTATATTAAGTGTCCAAAGTAGGAAAATTCATAGAAAGTAGGTTAGTGGTTTCTAGAGACTGGGGGGTGGAGGAATGGGGTAACAGGTAACAGGTTTCTTCGGGGATGATGAAAATATTCTAGAATTACACAGCAGTGATGTTTGTGCAATTTTGTAAACTAAAAGCTATTGAACTATGACTTTAAAGAGGTGCATTTTATGGTATGTGAATTATATCTCAACAAAAATATTATGGAGTTAGATGATGCAGAGCAGAGGGGATGAGTGCAGAGGCAAAGTCCATGTGTAGTGGAAAGATCATGGATCTCAGGCAAGGGGATTTCCTTAGACTTCTCAAAGGTCTAAGGAAACCATTTTAACAAGGAGGCAGCATAGGGTTTCAGAAGCAGGAGTATGGAAATCCTTTTCCAAATTGTTCTATTTTCTCGATAGAATAAAATCAAAGTCATCCTCTAAGAGTGAGGTGGAAGAAGAAGCTTGGAGAGGTTTGAGAAGGGAGTGTGAATTAGTCCAGTACCCTTGGGAGAATGGGAACATGATGTGACAAGAGCCTACCTGAGGTTTGTGGTCACACATTTAAAGTGGAATGAGGTATCTTGATTTCCTGTTTTTCTCCACCCACATTCAGCCCACTGAGGCAGGTGCGGAGTAGGTGGCGACTGAACCATGGTTGGCATTTTCCAAGTGAGTGTAATATAATCTTGAGATTGTGCACAAGAGTGATTATAATGAGCTATGGAATTTAAGTGGGATAATGAGGGACACAAGGGTGTGAGGAGGTTAACAGAGAAAATGTATTCAGGGTTCATGGCCTGAGTGCTTTAAGGGGTTGAAAAATGATCAAGGTGGGGGTAATAGAAGAAGTGGGCTGGAAATTTAGGAAGTAGAGACTGTCAGAATTGGGATGATGGAAATTGAGACTGTACAGTTGTCATTAAGGACAGTGTCTAGGGTTTATCTTTGGATACCAGTGGCTGTGATAAGGTGGAGGACAAGATCATTATACCATGGAATCAACAAAAGGTGATTTAAAGTATTGCTGAGCCAACGGGAGCCTCAACTTGGACAGTGTGTGCTTGGAGTAGAAAAAGCACATTGTTGAGTCTCCCTAGCACTGGAGAAAATGTCCATTGAAGACCGCAGATCTGGGGGTTAGCAAAGCAGTTCAGTGGAGTTTGCAAGTTAAGGGATCCTAGGGTGGTGGTAGGACAGTTCCGGTGAGGGTGCCCACTGGGTCTAGACTAGACTAGTTTTCAGCTGTAGGAAGAGGTGCTAATGGACTGAGCAAAATGAGGTCAGCCAGAGCTGAAGGGTCCTAGATGAACGTGTGTATGTGGAATCTTCACTCTTTCTAGAGGCAGGTTCTGACTCTGCTTCTTTCCTCCCGTGCAGACACCACATTTCATCCATCCATTCCATTTCACATTGTTTTTATTTATTCTTATATTTGGGATTAAAACACCAGTTCAGCTGAAGTGTTTTGAGCTTGAAAAAAGTAACTTGTGCCAGTTGGAGGGAAAAGGTTGTCAAATTTAGGCTGAAGTTGTAGACCTGGTGGGCCTCGATGTCCTGCATCCTGCACAGCTGTGAGGACCCCGGCCACCAGTTCAGGAGTAATAAGGGAAACCAAGGGACTCATTCTTTTAGCAAATATAAAGGAGTACGTGACTGCGTTCAAACTCTAATGAATCAAAACTAAGGACAAAGGGGGAGAGACAGAAAACAAGAAAGCATTTTGAAACATTCTTAAAATGCTCAGTCCCCATAAAACATTTAATCACAACTAGGTTGAAATCAAGGCTTTCCCACATCTGGCTGTGTGACCTTGCGCCATTTCCTTTATCATTTTGGGCTTCAGTTTCTTTTTTTAAAACTTACTTCAGTAATGTGTTGGAGTTCACAAGACAAAGGTACTACTGGCTTTATGTTTAAAGGTTTTATTATATACAATCTCATATTTTAAAAATTAGGCAGAGGGGCGGCGTGGCTGCCTCAGTCAATAAAGCATGCAACTCTTGATCTCGGGGTTGTGAGTTTGAGCCCCACGTTGGGTGTAGAGGTTATTTATTTATTTATTTATTTTTAGAGGTTCTTTTTTTAAAAAGTAGGCAGAAGAGGAAGAGTACTCCATTGTTTTGCAAGATAAATGTGTCACATTGTTGCTTTCTTTGCAAATTGAATAATCTGCTTCCAAAATAGAACTAAACTCTCTAAATCCGAATGCTGGCCTTGTTAGACCTTTATCTCGTTAGCCATCTGAGGTTATCTCTTACATTAAGTTTGGGATCTTTCACTCTGGCACTTGAAGTAGTAATAAATAGGGATGACTCAGAGGGCAAAAGGAGGGTGTTTGTACCCTGACAGACTTCCTTTGTTCCTTTGGGTATTTGGGGTAAACATTGGTAAGACTGTGGTGGGTTCAGGCTGTATGGAGGCAGGGAATAAAACTAGATAATATTTTAAGATTCCCTGCTTTGATTTTGGAATAATGAGCAAGAATTTTCATTCTTACGTGTTATTTCTGGAAGATGCCTTTTCTGCTGGTGTCTGGCATCTCCTTTAGAGCCTTTTTGTTGATGAATTGCACACATCAGGTAATGACGTTCAATTTGTCACTGTTCTGGACTCACAAGGCCAATGTTTTAAAGGAGGTCTTTATTGTTGCTGTTTCAGGCACAGGAACGTGGGAGGGACTAGAACCGTGTGCTCAGCCAAATGGACCACTGTCCGGTCAAGTAGGACTGACTCTAACAGTGAGTCCATGCGATGCTCATTTCCTTAGTTGGCTGAACGTGCCAACCAGACCCTCAGCAGGAAGTTTACTCCAGTGTTCCACAGCCATTCTTGGAAGAAGGTGGCTTATAAGTACCCATTTGTGTGTTCAGTTAATATGTATTAATCTTCCAAGGGGCCCCTAGTTACTGGGTACTTTTCCCAATTAAGACAAGGTAGTACCTGTGTTAGAAAGTGGGCCAGCATTTCCTATTCATTCAGTGCTTGGTATTTAAGCAACATCTTCTTTGAAAGAATTGAAATTTTCACATATGTTTCATTTAATCCTAAGATCATTGTTTTCCAATTTCTTGAATCAGCTAGTCTCTTTAAGAGGCAAACTATCCAACAAGATCACCAAAGATTCCACTCAAATTAATAAAAATAACCACCATAGAGTATCATTTATTAAAATAGCTTTGGTTGTCCTTTCTCTACCTTCCTCCTCCTACTTCTTTTCACAGAGGTATCCAGGTACTTGGGGTTTCCTGATGTTAGGAATTTTGGTAGAGCTGAAAGCAAAATGACTCCCAAGTAATGGTTTTTCCTGAATTTGTAAAAGTCAAAATCCTTTGAGGAGATAATGTTAAGTGTCCCAGAAGGTGACCATAGGGATGGAAAGTTTTTGTTTTTTGATTTTTTTTTTTTTTTTTTTTTTTGGGGAAGGAAAAAAAAGAAAGAATGCCCAAGGTTGCGGAGAAAAAGAGATCCTTTTCCCTCAAATAGGCC
>NW_027397074.1:48823203-48888884 GCF_003265705.2 Callorhinus ursinus | reverse complement strand
TGCCCAAGGTTGCGGAGAAAAAGAGATCCTTTTCCCTCAAATAGGCCTGGGCTTTCTCCCTTGCAGGAGCCCCTCTGCGAGGATGGCTGCATAGTCCATCTGGGGAGGCTGATCTCACCCAAGTGTGCCCGAGAAGATGCTGAGCTCGAAGGAATCATGTGGTGTCTCCATAGTAACCAATGGGGGCTGTGGTAACAAAGCAATGTTGTGGTGTTATGGAAAACCCCAAGAAACTTGATTGACTGTTAGAGTAAGAGAAGGTGGCAGTTGAATAATGTCTGAAGCTGAATTTTGAACACTTTCAGAAGTGGGTGGAGCTCAGATTCAGACCTGAAGTGATGTCAAGGAATATATATAATGAAATACTACTCAGGCATAAAAAGAATGAAATCTTGCCATTTACAACAACATGGGTAGAGCGAGAGAGTATAATGCTCGGTGAAATAAGTCAGTCAGAGAAAGACAAATACCATATGATCTCACTCATATGTGGAATTTAAGAAGCAAAACAAATGAACAAAGAAGAAAAGAGACAAACCAAAAAACAGACTCTTAACTATGAAGAACTGAGGGTCGCCAGAGGGGAGGCGGGTGGGGGGATGGGCAAAATCAGTGAAGAGGATTTAAGAGTACAGGTATGTACTGAGTGACCTATGGAATTCTTTACGCTCTTTTATTGATGCTGCTGCCAGTGTATATAAAATAATTCGGCTTGTGAAATAGAAATTTATGAAGAGTAAGAGAGGTGGGTGTTAAGGACTGACAAAGCAAGAGTCTATACAGTATGGCACGTGTTACAGGGGTGAGCTTTTGTACAGGCTTCAAGTTGAGTTCTCCTTTGATTATTCACTTGTCCGTGAAAGTGGTTTAGTAAACCTTCCAAAGATTCGTTTTACTACAAAAAGGAACAGACTTTCTGGGGTCTGAGGGGATTCGTCCTTGAAGGGGATGCTCCAGTCAGCAGGGGGTCGTGTTGAGCGTTCTGCAGACAGAATTGTTTCGGATCTGCAGCTTCCTGGGAAACCTTCCCGCGCTTGAGCCCGCTTCGAGCTGGAGCTGGTGAACCATTTTCTTTGTGGTGCTCGCCAGACTGGTCGGGGCGTGGGTCGGTCAGGTCGTGGGTCCATGGGGCCAGGGAGCAGGGCGGACTAGAATTGTTAAATCACTATATTGTATACCCGAAAACTGACATAACACTGTATGTTAACTATACTGGAATTTAAATTAAATTGTAAAAAATAAAAAAATTAAATGATATAAAGGAAAATTATGAAACGCAATTTTCTTACACATCTATGTTTGTGGGCTAAGATTCGTTCCTACTACACTAACTTGCATATAGCTTTTCAATTTTCAAAATTATTTCCTTACCTTAATTACTTATGTCTTAGAATAAATACAGGAAAAGGCGTTATTATCACCCGTGCTTTAGAGATAAGAGAACTGAGATTCAGAGAAGTGGAATAATTTCCCTAAGAAAACATAGCCGAGCAGTGGCAGAGCCAAGAATCAAGGTTAGATACATCTGCCTGGACTAGATACATATTATTTTCAATACGAAATGCTGTCTTTCTAATAGGGAAATGAATACCATTCACTAGGTGCTACTGAGGAGATGGCTGGAGTTATTTAAATATAACTGAGTTGCTAACTTAAGCCACATTTAACAATAACAAAATCAGACCTCCATCATAGGTTGTCAGTGTCCTTGTGGGAGAATTTCCTCGGAATTTTCTACCCAGCTGCTTTGAGACCCAGGCTCCTTCCCAGGCCCTGGGCGTTCCTGTCTTCCTCAAGGAAGCTGCCCCTCTTGGTCTGTCCCTCCAGGGTTTCACCACAGCTCCCCAGGTCTCCCCTTCCTCGGCGGTCCCAAATACAAGCGCAGGGCTCTGTTCTTCCCCGAAGGTGTGACTAACCTACAGGGAAGGAGTCAGCTCATGACCACTTATAACAGGTTGTAGAAAAGCTTATACATTTCTTATAGCAGCGCTCCCCACTCTCTTAGCATGGCAATGTGACCTCTGAAACCTAAAATCTTCAGCTATAACTTTGCTTCCCGGGATGCGGCTATTATCCAGGTAGAATATTAAGGGCCATCACTTCCTCACTGTCCATCACTCTGCCTTGGCTTTATTTCCCACAGCGTCCAACCTAGATTTCATGGCTCATCATTTCCAATCTTACCCTGTCCCTTCATTCTCCTTTCTTCTTATTTACCTAATAAAACACCAACCCTCCATGAGCCCTGCATCCTCCTCTGCCATGTCTACACCAGCACAGCTGAACAAAACAGCTGAAAATATTGGATACGATATGGTACCTGCACCAAATCTCACAGCCTAGACGATTGGCTTCACCATAAATTCACAACCCCCTGTATCCCATGAGCCTTCAGTTAGGCCGATCGATAAGCTACTTTTCTCGAGTCTTCGAATTTGCTCAAACAAACAAACAAACAAACAAACAAAAAAACCGACTTCTTACCTTCTCCCCTCTCCTGACATGTTCCAGGCTCCCTTTTCGCCCCCTCTCTTAGATAATGGCCATGCTTCTTAATTCATCCAACCAGTGCAACACCATAAGCACATGCATCCATTTCCTCCTTCTTTCCCTCAGACCCAGGGAGGAAATGTCCCTCTTCCTACCAAAGGCCCATGCCCCAGGTCCATCCCTTCTGTCTTCTGCAGCCATCACCTTTCACTCTCCTGCACGACCACTTCTGTCTATGAGGAATCATTCTTTTCAGATATACTGAGAATTGACTAAATCCCATCTTGATAGATTGCATGTTCTCCCTCCCAACTCCCTCTGCCCTCAGAGAACTTGCCATTGCCTCTCTCAATACCACAGCAAAACTTCCAAAGAAGTTGTCCGTATGCACAATATTTCTACTTCCCTACCTCCCATTCTCCAAAGTGCCGCCCACTACCTTCTGTCAAAACTTGCCAAGGTCAACAACTACTTTCTGGTTTCCAAAATCAGGGCCCAGTTGCTTCCCCTGATTTCCTTTATTCCTTCGGCAGAACTCAGTCCCACAGATGACTCCCTCACTGCTGAAGCACTTCTCTCTTAACTTCCTTTCCAGCACGTTCTCCTTCCACCCATCTAAAATGTTCTGAGAGTTTAGAGGGCATTCAGATCTTGTTCCAGATCCTACCATCCATTAAAACAAAACAAAACAAAACAAAACAAAACAAAAAAAACTCTACTCCTACATCATAGACAGGGAGGGAGGGAATTTAGTCATAGCTGACTGAGGGTCCAGTAAATCCAGAGGGGCTGGCCCAACTTCCCTTGATTTCTTGAGCATGGATCCTAGCAATTATGTCAGATCAAGTGGATAAAAGTCACACTTCCTTTTTATGCAGTGACTGACACCTACTCTATAACACATGAGTCTGTCATTTCTGACCATCTGTCATGACTGACGATCAGTGTTATGCCTTTTAGCATCGTCATGACTAGTTCGGGAATCCAGCCTCTCCCTGATCTGATTTTGTGGCTTAGCCATTAGCCATTATGAAAATCGGAGTCAACTGAGTCCGTCCTGAAATAGTTTGCTGTGCCATATGGCCAATAAGAAGATTATGATAACTGATGCTTTTAAAATACATCTTGGCTTTGACTCTGTGTGGCCAATGAAATCATTTATGTTTTTTTCAAGGCCGAATACTTGTGCAGGCCCTGGGGGAGTGTACTTCATAACTGACTTCTCATTGAGTTATGTCTAGGAGGGCTTTCTAGTCTTTTAAATTTAATTTGCATGCCTATAAAATTTCAAACTTCAGATTTAGAAAAATGTAGGAGGTAATACCTCTCCCATTAACTAAACTTATTTAGAATCATGGTATATGACAATATCCTCAGCAATAAAAAGAAACAAACCACTACGTGCAATAACATGGATGAATCTCATATGCATCATACTAAGTAAAAGAAACAAGTTTCAATAGCTCATGTATTGAGTGATAGCATTTATATGATATTCTGGAAAAAAACAAAAGGGCAGGGAGAGAAGACAGATCAGGAGTTGACAGGGCTGGGGGCAGGAGTGGGGTGGGGGGTTATTGACCACGAAGAGGCATGAAGGAATTCTCTGGGATGATTGAATGGTTCTGTATCTTCATCATGGTAGTGATTATACAGCTGTGTGTCTCCTATGGTACGTTTTATGTGTCAGCTGGGCTAGGCTATGGTATACAGATATTCAGTCAGACATTAATCTAGGTGTTATTGTGAAGGTATTTTGCAGCTATGATCAACACTTACAATCGTTTGACTCTAAGTAGAGTAGATTAGGGGCGCCTGGGTGGTTCAGTCAGTTAAGTGTCTGCCTTTGCCTCAGGTTGTGATCCCAGGACCCTAGGATCAACCTTGCATTGGGCTCCCTGCCAAGCAGGGAGCCTGCTTCTCCCTCTTCCTCTGCCTGCCACTCCCCCTGCTTGTGCTCACTTTCTCTCTCTGCGTCAAATAAATAAATAAGATCTTAGGAAAAAAAAAAAGTAGAGGAGATTATCCCTGATACTGTGGGTGGGCCTCATCTAATCAGTTGGAAGGCCTTACAGAGAAAGTAGAAATTCTGTCTCAAGACTGCAGCATTGGGCGCCTGGGTGGCTCAGTTGGTTAAGCGACTGCCTTCGGCTCAGGTCATGATCCTGGAGTCCCGGGATCGAGTCCCACATCGGGCTCCCTGCTCGGCGGGGAGTCTGCTTCTCCCTCTGACCCTCTCCCCTCTCATGCTCTCTCTCTATCTCATTCTCTCTCTCAAATAAATAAATAAATAAATAAATCTTTAAAAAAAAAAGACTGCAGCATTAATTCCTGCCAAGGTTTCCAGGCCGACAGCCTGCTCCTGTGGACTTTGGCTTTGTCAGCCCCCACGATTGTGTGAGCCAATTTCTTGAAATAAATTTATCTATCATCCATCTCTCTCTCACTCTCTCTCGCTTCCTCTCTCTGTCTATCTAAATATGATCTCCTACTGGTCTGCTTCTCTGAAGAACCTAACTCATACAGTGTGTATCAAAAATTATAGACATATTCACCTAAAATGATAAATTTTACTGTATGGAAACTATATCACAGTGAATCTGATTTTTTAAAAAAACTGATTCGTAATATTAATCCAGATTGTGTTCTAGGATGTACAGAGAGAGCGTATGCGTGTGTGCACAAGGGTGTGCAGATAAACATGTGTGTGCCCGTGTGCATTGCCCTGTGTGCCTTTGCAGGTATGTGTGTTTCTATGAGGACTATGAGGAAGGTGGTAGAGTTTGAAAGAAAGTCTTTAATCATGCAAAGTGGAGCAATGAAAAGAAGTTCTCTGTCTGCAGAGGGCTCATGAGGAGGTCATTGCCCAACGAAAGGACTCAGCCCCAGTGCAACAGGACACCAGTCGGTTTCTGTCAGGGTACTAATGAGGCCTCACACTTGGCGAGAGAAGTCAAATTAAGAGCTTACTGTGATTTGTTGACTACTCCTTATTCACAAGAAGAGGCATCTGTGCCAGGCAGTTCAATGTGAACAAGGTGAATTAAATATGGTGACTGCCCTCGATGAGCTCACAGTCCAGAGGGGAGCATAATTCCACAAATAGCCATCACCCTGGACACAGAATGGTAAGAGACATCAGCCAGATAAAGAAAATTCCATAGAATGTAAAGGCAGGGGGGTGGAGAGTGGGATCTCATATTTGAGTGAGAAGGTCAAAGAGGACTATGCCAGGTTGCATGTTAGCTGGATCAGGAGAGAGCAATGTTTCCAGAAGCAGAAAAGGGAGGTGGGGAAGAGGGTATTTTGGGAGGAAAAAAAAAAAAACAGTACAAAAACAAACAAATAAATAAAAGTGCAGATCTAGGAAAACATGGACTGTAGGAACCGGGAGTTCCAACAGGGCCAAAGAGACAGTTAATCCAACTTAGTTATTAATTCAATAAATACTTGTTGAGGGCTTCCTATGGGTCAATTTGGCTAGAACATAAGGTATATATATATAAAAGAGTAAGAGAAAAACTGGAAAAGGGAAGGTTAAGGTGAAAAACACTGGATACAAATCTTTCATTAAAAATAGCTTTAAAACGTTCCACCTCTAAATGAATAGACCCAGATGTGAAAGGGGTTACCCTGTCCCTTAAGATCTAGTTAAGATTTGCTCAAGCCATCAATCCATACCCTGTTAAATGCCCGATGGCTTTCTTGAGGCATTTGCTAATTCCTGAGTGCTTAGTCATCCTCACTTCTGGCTCTGATTTTCTACCGCCCTTAAATCCTTGTTTTCACATTGTGTCTTGCAGCTCTTCTGTTATGTGTCTTCCACACCTCTCCACCCATCCTTTTTCACGTCCTCAAGAGCCAGGCTCCTGTAAGTTTCCACTCATTCTTGCATCATCCATTTCTCCCTCCCTCCCCGCTGTATTATTTCAACAATGCTATAGAACCTTCAAACTTGAAAACCCGTATGTCTTGCTTCAGCTGCTGGCCAAATTCTGTGCTCCTGTTCGTGGAAAAGTATTCAGTATTTGTCTGTACTCAGTGTCTGCACTTCCTCACCTCTCTTTTTGCAATTTAATAAATGCATGCAGTATAAAGAAATGATAACGGCTGGCCTTCTCACTGGGGTGCCCTCGAATGTCAGCATCAAATGTCCGGGTTTTTAGAGAACATGAATGCAAATAACCCTATGTCTGAGGCAGGGCGGTGGGGTCACGTCTGTGCGCCAGCGATCTGGAAGCAGCCTAGTGAGGGCATCCTGAGGATTTCCATCCTATTTGTAGACTGGCACTAAACCCTCTTGTTCTCGGCCCCTCACATGGTCTCACGTCTCCTATTCTAGTGTCTCTCTTGTCTTATTTTATTTTTTAGAAACAAAATCTTTCCTTCTCCTATGGGGCATGTTTGAGGAGGCTAGAATTGTCATCTGGCTTTGTGGAAAGTGAAGAGGAACCTGCTGTCTATAGAATTTCAAGCCAGTCCCACGCTTCTCTGGGGGGAGGCACCTAGAGATGAAGAACAAGAAGCTGCTATCACCCATCAGATGGAAAAGGCAAGGTCAAAGTCCTCTGCTGGTGTCTGGAACGTGATGCCTGAGCAGGAATTCAGGGCTGCCGTCTCCAAAGGTGCTACCACCACCCAAGTGTCTAGCAAACCCAGGAGGAGACATGCCTTCTCCCCTCCCCATCCCTTCCAATCTCCTGCTTGCCTCCCCTGGGCAGCATCTTCCCTTGGTTCTTCCAGGCCTTCCAGTAACTTTATAATAAATGCCCTGTATCAAAGTTCTCTTGTTTGAATATCCTGGAGTGGTTGCCATTCTCCTGACTGGATACTGCCATGCGCATTCTTCCCCGTCCCAGCCACTCCGTAACCAGCACCGCCGTGCGAGTCTCCGCAGAATTGAGTGCGCTCCGAAATGAGCTTGTGTACTTTTGTTCACTTGTTTATTGTCTCTCCCCACCCCACCCCACCCCCTCCACCGGAAGGCAAGGGTTAAGATGGTAAGAAGCTTCTATTGCCTGGTTCACCCTTGTATCACTCAGCTCCTAGAATAAAACCTGCCTCATAGTAGACATTCAAGAACTACTTGTTTGAAAGAATGAACACACGTGAAAATGAGACTTAGACACTTTTCTTGGTTTCCATTTTAAAAATTATCAACAGAACACTGTTGGCCCTATGGACCATGGCCCGATGGTTTGGGGGAGACAGGGGGAGACGGAGGAAGCTTACAGCTTAGACGTCCCTGCGGAGCACAACTACCCAAATGCATCCCGCTGAAGAACAGTGTCCTGCTCTCGGGCCCCTACACCCACCTTCAGCTCAGGGCTTCCCTGCGTCTATCCACACCTCTCAGGGCTCCCCATTTGGTAGACGGTCTCCCATGCACCTCGCCCCCTCTCTGCAATGGGGAAGCAGCAGCAGACAGGGTGGATTTCCCCACCGATACAAACTACACATTTTGTCTTAGAAAGCAAAATACATTGATTTCAGTGTACAACAACTTAAAAAAAATCATAGTTTATTGCTTTTAGGTAGATACTAAATTAGGAAGGTGTCCTCACATAGGGAGAATAGTGGCCTGTAAGGATAGTCTCCCCTCTTCTGAATCAAATAGTACCTCTGAAGGGTAAAAATAGAAAATAAAGATCCCTGGCTATTGTTTCACCGCCTATGCCCACTCCAAATTCAAATCCAGGGAGGAGGAAGAATGGTGGGCACATTATGTGCCACTCACGCCCTCCACCTTCCGGTTTTAACAAAGAAAACTCTTCCAATTCAAAAACGATTTCCGAAGCCAGCAAAATGAAACTCAGCAAAAGGTGTGTGTATTTACGACTGTTGCACATCCTGATAGGAGATATAACATTCCAGACCTAATCCGAATGCACATCGCTCAGAAAATGCACGGACTTGAGAGGTCACCTTCAGACAAGGGCGGAGCAAGTAGCTCCCTCACCGCGGAGAACGAATCGCAGGACTGGCCATGGCCAGGCGGCTCCCGGGCAGGAGGCGTAAGTTGGCAGAGGTGATGGAGAGGGACGGAAGCAGGGCAGAGGAGAGGAGAGAAAAAAAGAGAAAAGAAACTAGGGATATTTGAATACCGTCAGCCGTCACAGCAGGTACATTTTGCTGTCTTAGCTGTGTGACTCAGCCTGGCCGCAAACAAGCTAAAAAAGGCAGCGACGGGGCCGGCTGCAGAGTGCGTATTTTGGGTCCGCTGCCCTGCCCACGCTGGAGCTCCCGGGGCTGCAGCTGCGCTTTCCCTAACCCAGGCACCGGGGGCGGGCGCCCCCAGGGTCCAGTTAGAGCCGCTCAGCTCAGAGGCCCCTGGGAAAGGGGGTAAGGGTGGGGGGCACTAGCTTATTTGCATAATAGTCCTTACTCCCGTCCTCAGAGCTTCCGAAAATGAGAGTTGAACATCAAGTAGAAAATCTTGTTAATCAAACTCAGACGCCTTGCTTAGCCAAGGAACCCGAGCAAATGAGCCGCTGCGGTAATCAAGTTCCAATTCTTATTGGAAGGCAGGGGCCGACTGCGGGAGAGAGTCGAGGTGATAAATGTGCGCGAGTCTCCCCCTAGTGGACGAATGGCATCACCTTTCCCTCGCAAGACGGCCTCGTCCCGGCGAACCAAAAATTCACCAACAGCCAGAAGAGAAGCAGCGAAGGAAGCAGAACACGTGTTATTATGACACACAGTTCAGTCTTCATTTCCAAGGGGCTCTCTTCAGTGGAAAAACAAAGCTTAGTTGGAGTTTTTACACATCATTTGAGAATTTTTACCTTTAGCGTGTTTGTTATTCATCAGTTGAGTTTGACTCGGTGTCTCACCGTAAGGAAGAGTCCTTCTAGAGTCTGCTCCAGCTATTCTTGGCTTTCAGTAGGAAAACTTGAATCTGTGCAATGGCCTTCAAAAGAGTTTTTGGGATTCTGAATATAGGTATATGTGCACATTTGTAAGTGCATGTGTGTGTTTGTGGATGTATTTGTCCTTTTGGATGATGAAAGCTTACAGACTGGCAGTTCATGGGATTTTCACAGTATCTGTGGCCTGAGAAATAGTATAGAGCACTGATGAAAACTCTCACTTCACTGGAAAAACTAGCCACAGCAGCAATAGGGTATTTAGGCAGTAGAGTCGGAATGCCTAAGTTCAAATCCAAACTGAGATTCTTTACGAAAGGAACTTAATCTCTCCAAGCCTCAGTTTCTTCATCTGTAAAATAGGAATGATAACAATAACACTTAATCCACTGACTTTGTGCAAAGATTAACTGATACAACATACACAATGCACTTAGCAAATTACCTGGCACATATTAATTGCTCGGTAAATGGAGCTTATTACTAAGAGGAACTCCTTTAACATTTGTAAAATGTTAGGTTCTTTAAAATCCCAGTGCGTGTATCATACACTTTCCAATAATTTTATGATTTTTTGGATGAGGTAGAAGGGTCATTTTTGTCTTTTGATAGGAAAATGTGTAATTTCTTTGAAATAACCTAAGTATCGAGGGTGATGAACTAGATTATAGAATTACAAAATTATATAATTTTAAAGCAAGTGGAGATGTAAATTATCATCTAATCATATCCCCTTCGATGCCATTTTATAGATACAATAATCAAGACACATCTTGAACAATGACTTGTCCAGGTCACCCCAATTCCGGGACCTAATTCTGAGTTGGTTTTACCATAGCTCTGATAGTTCTTTGAGCCTTTGGCTCAAAGCCAGTATTTTTTTCCCCCTGAGCATTGTGTGTCACAGTCTCCTCACTGTTTATCTTAGTTTTATGGTGCATATCACATTATATTTCTCTTTTGGTCCCATTAGAGCATGAACTTCTTAAAGACAGGAGATATGACCTTGCATCTAATAGAATCAGACAAAATAATGTTTCACAAAGGAAACACTAGATGGTACAAAGGTATTGGAAGGGCACCTATTTCACTGATGAACTCGAACCTGAAAAACTCCAGAGGACCTAAGAGAAGCCCATTGCTCATTGCTGACACTTTCTCCTGGAGTCATCTGGAAACAATATGAACTATAATGGGCCTGTAATCAGGGCCAACAGCGCAGAAAGGTTAGAGGTGGGCTGTGAGAAAAAAATCCAAAACCCATTCACACCTTGGGGACAGAACTCTAGAAACTCAAACGGGCTAAAGAGGAGATTCGAGCCTGAAAATAGAATATATGGCAGGGATTTGTGCCTAAGACCATGGTTCCTTGATCTGGTTCCTAGATCAAGACCCCAAGTGAAAGAACAGAGCTGACCAAGTGCCAGGCTCGGTCTACACATCTGAGATTGGATAGGACTGAAGGAGGGGGGGAGATCCCTAGCCTTGCAGATGAGAAGCCATGTGGAAAGAAGGCAGCGTGTCTTCTACTGCTGTTTCTCAGCCTCTCTTCCTTACTGCACCTCAAATTCTGCCGTGAGAGGAGAGGCATGGCCACACTTTCATGTCTTCATGGAGCAAGCGAGGGCTGTTAACCTGAACTGAAATCGTCCTTTGCCTCCCGCGAAAAAATACACTAAAAAGGAGCCCTAGAACACTGTGTGTCTGAATAGACGATCTGTAGGTTTCCCAAGCTTCTCAGAGAGGTCTGTGACTGAGAAGGGGTGAGTGGTAGCTGCCCTAGTCTCTCAAGTCCCCACTGCTCCCCCAAACTTATTCCTTTCCAAGTCCTCGGAGTGACATTTTTTTTAGTCCATTCCCTGGGCCATCTTCCCTTTTGTCATAGGCCAGGACCTGCAGACACCAGTGTCCTACGGAGGATTCTCCAAACATGCTGCACACCCAATGTTATCAGAAGAGGATGCTGGATGTCTGAAAAGGCAGTCTGCCCGAGCAGACATGTAAAGGAGCCTACATGATCCTGAACCCAAGAGAAACTCATGAAACACAGTGCAAACTTATTGACCTCAAAGTGTTCCTTTGACACAGTAGATAGGGTAGCTTAAGGAAAATTCGGGGTAATGTGCTCGCTGAGAATCATGAGGCAAGAGTCGTGATTCATTCATTTTCAAATCAGGTTTTGACCTTGACAGAGGGCCGAAGCAGCTTACTTCATTTTAACTTTAAATTATCTGGAGACCTGCTTTTCAATAGCTGGACAAAATAGATGCTGTGTTTGTGTCTTTTTGACCAAAGAAACTCCCATTCCAGAACAAAAAGACATCATCAAGTTTCCACTGCGCAGAGAGAGAGAATTCACAGAGTGTTGTTTGAAGTGCTGGGGCTAATTAAACACCAAAATTTATCTGAGAGTAGCAAGTGAGGGAACAATTTGTTTTCCATGGGATTTATCTATTCTCGTCTTTAGTAAATTGCAAATGTTACTGCAGTGCACAGGTCCCAAGAGTAGGAATAGAAGAGCGTACTCTGAACGTTACCCAGGTTTTATTTACCCAAGTGAACAGCTTTTGAAATAGGGCATTTGGGTCTCCTCGGGTGTTAGATGCTCACATCAGCAGTATCACTCTTCCATACACCCAGTCTCCTGCACAAAATCCACCATGTCTCAGTGAAGAAGAAAGGTAAATGTCAGTGGAAATAAGGATGATTCCTAGAGATTTGGGGAGAAACTGTGTCTCCAAGGATGCTGGTGTGGATGGTTGATGCCTCTGAGAGACACGGCCGGTTGCCTGCTAATAGCCGTTAGCTCTATGGTACCACACAACCATTTTGTTCTGAGATGTTAAGGAAAAAAATTACATTTTCAAACTTTGTTGAAGCTAGGAATGACCACAGGACACCATTCAGGCTGCTGAGATATAAGCAGAGTATGGGAAATTTTTCCCCAAAGCTGCTGAGTCAGCTAAGATGTGCCTTTTGACCTTCGCTCTTCCTCTTATTTCTTCCTGGAATAGACACAAGATGTGGAAAGTGAAGTAGGAGACATGCATGGGGACAAAATGCACAATGTTAGGAAAAAGGTAGAAAGTGCTTGGGTCCTTGGTGGCATCATGGAGTCTCCTATAAAGCCTAGACTCCCTGACTCCAGTCTTCGTCATATACGGCAAACGACATACTTGATTATTATGATGCACTAAGTAATGGAGTTTTCTCCTACTTGCAACCGAATGCAATTCCTGCACATGCAGTGTCTCAACTGTCCTGATGATTTGAGGCTCCCTAATTCCCCTGAAACTTAGATGCAAATCGAGAGAGAGAGAGATGGAGAGATGTGTAAAGCTATATTTTTCTCTCTTGATGACCAAATTGAATTACGCTACATTTTTGGCCCTCGGTGAGATGGAGGCTCAAGAAAAAAAAATTATTTTAGAAACAACTGAAGGATTTTTTTCGCGGATTTGACTTTATAACTTCTGAAATTCATATATGCTACAGAAGTGCAGTATAACAAACAGCTTAAACACAATACCAGAAAACGATATTAAGTTCATCAGCTTTCACGTTTAGAAAGAGACCCTTACTGGCGTGTCTTCCTCCTGAGGCCCCAGCTGTCCTTCTTCACGGTTGGAGGGCCCGCTTTTACTCTCTCTACTAAGATCTTTCTTCTATCTTCCTTTTTCTCCATGTCCCAGGGTCATAAAGCCTTGTAATGCTAGCTGACCAGGGGAAACATTCAAAATTCCTATTAATGTATTTGGTAGCAACTTAGCCTCCTGTGTTTTATCACCTTCCATCTCTTCCATTTCATAGTGGAAGAATTATTAATACGTTTCCTTGGACCGAATGAGCAGTCTTTGGGTTCTCCACTTTAGCTTTGCTTTGACAACCTCCCAAACCTCTGATTAATTTTTTAGGCTTTGCTCAAGGTCAGAGTTGGAGGGCTTTCCTCCTCCCAACTGTGACTATCTGCACAAAGTGGTGTGCAGGGCCGGGAGGCCATGCTGGAATCTTTATTCTCTTACATTGCAAAGTAAACCACATGGAAGTTAGAGGGTTTTTCCCTCTTTTATTTTTTTGATGTATTTTTTAAAGATTTATTTATTTATTTTAAAGAGAAACAGAGAGAGTGCTTGAATGGGGCTGAGGGAGAGGGAGAGGCAGAGAATCTCAAGCATACTCCACCCTCAGCACCAAACCTGACTAGGGGCTTGATCTCACCACCCTGAGGTCATCACCTGAGCGGAAATCAAGTGTGGAGGCTTAACCCACTAAGCCACCCAGGCGCCCCTCCCCTCTTTTAATAGAGATATTCATGTTGACCCTGGCAGCACAAGAAACCCAAATATCAAGGATTGTGAAGCACAGTTTAAATGGTGAGCATCACACAGAAGTAGTTATTTAAACTCAACTCACCAACTCAGCGGCAAGAACCAGAGTTCTCCCCCACCCCCACAATCCCTTCACTCCAGCAGCTTCCTGGGTACGGTGGCTCGTTCCCTGCCTCAGTTCCCAGAGGGTCAGTGGTTCCTGGCTCAGGCATGAGCTAGCACCTCTCCTGTACAGCGACTCCGATTTCCCCTGTCTTCCAGGCCAGAGCCTCTCTTCCCATTGAAGTTGCCAGTTGCCTGACAGCCACCATCACTGGACTGGATCCAGTTGATCCAAACTCTGCTCTCACTTGCTATAGTCCTCATGTGTCTCCTGGGCCATTTGCTCAGGAAGTGGGTATGCACCTTGATAAAGTGTCAGGGCAGAGCTGCTGCAGGGACTCTGCCATGTGTGTTCCCCCTAAGATACACACGCGTGCATGCACACACACATCCCGCGTGCACACATGTACACACACTCACACCCTCGCGCACACATACACAAGCACACATCCACTACTGTGCAGAGGTTGGATGTCCTGCTCCAGGCCCATCACTGCCTCTCTTGCATCAGTTTACTTCCCACCCTGACTCTTTCCAGGAAATATTGCAAACCTCCGGCACCACCATCTCCGCTAGGAGGCTGTGCAATGAAATGGTTGAGACCAGGGCCTTGGAAGCTCATAAAGTTGGGCTGACCTCCCAGCTTGCAGCTTTTTAGCGAAGTGAACTTGAAAAGGTTACTTAACCTTTGTGAGCTTCAGTTGCCTCATCTTTAAAATGGGATTAATGGTTATCCATGTGAGTCTCTAAAGGATTATACAAGATGATATCAGTTAAGTACTTAGTACTAGGGCTGACTCCTCATAAGTGTTGATAATTTGGTGTTTCCAATAATGGATTTCTTCCTATTGCAGTTAACTCAGATTCTGGGAAGCCAGCACAGCACACACACACACCCCCACAGAGTTGTGCTGCTCGCTGGTCTCTCTTCAGTGTGGACTAATCCCTCCCCAGCAGGGTAGGTCCTATGGTTCCTTCTATCCACACCCTTAGTAATTCTTTTTCTTGGTCCCTTTCACACCAAAATCCAACACAACATGTGAAAAAAGGTAACAAACATTGTGAAGATGTCAATGCTACCTAGAGCAATCTACACATTCAATGCAATCCCCATCAAAATACCATCCACTTTTTTCAAGGAAATTTAGAACAAATAATCCTAAAATTTGTATGGAACCAGAAGAGACCCCGAATAGCCAGAGGAATATTGAAAAAGAAAAGCAATTTCTTGGACTTCCAGCTCTATTACAAAGCTGTCATCATCAAGACAGTATGGTACTGGCACAAAAACAGACACATCGATCAATGGAACAGAATCGAGAGCCCAGAAATGGACCCTCAACTCTATGATCAACTCATCTTTGACAAAGCAGGAAAGAATGTCCAGTGGAATAAAGACAGTCTCTTCCACAAATGGTGTTGGGAAAATTGGACAGCCGCATGCAGAAGAATGAAACTGGACCATTTCCTTACACCACACACAAAAATAGACTCCAAATGGTTGAAAGACCTAAACGTGAGACAGGAGTCCATCAAAATCCTAAAGGAGAACACAGGCAGCAACCTCTTCGACCTCAGCCGCAGCAACTTCTTCCTAGAAACATCGCCAAAGGCAAGGGAAGCCAGGGCAAAAAGGAACTATTGGGATTTCATCAAGATAAAAAGCTTTTGCACAGCAAAAGAAACAGTCCACAAAACCAAAAGACAACCGACAGAATGGGAGAAAATATTTGCAAATGACATATCAGATAAAGGGCTGGTATCCAAAATCTATAAAGAACTTAATCAAACTCAACACCCAAAGAACAAATAATCCAATCAAGAAATGGGCAGAAGACATGAACAGACATTTGTCCAAAGAAGACATCCAAATGGCCAACAGACACATGAAAAAGTGCTCAACATCGCTCGGCATCAGGGAAATCCAAATCAAAACCTCAATGAGATACTACCTCACACCAGTCAGAATGGCAAAAATTAACAAGTCAGGAAACGATAGATGTTGGCGGGGATGCGGAGAAAGGGGAACCCTCCTACACTGTTGGTGCGAATGCAAGCTGGTGCAACCACTCTGGAAAACAGTATGGAGGTTCCTGAAACAGTTGAAAATAGAGCCTCCATACGATCCAGCAATTGCACTACTGGGTATTTACCACAAAGATACAAATGTGGGGATCCGAAGGGGTACGTGCACCCCGATGTTTATAGCAGCAATATCCACAATAGCCAAACTGTTGAAAGAGCCAAGATGTCCATCGACAGATGAATGGATAAAGAAGAAGTGGTTATATATACACAATGGAAGAGTGTGCAGCCATCAAAAGGAATGAGATCTTGCCATTTGCAATGACGTGGATGGAACTGGAGGGTGTTATGTTGAGTGAAATAAGTCAATCAGAGAAAGACATGTATCATATGACCTCACTGATATGAGGAATTCTTAATCTCAGGAAACAAACTGAGGGTTGCTGGAGTGGTGGGGGGTGGGAGGGATGGGGTGGCTGGGTGAAAGACACTGGGGAGGGTATGTGCTGTGGTGAGCGCTGTGAATTGTGCAAGACTGTTGAATCACAGATCTGTACTTCTGAAACAAATAATGCAATATATGTTAAGAAAAAAAAGAAGAGAGCAGGAGAGGAAGAATGAAGGGGAATAAGTCAGAGGGGGAGATGAACCATGAGGGACGAGGGACTCTGAAAAACAAACTCAGGGTTCTAGAGGTTAGCCTGGTGATGGGTATTAAAGAGGGCACATTCTGCGGTGAGCACTGGGTGTTATGCATGAACAATGAATCATGGAACACTATATCAAAAACTAATGATGTAATGTATGGTGATTAACATAACAATAAAAAATTAATTAAAAAAGGTAACTCTGGAATATGGAGACTTGGTTCCCCTCAGTTAGGCTGGTGATGCTCTGAGGGGCAGAGCAAAGGGGCGCTTACCATGCTGTGGAGGGGAATGTCGAGCAAACAGAGAATCCACTGGCACCAGGCAGTTTACGGTAAGTCTTCCGAAGAAACACAAAGAAAAGGCATGGGATTCGGACCAGAAAAGGCAACCATGTAGAGGGACCACTTGAGATGCTCTTTGAAAGAAAGATAGGATTTTAACATGCAAAAAGTAGATGGGGAAGGCAGTCTAGGCAGAAGGTGAAGTAAGAACAAAATGTCAGAGATTGGAAATTATGGAGCATATTCCATTTGGCTAAATCAAGAGGTAAATTTCTGGCCTTTCAAGTAAAGTTTAGCCTTGGTTAATGTCTAGCTAGGCCTTTGTCCTTTATGTCCATTCATGACAATGGAGGCCAGGGAAAGATCCTTTTGGGAAAATGTAGAAAAGTTGGAAAAAAAAACCTGAAAAATCAGCCTAGAAACCTTGCCTGATTTACTCTATGGAGTCTGTACTGTTCCTGTAAATGGGAAGTCCTTATAATGTGTCCCTATGACCCCATTTTGATACATACACATGATCCTATCTATCTATATGCATGTGTATGGTATGTGTGTTGTTGTGAATATATACATTTGTACACACAGGTACAAATATGTGATTGGAATTATATATGCCTATGTATTTATCTCTGGTTGGTAAGACTATGGGAAATCTAAGTAAAGATCCATAATTCTAATTTTCTTTCTTTCCTCTTTCCTTACTTAGCAAATACTCAACGAGGTGAGCTTGTTTGGACAAGAAGCCCAAGTATGCAATCAGTGGAACTTTAGAAAACAAAAACAAAATGGTACCTTGTTCATGTTAATAGTTGACTTGAAAAAGTCGGGGAAATTGTGGAAGGTAACATTAGCTAAATAAGATTGTATCCATAGCAGAAAGATGATATTAATGCACCCCCTCCAGGTTACATTTTCAGAGCAGACCCATAAAATCTTTAAAAGTTGATTTTAACCATCCCCCTGAGATTTCCTGCCAACTAGAGGAACAAGTCGAGAATAGAGATCCTAAGGTTACGGGCCTCTGTTCCTCTTCCTCCAACCACTTCCCAGCGCCACTGCAGGTCACCACTGACTCCTTGGGGACAGAGGAGAGGAACTGAGTCAGTCGTCATCTAGTTCTCTAATGTTCTTGCCCATCTCTGACTTAACACACCTGAAGAACAGTGCACCTGCAGCTTGGCACTTCACTCAAAGTATCAGAGCAGTTTTGCACAGAATGGTATTCATCGTTCGTGTAGACACAGAGACAATCAGTGAGTTAAAGAGACGAGGACAGAAAGATGGGAAGGAGACACACCACACATGGCCCTAGAGGTATTGGTAAAGAGTTTAGCTTTCTTCTAAATGTAGAAAGACGGCATTAGAGATTCAGAGCAAGGCAGGGCTACGATCTAGTTACGAAGGTCACTCTTGGGGCGCATGGGTGGCTCAGTCGGTCAAGCTTCTGTCTCTTGATTTGGGCTCAGGTCATGATTTCAGGATCATGGGATCAAGCCATGCATCGGGCTCCACGCTCAGCATGGGGTCTGCTTGCCCCTCTCCCTCTGCTCCTCCCCCACCTATGCTCTCTCTAAAATAATTAACAAATAAAATCTTATAAAAAAAAAGGTCACTGTCACTGCTTTGTAGAGAATTAACTAGAGTGAAATGAAATGGAAGGAGGGGGATGAGTTTAGTGAGTGGTCTAGGAAAAAGATAATGTGTTAAGCTCACACACATACATGAATAAATACGCACCTATATATGCATTCATACATATATACATACCCATGTAGAAATATCTATAATACATGTATTTCTGTTTATTTGAAATAAAATGGCCACCATACTGTGGCCTTATGTAATTCTTTTTCCCATCTCTCCTGAAAAATCACTTTTGACAGGTGTAAAATATTTCATTAAACAGATGTGTCACAGGTTATCAAACTAATTTTTTGCTGTTGGTCATTTCTTTCTAGTTTTTATTGTTAAGGATGATACTTTAAGTAACATGTTTGCCAAAAGATCGTTGAATATGTCTCTGGCTATTTCTTTAAAGTTAATTATTGAAGTGCAACTGGGTTAAAGGTTTTCTTTTTAAGGGTTTTGACACAGAATGCCAAAGAGCCCTCCACAATGGCTATTCCTTATTTATACCCATGTCAGAAGTGTATGGTGATGCCCAACTCCATATACTCTCCCCTTATGATTTAAACTTGCCAAGTTAATGGACAGAAATATTGCAGGAATTTCAAGTAGTACTTCTTTGATTGTTAATGAGGCTAAATATATGTTTCCCTTTCCATTTATTTTTCTGGGCATTGTCTTCAAGTAGAGCAGAGAGTTAAGCATGAAGGTTCCTTAAATTACGGACATAAGAATGTAAATCATACACAAAACTTGGTGCCAGTCCATAAATTCTGTGTGGTTTCTTAAGTGATTTCTTACATCTACCTGACCTCTAGGTTGCTACATGCCATCCTACTTGCTGAGCAAATCTGCAATGAGTGTAAATAAAATTAAATGCTTTGAAAGTTGGTTCAAGTTGCTATCTGGTATGTGAAATGTGGTACTTAACAAATGATCCTACAACACCCTTGTGAATCCCATGCTGGTCTCACTGTAAAATTAATTGAACAATTAGGGTTTGTGGCTCTCTAGTGGAGGAAGGAAACTCCAATTTTCAGGCAAGCCATGAAAGTGAGAAAGCAGCATCTCCACGAGACGTATTATGGAAAACGGCTCTCAACGGCCATCCTCACGATGGCAGGTACCAGGATTGCATGAGTTCAGCCATGGAGCCAGGCGGTCAGCACCCTTGCTTAAATGTAACCATGGCTTGCTACCTGTCAGAAGAAAGAAGTCATGCTCACTTTTTATTGGCAAAACATTAAAAATGTGAGAACTTAGAAAAGGTTTATAAGTTAGAGGACATAAAAGCTGGGAGACTGGTAGTAAAATAAGTGAACAAATTTGTGGTTTTCATTCCTGAGGTTTAGTGCTGAGCTTTTATTGACTCGGAAGCAAATAGGTAAATCATTCGATGAAGTTCTAACTTGGGAGTCTGAATAGCTTTTGACTTTCATCCTGCTCAGCCTAAATTGTGGCAGGAATGAGGTTGGTAGGCGTGGGTTTCTTTTAATAAATATGAAAAAGGTAGAAATCCCTTTCCTCATTTTTTAATTTTTATTTTTTTAAAGATTTTATTATTTGTCAGGGAGAGAGACAGAGACAGAGAGAGCACAAGCAGGGCGAGCAGCAGGCAGAGGGAGAAGCAGGCTCCCCGCTGAGCAAGGAACCTGATGTGGGACTCGATCCCAGGACCCTGGGATCATGACCAGAGCCGAAGGCAGATGTTTAACCGACCGAGCCACCCAGGCGTCCATCATTTTTTTTTTTTTTAGTTGAATCCTGTGACCTTGGAAACAAAACAGCTGAAATTAATGTAATTATTATTCCTTTAAACACTAGAGAATCATGGGTCCCAAGACCCTACCATAGCCCTGGATTAGGTGTCAGGATCCAATCTCAGCCGTTGACACTTCACACCAAGGCACTGTGCTCCCTAAGGACGTTAGTTAAGCAATGTCACCCCTCACACCATGTCTGTCAGGGGAAAGTACATGGTACTGGGATTATTTATCTTTTTCCTCCTGGGGGAATGTAATAAAGTAATGGAGTCTTAGAGCAAAAGAAGAAAGAGGAGGTAACATTTATTAAGCACCTTCTGTGTGCCAGGCCCTCTAGTTGTGCTTCATATGTTGTTGTGTTTTTTTTTTTTTCCCAGTTAACTCTCATAACAATCCTCTGAGATAGATATGGATATCGCCATTTTCCTGAGGAGGAAAGTAGGGCTCAGAGACATTAAGGAGCAGGTCCACAGCCTCAGAGCCAGAAGTAATTTAGATCTGTGTGACTTGGACGACTACAAACCCTCTACTGCCCATTGACATTCTGGATTCCAGGATCTGGAGAAAACTCCCCCTTCGCTCAGGGAGGAGGAGAGAGGGGAGCAGGAGAGCCCAGGGTGCCCAAGCCTGAAAGGCCTTGACATACAGTTCAGCTGCGCCCCTGTCATGTGTGGGTGAGGACGTGGAAGCCCAGGGACATGGGCCAAGCTTCCTAGAAGCAGGGACTGAGATGGGGATTGGTGAAGGGTTGCAGGCTGGGGAAGGGAAGAAGCTAAGCACAGACGTGGTTTGGGGCTCCCAGCTGATAGCCAGCACCAGCTGCCTGCTTGCAAGAGACCACTGTGGATGCCCCAGCCCTAGGGGAGCCTCTGAAGCTGACACCATGTGGAGCAGAGCCAAGCCATCCTCATTGAGCCCTGCCCAGACTCCTGACCCTAAGAATCATGGGCAATGTCATGGTTTTGTCTTCAGCCAGCCACTAAGTTTTGGGTGGCTTTCTTTGCAGTGATAGATTGTAAAAACATCTCCAAAGCTGTATCTGATGGGGAAAGAACATTCCCTAAAGCCAAATCTGGTTACTGTCTCTAGCAAAAGTGTGCCTATCCTGAGGAAGAAAATAAATATTAGATAAATGTACTCCTAATCCCATTTATCTATGTCACCCACCCACCCACCCCCTGCCTCCCCTCTGGCCACCGCCCGCGTGTGCTCTGTATTTAGGAGTCTGGGTGTTTGCTGTTGTGGTTTGTCTCTGTTTCTTCATTGGTTCACTTGTCTTGTTTCTTAAATTTCACATACCAGGGAAATCGTATTGCGTTTGTTTATCTCTGATTGACTTATTTCACTCAGCATTATACTCTCCATATTTGTGTGTCTGTGACCTTTGTCTGTGTGTGTCCCTGAGCCTGCGTTCCTGGCACGTGCCTGTGGGTGTGTTCCTAGTCTATGTACATATCCGTGTGTGTCCGGTGTTCCCACGACTGTGCACCTGCTGGGTGGGGAGGTATGTTGGTTCTATGCATCTCCCTGTATGTCTGTGTATCTTGTGCCCCTGGGATTGTCTCCACGTGATGTGTGTCCTGAGTCTGTGCATGTGTGTTTCACTATTTTCTGTGTGGGCCTCTGGGCTCCTCTCTATGGATATTTCAGTTTTGAGGACATTCCTCCTGTTCTGTGGTGTGTCCCCCAAAGACAGGAAAGAAAGAGAAAGAAAGAGAGAAGGGAAGAAAGAAAGAAAATACACGTTTGAATCTCTTGGAGAAAAGACCTTGGACCTGCTCCTTAAAATTTGCCTTGACTCCCCTAAAAGCATATCTCATTACTTTTGTATTCTGTCAGTCATTTTTCCTGAAATCCTACGTCTAGGATGAGGCCATCCCTTGCCCAGGAACGAGTGTCAGACCACCAAATGCTCGGTCATAGGAAGTTGAAGCTCCAGCGGGTGTGACATGCGTCCCATGGAAATGCTGAGGGATAAGTGATTACATCTTGCTCCTCTCAACCTCGACCCTTCCAACTCTTCCCCTTTCTGAAGGCTGCTTGTGTGACTTCTTTTTAGATTTCAATTCTATCTTTCAGTGAATTCCTTTGGTGCTTACAACCAGAGAGCCTTAACTAATATGTAAATTCTGAGAGAAAGTAGCCTCAGAATATAGTTCTGATTTAGCACAGGAGGAGACTGAGGCTGTGGGAAGTTGAGTTTCATTGTTCCAGGTGTGTGGGCAGAATCAGGGCCCAGGCTTTCTGATGTTCAGCCCAATGCATTTCCTCTGTTCCAAAGGAGAAGCAAGTCTTGGGATAGAATTTTCATTTTTTCAGATGGGGAAAATGAAGCCAAAGCCTATAGAGGGGGCGTGCTGCCATCTTCAGGAAAAACCCAGACCCTGAGAGTCGGCAAGCCTCAATACTGAAGCTATTCAGTGTCCAGTCTTCTCTAAAGAGATGCGCCATCTGTAACTGAAAAAAATCTATTTATTTTATTTTTATTTCTTTTAGAGAGGGAGAGTGTGGGGAGGGGCAGAGGGAGAGGGAAAGGGAGAGAATCTTAAGCAGACTCCACCCCAGGACCCCAAAATCATGACCTGAGCTGAAATCAAGAGTCATATATTTAACCAACTGAGGCACCCAGGCGCCCCTGTGACTGAAAAAACCTAAACTACTTACCAAGTTAAGTAGTGACCTTATGTTTTGAATCATTAGTAAAGAAATACATTTGCCCCTCCCAATTCAATTCTAAAAATTAATGAGAATTTAGCTTATAATAAATGAGTTAATTGGGAAAATTATTTGCCCTACTTCGTAGAAGGTCTCCGTAGTGAGACTATAGGCCCTGGAGTACATTCATGAGATGCTCTTAAAACCCACATAACAAAATGATTTACAGTCCCAAGCCATGAATTAAAAGCTATGGATCTATTATTCATAAGATGACTTAAATTAGTCAAGCAATTTCTGCTTTCTTTCCCCCCTCTCATCCCTAAGTTACTGGTGTTTTTCTCTATTTTCTCTGTTGAAAAACACTTTTTCTTTGATTTCTCCTTTCTTTCTTTGTCAAAAACACATGCCCTTCAAACTAGAGACATTTCCTATTTTCTACAACATATATTGGTGTTGAGTCTATCCACACTGCTTATGTTTTTATAGACTCTGGCTATACTAGTTTTTCATTTCTGAACTTTTACAGCACTCAGATTCTGGCAATTAAATATTGTTTCTTATACTGCTACTTCCCACCTGTGCTTTCAGCTTCAAGATTACATTTTCATGGTTGGCAATAAATCTTTTTCCATTTTTTGCATGTCTCATAGTTCACACAGGGTTGTAAGACAAGACATTTTTTTCTTCATTCATTCATTTCTTCAACAGTTATTTATGGACAATCTTCTTCGTCCTAGGGATGGTTCTCAGCTTAGAGCTAGCAAAGATGAAGATGATGCCATTACAAACCAATCAATGCCTCTCAAGTCTTTATCAATTCAAGTGCCCCATCACTGAAAAGGGGAATTCACCAACAAAGGCATTATGGAGCCTGAGACACATCCAAGTGACACATTCTAAGAAGAAAATTCATAGAACGTGACAATAACAAGTGAAAATACTCAGGGTCCTTGAGCCTCACAGAGGTGGAAAGATTCAGGCTGGGAATCTGAAGACATGAGCTTTGCTTCCAGTTCTGCTAAGACCAGTTTTGTGACTGGTTCAAAAGCAGACATTCCACTCAGCCTCCCCAAACTCTGGTATCTGAAAACCTGGGAAGATGGACTAGACATTCTCGAAGCTTCCCTCCAGTTCTAAGATTCTGGGAACAAAGAACAAGGGAAAATTCTTCCAGTTTCTAACCAGAAACAACAGGATAAAATTAAGAACATTAAAAGTAAGGGTGGTTGTGGGAGATAGTTCCCCTTAGTAAGAACCTAATGGAATATCGAGTTGTTCTCAAAGGGGAGAGATTCCTCCTTGGTTAAAGAAATTTAAAAATAAATCCTGACAAATCTCATGGCATATACTGCCAGCATCCTAAGAAAGCCTTTGGAAACAAGTTAAGAATATAAAGGAAGGAAACAGAGATGAATGGACTTTTTTTCTTCCTGGAATATCTATTACTGCGTAAAAGAATTTTACTAGTCCCCAGAAGTATACCATGCTTTGCTTCTTAAACAGAATCAAAAGAAATGAAATGATGGTAGAATAGATTTGCAAAGCGTTCAATTAGAGTGACAAATTTACAAATAAACCCTTTTTCCACACAGGACAGCAGCTTCAAGACATCAAGTATGTTTGCTGTTTTTACCGCACATCAGAATGTTAACGAGACACAGGAGTGAATAATATGTCAACATAACGATAAGCCTGAGTGACAAAGTAATCGAATATGAGGAAAACATTTTTGGAGCAAAGTGGTAACAGCTGCAATAAGGCAGGAGATAAATTGTACAGGATCCATTTAGCTCAGGAGACCCAAGTGAGAGGGGAAAAAAAAAAAATGCAGCAGCAGGAACCAAACATGAGCTTACATTGTGTCAAAGTCCAAGGACTGAGGAAAACTCTCGAGATGGCAGAGGAAACATACAAAGGAACCAAACTCAACTCAAGAAAGCAAAGCCTATTTGAAGGCATATACATTATTTGGATCATCGAGGAATCACACAGGGAGAATTAATGAGTCAGAACAGAGTTGAAACATAAGATTTCCATAATGTTATTTTACTCCCTTTTCAAAATTCAGCGTTCTTCCTTGGAAAAATGTATGGTGCGTCCCCATATAGCTTTGGAAGAGAACTTGAATAGATTCCAAAGAGGCAGAAGTCGGGAAAATTAAAAGTAGATGTCCAAAAACGTGGCCTCAAGTGTAGACAGCTGTGAAATAAAACAGAGGTTCGAAAGCCTCCGACGGTAAGAAAATACATTCTCAAATGTACCAAAGCTCTGTTAACATAGAAAGGAGACAATGCGAACGTTACACCTTCATGGAATTGAATTCAAGTTTAAACAAATATCAAGGTGGTTAGGCTCTTTAAGTAAAGTCAGAAAATTCAAACAGATGACTCCCTGGTGACAAGATCTCAGACAGCTTATCCATATGTGTATTTCATGTCTGCTGGCCATGTTAACTTCTCTATTTGTCAAATGACCAGCACTGACTTAGGCGGAGAGTGGTAAACTTTAACAAAGATGTATAACTCATGCTGGGACCTGTGGTTGAATCGAAACAAGTGTACAAAAAATAAAATCTTGTGGAAAGATAGAACATTCTCCCTCTGTTTTCCCCTGACAGGGATTGTTTTAAAGTAGCATACATTGAAACCAAAGTTGCTTTTTTTTTTTTTTTTTTTCCTAAACCCAAGATTCTTGACATGAGCAAAGAAAGATGATGTGAGTCCAGGGGCAGGGGTTGGATGGCCCAGCCAAAGCATGGCCCTTGTATACAGGACACAGCTCTCCCGGGATCTGGGGAAGATACATATGGCACAGATACCTGGACATACAGAAAAACTGGGCAAGCAAAAAAACAAACAAAAATGTATCCTTACCAAAATACTTCATATGTGTCCTAGGTCTTGCATTTCATAAAGTTTTCTGTGGATACCATTACCACCATTTTCCATACAAGTAAACTTAGATCTGGAGACATTTCTAATTTAATCACTATTGCCACAGCTGGAAAGGAGACCTTCATGCAGGTCTTCTGACACCTAGCCTAGTGCCTTGTCTGTTCTACCACCTTCCTTCTATCTTGATCCAATGGAGTCTCTGGTGGAGAAGGATTGAGACATGATTTACTTTAGTAAAGTAGCCAGTTACTTGCTGGAGAGCTTATATAATCATAATTGAAGAAGTCTCTTTCCGGATATCCAGAAATGTACTGAGTCAGGCAGGGGCACAGGAAAGAATTGTCTCTGTGCTGCACCTAGAGGACATTATGTGGGTAGGAAAGAGAGAAGAAGAAGGAGAACTCACATTTATTGAGCCCTAACTATGTGCTAGACACAGAGCTAAGGGCTTCACATGTTATTTCTCTTAATCCCACCCTAGGAATAGGTCTTAGAGGCTCCATGTTAGAATGGAGAAAACTGGAAAATCACAGAAGTCAAGGAATATTCATTCCCAACATTTCCTAGCTAGAAGGCAGTGGAGACCGGATTTGGAAAAGAAGTGGGTCTGACTTCAAAACCCAGTGCTGTGAATTGTGTAAGACTGTTGAATCACAGACCTGTACCTCTGAAACAAATAATTCATTATATGTTAAAAAAAAAAAAAGAAGATAGTAGGAAAGGAAAAATGAAGGGGGGAAATCGGAGGGGGGAGATGAACCACGAGAGACTATGGACTCTGAGAAACAACCTGAGGGATCTAGAGGGGAGGGGGGGTGGGGGGAATGGGTTAGCCTGGTGATGGGTATTAAAGAGGGCACGTTCTGCATGGAGCACTGGGTGTTATAGGCAAACAATGAGTCATGGAACACTACGTCAGAAACTAATGATGTAATGTATGGTGATTAACGTAACATAATAAAATAAAAATAAATAAATAAAATTACAAAAAAACCCCACAACAAACCTCCAATGCCATGTTCCCTCACACCATGCATATTTGAGAGTTACAAATTACAAAAGGCTCTTGCCTACGGAATGTCACTTGATCTGAAGCACAGGGCCCTCTGCTCAGAGCTGGACTGCAGAGTTGGTAGACGTGGTGGAGGCAGTCACCTTACTCTCTCCCTTTAACCAGGGATAAGAGGAAAATCTGGTTTGGAGAGGAGAAGGCTCTGGTGGCTTCTCCTGAAACCAGGATCTGAGTGCCGATGTGGAAGAGGGAAGCAAATTGTGTCATTGAACAGACTCACCTGCTCCATTGGGCCACGGCCATACGATTGTTACTTCATGACATGCTTCCTGTGTCAGCAGCATATGCTATACACACATTTCAGAGTTTATTACAAACAGCAGGCCGGATCCTGTGGGGAAGAAAACATTCTTCAGTGTAGGGTATACCATTCTCTCTTCAGGCCATGACAACTGCTGCCCTAAGCCCAAGGACAGAAGAGTAGCCCAAAGGCAAAAATGTTCACCAGTGCACAACTGGAGATTATTTTCTTCTTGGGGAGGGGGGCGGTTGGGAGAAACCATCACACTGAGCTTTATGGCTCTGTAAAGAAATGCTAATTTACTCAATATCCCTGAATAAGCACAGACAGAAGCTGCTGTTCCCTCCCTCCGAATTTTCCCACCCACACCCCCACATCTACCCACACACTATATTGTGCCCATTAATGAAAAAAAATGAGAAATTAGTCAGTGATCTGCATAGATCAGAGAAACAAAGGATTTTTCTGAAGGATTAGATTAATTAATACTAGCTGTTGTAAAAATCTCAATCTTAGTAGCCTAACACAATAAAAATTTCTCATGTATATCATAGTCAAATGAAGATCAGATAAGGCAGTAACAAAGGGGAGACTCCCTCCCTCCACTAGTCTGGTGTCAGAAGAGGCATGCTGAAACCACAAGATTTAATAATTCAAATAAGATGCAGAGTCTTATAATATAATGCCAAGATGCCCAAGATACAATCGGAAATCACTTGTCACACTAAAACCAGGAAAAATCTCAATGTGAATGAAAAAGGACAATCAACACATAACACCAAGATCTTACAGATGTTAGCATTATCTCACAAGGATTTTCAAGCAACCATCAAAAAAAGTGCTTTAGTAAGTAATTACAAACAGACTTGGAACAAATGAAATAGAAAAAAAAATCTCAGCTAATAAATGGAAGACATAAAGAAGAACCAAATGGGAAATTTAGAACCAAAAATACAATAACCAAAATGAAAAGCTCAACTCAATGGTAGAATAAAAAGGACAGAGGGAAGAATCAGTGAAATGGAAGATAGAATAATAGAAATTACCCAGTCTGAATAACAGAGAGAAAATACACTGAAATAAAAGGAATAGTCTTTGGATATAACAAAAGATCTAATATTCATATCATGAGAGTTTCAGAGCAGAGGAGAAAGAGGGCAGGGCTGAAAAAATTTCAAAGAAATCACAAGTAAAATTTATCCAAATTTGGCAAATTACATAAACCTAGATTCTTCCAGAAAATTATTGGACCCCAATGAGAATAAATTCAAAGAAATGCTCACTAAGACCCATTAGCGTCAAACTTCTAAAACCAAGGACAAAACATCGAGAAAGCAGTGAGAGAGAAGTTGACACCCTACCTACAGAGGAGAAACGATTGAAATGAGAGCAGATGTCTGTCAGAAATAACCAGGAGGAAGAGGTGCCATAATTTGTTTAAGTGCTGAAAGGAAAGAGCTTATCAAGCCCAAATTCTACATCCAGGGGAAAAACATCCTCCAGGCTTGAAGGAGAAATCAAGACATTCTCAGATGAAGGAAAACCAAGAGAATTTGTCACCTGCAGACTTACCCTGGGAAAATGGCTAAGGAAAGTTCTTGAAACAGATGGGAAATGCAAAAGAACAAATCTAGGAACATGGGAAGGACTAAAGAACAAGAGAAAAAGTAAATGTGGGTAGGTATCATATGCTTTCTTTTTCCTCTTGAGTTTTCGAGATTGTGTGTGATGTTTGAAACAAAAATTATAGCATTGTTTGATGTAATTGTCAACATATGTAGAGGAAATATTTAAGGCAAATGGGAAAGGATAAAGGAACTTAAGATAAGACTTCCACACTTTATATGAACTGGTAAAATGTCCAACAGTAGTAGACTGTTGGTAAGTTATGTCTGTATAATATAGTACCTAGAGAAATAACAAAATTTTATACAAAGAGATGCACTAAAATGCACTATAGATAAAATAGAATTCTAAGAGAAGTTTCAAGTAACCCACAGGAAGATAGGAAATGGAAAAAAAAAAACAGAGAAATAAAATGACAGACCAAATGTTAAGCTGTTTATCAGAATCTTACTTCATATACAAAAGCTGATTTTCCTTTGCCTGCTGAACTAGACCCCTTGCTTTAGTGATGGGCTCCCCTTGCCTGAATAAGTAGCTAAATAAGAGGAAAACAATTCTCCTCATACCCCAATCCATACCCACTTTTCACTGTCCCCAGGTCATAAGTAAATTAATAACTCAACCTACTCCAGAGGTCATTACAAAATGTTTTAGAAAAGTACTGTGATACTATACAAGCAGGACCACCAGGGGATCCAGTCTCTCAGCAGTGAAGGTGTAAATAAACTGGGTAGGAGAGCAAGAAACAGCCATCCCAGCCAGCTACAACTCCATGATCTCTTACCTAAAAGCATAGCATCTACCAGAAATCCCCTCTTTATTATCTCAAGTACATATATTTATATATTTTACCTAAATTCCATTTTGTTTCATTTCTTTCTCCCTTTATGGGTTCTTGATGGTGAATTTTCCAATTTGGTTTATAGCTGTAGACTAACAGTGAAAGAAAATAGAGTATAATGTGGAGATCCCAGACCTGGAACAGGATACAATACTTGATGTAACTTGAGCTGTCTCCTTGTGGGGAACTTCTGGGTGCATTTTCTTCCCTAAGGAGAACGGTTACATGAGAGCATTGTTTTTGAAACACAGGAGGATACATATGGTGCTCGGGCTCATAAAGGGATTGAGTCATGGTAAGACAGAGGTTCACTTCTCAATTCACAGGAAGCCAATGAGACCAGTGGTTCCTTTTCCATACTACCTGAGAGCCAGAAAGGAGTTTAACCCAATCAGGGCTCCCAATCAAAAGACACTGGAATAGGTGAGAAAATATTCACAGTGGTGGTGATAGCGAGAGTCCAGCTGTCCAGGAACATCAAGTGTCCGAAGGTAACAGCACAGAGTAACCAAGTTCTATAGCAAACATCAGATTAAGCATGTTGCCTTCTCCCCAAAACATATTGTTTTAGATAGCTCAACATGGCCACCATTAACTTTATAAAAAGAGAGACAGGAGAGGGGAAGAGAAAGGAGGAGAAAGAGAGATAAGGAAACAAAGCTGATTTTAAAAATTAGGCTAGGAAAAAATTGGGGTATCATTATTGATACATGAGATTTACTGAAGCAAATAGATCAAAAGCCCACACAGTTTTTGTGGGACGTGTGTTGTCAAAGAAACCATGATTCCGGGCTTAAGACCTTCTTTGACAGTTTAACCCTTGAAACAATCTTTGGGCAACCAACCTTACACAAACAGGAAATGGGCTCTGAAAGCCCTATAGCCCTCAAGGAAAGCCTGCTCTCCGATGCTCACTTCAAAGTAGAAGAGAAAAGCATTTCAGAAAGACCTCCCTGAGGGTGGCACCAGGATCCACGGTGTTCCTTCTATAGAGCAGAAGCAGGGCTTCAGTGAGAAACTTCCAAATTAGGTGACCTTCACAGTGCCTGCCCAGCAGTATTCCATCATTACTATGGGCTAGCCCAAGACAAGTGTCTTCTTTTGAATGGGAGTTTTGCTGTTACCCTTCCCATGTTCCATTGTTGCTTGTGGAGTGTGCGAAGTTCAAATGACTTATTCATAGGTAACTGTTTCACTGGGTCATCTAGACCCATGGAGAGGCTTGTACACCACACAGAGATCAAAGTTGGCTTTGGTGACAGTGTGGAACTTTAGTTTCCTCCCTTGATGAGGACGTTGAGTGTATTTTCTCTGTGGGAAGAATGGCAAGACAGATACCATCTTTGGTGAACAGGAGGGCAAACCATGGCAGACTGGCTAACTGTTAACCTATAACCTATTTCCTCTACTACTTAAACATACAACTCATCTACACCTCACAAGCTCCCTCACAGTCAAGTGTGTACAGGTGACTGAGTTCTCTCCTATGATATGTGAGCAGAAATGACGTGAGTTCCTTTCAAGCTTGTCCCCCAGAAACCACCCATGCATCATCCCTGATGCCTTTGTCTGCTTGCTAGGTTCTTATAAGTGAGCACAGTAAATTTTGAAACAGCAGGAGAGAACCGGGGTCACTGATTGCCATTTGCCCATTACAAACCCTCATTTTGAACTCCATGTGAGTAAGAAATAGACTTCTCTAGTCATTTTGCATTGAGTCATTTTGTATTTTGCCATTTTTTCTTTACCACAGTTGGATTTACCCTAGCTAGAAAAATCTCTTCAGCATTAAATATAGAAGATTAAATCTAAAATATCATAAACATATGGATAATAACTCCACCAAAGAGATTTATTTCTTTCACCAATATCTAAGCATCAGCAGGATGCTGAATTTAGGCAAATTTTATTCTCAATTTTCATACTCCCTACTTTAGCATCATATATATATATATATATGTATGTATGTATGTATGTATGTATTGTATACATATATATACTTGCAGAGCTATTCTCAGTAAACTGACAGATTAGCCTCAAGCAGCATCTTTATGTCCAATCTGGGGTTTTCTTCAGGGAGTTAAACCCTGCAGAGAACCACACCAATCATTGGCATAATGACTCAAGACAGCAGAATCTACATCCGTTGCCACATTCTCTCCCTGGAAATTTTTCTGGGCGCAAGTCACACGTGTTGATCTAGCAGAAAATTCAATCTACTTCCTCACTAAGACAGAGTAAATTCACAAGAGGTAAATTTTTTCCCACGAGGCAGAGACACATCAGTTTGTAAAAAGAACAGCTTGGATGTTCTTCCTCCCTAAGGAGTGCACATTCCCAGAAGAGTGGGGTGCTGGTGAGGGGAGGTCTCCAACTAGGTTCATACTTCAGAGGTGGGGAGAAGCACTGTCCAAGCCCATGCTGTTTTCCTGATACCTTCTGGACCATTACAGGGAAACGGGGCATACAAACAATGTGAGGGTTTTGCTTGTCTCTGTGAGGACTGCCTGACCTAGGAACCTCTATGCATACCCTGCCCTCAAGGAACTGAGGAATAAAGTTACCCGCTGAAAGAGATTTGAATTCTGGGGCGCCTGCGTGGCTCAGTCGGTTAAGCGGCTGCCTTCGGCTCGGGTCATGATCCCAGGGTCCTGGGATCGAGCCCCGCATCGGGCTCCCTGCTCAGCAGAGAGCCTATTTCTCCCTCTCCCTCTGCCTGTCTGCCACTCCCCCTGCTTGTGCTCTTTCTCTCTCACTATCTCTTTCTCTGTGTCAAATAAACATATAGAATCTTTAAAAAAAAAAAAGATATTTGAATTCTGAGCAGCAAAACCCGCCAGGTCTTATCCCTGTTTCTCCTTTTGAGTATCTTGAGTGACAAGAGTTCTGTTGCTCCCTTTCCGCCACCCTAGGTTCTAGAGGCATTCGATGCTCCATCCTCTGTGCCACCTTCCTCCCCTGCACCGAATACACCCAGTGGTATTCTATCTCTTCTTCTGTCTTCCCCATTAGACTGTGGACTCCTCAGGGACAGGGATTGAGTCAGACCCATCTTTACACACTCCATACCAGCTCAGGGAGGGCCTAGTGGGCACTAAAGAATCAAAAAGTGGAAACCATTTGTTGTCAGTCTGGATAACTAGAGCTTCTCAGATTTCTTTAATAAATCTCCCCAGTCTTATTTCAGGGCCCAGTCATAGGATTGCTGAAAAACACAATTTAACTTAAAAGATTCAGTTTTATGCATAAAGCCCAATGGGAAATTGTATGAACTTGCTCAGGAGAGTGGCGTTCCCATGGAAGGTTCTCCTGTCTTCTTTCCATGGTCTCAGCTGTTCATTTGGTTGAGACCATCTTCATCTCTCACCAACCCACAGACCTGGGAACTCCCCACTCTTACACCCCACCCCCCATGCCCCATTACTGGAATGAATCACCCAAAGCCCATCTGATTTAAAAGCATCCCATGCTTCCTAATTGGCTACAGATTAAAGTACAGACTTGAAGCTGAATATATTCTCAAGGCTTTAACAGCCACAGACTTGCAAAGATTTTCTAAAAACACCTTCCCCCAACCCCCCCACATTTTAACATCTCTGAAATCAGTTTGTGTCTTAACATCTCGGGCAGCCATGTGGTGGGAGTGATATGGTTGCTGATGCCTGAGAACACACAGCAGAATTTGTAGACGGGGTGCCGGCAGCGCGGAGAAGTCCCCCGAAACCACAGCGGAGCACTCCTTCAAGAACACCTCGTTCTCAGAGCTCCTGGGGGCACAGAGGACAACACTGTACCAAATGCACACGTGGCTGGGGATGCTGAGAGTGGCGGGGCTTGAGGCATTCTCAAACCAGCTTCTTCTGCTTTTTTGTCTTCTTTCCTACTTCTGCACGAGAATAACATATGATGTCCCATTCTAGGAGAGCTCTGTCAATAAAATAAAGTCAATATATTGTGTTGCTATTTAGCTGGCTGGGTTTTCTTTCTGGATGGAGCATGAAAGCATATCGCATCTCACAGTAGATAGTGTTTTCAGATTTGGTTGAAATGGCATCTATCAATCTCATCATAGTATTAATTCTTCCTCTCTCTTTCTGCTAACCTTTTATACAAGCCAGTCCTCATCACCAGTGATTCCTGGATCACTACACTTTTTGGCCTTTTTTTTTAATCCAGGTATTGTACTGGAATTTTGTTATCACTAAACTCCACCTGTTGAAATTTTAACCATTCTTCAAATGCCAATTTAAATGTAACCTACTCCATGAAATCTTTCCCCTATCACTCATTTACTGTGACCTCCTCCACTCTCTATAACCCTGCATTGCTTGTGCATCTGTTACACTTCAGATACAACTCGAAATCTTTCTATGGCCTGGGCATGGAGCAATGGTAGGCACTTTAGAATATGTTGTCCCAGTTAATCGCCACAATAACTTTTGGAGGTAGGAACTGGCCTCCACTATTCAGTGAGTTTACCTGATATTTAGAAAGAGCAGTTGACTTACATTTTTTCCTAGATCAGTAGGTGATAAACATGGGTTTTTTTGGCCCAAATCTGGTTTACCATTGAACATCAGCTTCCTTTTCTCCAAAGCCTGTCCTCCCCATCTACTTGCATTGAATTTAACTGAATGCGAAATACAAAATACCATTCAAAACTAAATTTTCTTGATAATAATGTCCCAAGTTCACCTGAAAAACAAGCTGAAGCATTTTAAAATTCACTTTTTCGTTATTAGGCCGATGTTCTTTGTTAGAACCCATTTGTTCCAGAAAAATTAAAATTATGTTTCATTGTAAGAAAAGAATCACTGAAGCTTAGCTTCAGAAATTCCATAATTATTTTTCTTGTTCCTTCTGTTATTTTCTTACATAAAATGTAGAACTCCTGAAAATTTAGCAACAGCCAGTTTACATTCCCAGTATTAAAACATAAGAAAGTAGAATTCTCCCTTGTGCTTATGGAAGAGTCGGCTATGGAAACACATAAAAAGCATTCCCTGGCATGGAAGAAGAGAGAGGACTTGCCTTTTCCCAAAAGCGGAGCAGGAGGAAGGAAGAGCAGCCAGCATAACCTTGAAATCCCAACAGACCTGCCTCGCAGTTCAGGCACTCCCTAACTTTGTGATCTGCGGCAAATTCCTTCACCTTGTTGAACATCAATGTCCTCACTCACAGAATGAGAACTACATCACAGTATCCTTTTGGACCAACTGACAATAGTACCTAAATTAAAGGCATTATTAATTATTATTATTATTATTATTATTATCATCGTCATTATTATGTAATGTTCTTGATGGAACCTTTGGCCATATCCAGGAAGAAGACTGTGACATCATTTGATTTCCATTTAAAAAAAGAACCACCTCTTGCTGCTGTGTAGAGAATAGATGACAAGGGATCAAGAGTTGGGCAATCAGACAAATCATGGCAGTTTTTCAAATAAGAGACTGTGGTAGCCCGTACCTGGATCATGGCAGTGAAGATGTTTCAAGTGTCTGCAGTTGAGATGATTTTAGGAGATAGAATCCATATAACATGGTATTGGATTCATTGTGGAGGATGTAGAGGAGCAAGGCATCAAGACTAACCTCTAAGGCTATAGCTTAGGCACTTGGGTAGACGGTAGTACCATTAATTGAGTTGGGGGAAGACTAAGGGGAAGTGGGGAGGAGGTCAGGTTGGGAGTGGGAATAAAATACAAAATTTAATTATAGAACAAAGTCCACTTTTATAAATGAATAGTTTTTAAAACCAGAATTCACCTTTTTATTTTAATTTGGTGATTTCTTTATCTCTGTCCACATCCAAAATGTTGATCCAAGTAAAGAGTGTTTTCTACTCCTCTTCCTTTGCCCTGTAGGTGACAGGCAATATTCTAGAGATCTTCTTATCTGCATGATTCCTTCCCAGAAACCTTTTGGATTTTCTTCCCTCTTGCAGGCAGTCAGTACCTCGGTAATTAAGTCAGCCATCATGCCTGAATCTTGAAATTCTCCCTACAATTTTCCCTGAAGAAGTAATTGTTCTGATCCAGGAACTTAGGTACTCAGAGTGGGTTGGCTCCTTTGTCCTTGGAGGCAGAGACTCCTTCTAGGGCCCAGAAATTGTGATTGTAAGTATCACCTGTCATGTTAAAGCACTTCCCAACCTCATACATTGCTCTGCACCCTCTTAGAATCTCTTTCACAACAACACCCACATTGTTCTGTTTGACAAACTCTCTCCTGATTGATTTATGAACATAAATTCAATTGTTACCTTATGGTCACTGTAATCACAGTTGTAATTTCTAGTCTGCCTTGCATTTAGAGTAATCACCATTATAACCGACATCTGAGTGTCTTAAGCTTCCCCTCGCTGAAATTGTCCAAGCAGAGTCAGTCTAGAGGACCATGATGGATGAGAGGATGACCTCAAAGTAAACTTCCTTCTCTCACAGTCTGTGTATTTTACATTTCATATTTTGCAAAAAAAACAAAAGTGCTCACTGATCACATGGCTGCTATAATTCACTAAAGCTTTGTAGTACCAACCACGTTTTACTTGATCTTATTCAGCCAAAAAGCTGAATAAGCAGAAACGGTCCCAGATTTGCTATGAAAGAAGCTATTGCTGTCACCTTTTATCTTCCACACACTTCTGCAACACACACAGGGAGCGGCTTGTATTAAATAAGCATCTGTTAAAGAGGTAGGGTGTTGTAGCAGAAAAGGCTAGAGTATTGAATTATTGTCCTCATTCCGGAACCTAAGTAGCTAACTGAATTTGGACAGGACACTGCACATCTGTGAGTCTCAAACTCCTCATATGCAAGATAAAAGGGTTTAACTAGATCAGGGTTTCTCAACTTCTGCACCATGGACACTTGGGGCTGGATAATTCTTTGTTGTGGGGGAGTGCCCTCTTCATTGCAGGATGTTCAGCAGCAGCCCTGGCCTCTACTCATTGGATGACCTTAGCACTCCCTGTCCCCAGGTTTTGACAACCATAATGTCTCCAGACATTGGCACCTATCTTCAGGAGAGCAAAATTATCCCAGTTAAGAGTCTCTGCTCCAGGTGACTGTATGAAGAAAATGTACGTAGAAAAAGAAATGTAAACCAGGTAGCATCCTACCACCTCCATTAATGTCTACTATAAAAAGTTTTGTGGGTTTTTTTGTAACTTAAAGATAACCACTAGTGGAACTTTTAAGTGGATATGTACCTTACAAATCACTACAAAAAATAAAAGCAAATAAAACCCACCCCTTACTGAAAATAAATAATAAACATTAATAACAAAAATAGACTATGCAGCATTACATAGGCATTAAACAAGAACTCAGAGCATGTCGTAAGACAATATCAGATCAAACACGCCAGTTATGACAGTAACTTAAATGGCTGAATACATCTATCAAAAGACAAAGACACTCAGAAATAAGTCAATCAGAGAAAGACATGTATCATATGACCTCACTGATATGAGGAATTCTTAATCTCGGGAAACGAACTGAGAGTTGCTAGAGTGGGGGTGGGGCTGGGAGGGATGGGGTGGCTGGGTGATAGACATTGGGGAGGGTATGTGCTATGGTGAGCGCTGTGAATTGTGCAAGACTGTTGAATCACAGATCTGTATTTCTGAAACAAATAATGCAATATATGTTAAGAAAAAAAAAGATAGCAGGAAGGGAAAAATGAAGGGGGGGAATCGGAGGTGGAGATGAACCATGAGAGACGATGGACTCTGAAAAACAAACTGAGGGTTCTAGAGGGGAGGGGGGTCGGTGGATGGGTTAGCCTGGTGATGGGTATTAAAGAGGGCATGTTCTGCGTGGAACACTGGGTGTTATGCACAGACAATGAATCATGGAACACTACATCAAAAACTAATGATGTAATGTATGGTGATTAACATAACAATAAAATTTGAGGGAAAAAAAGCAAAGACACTCAGATTGTTTTAAAAAATAAAATTGAGCTATACGCTGCCTAAAATAACAGATCTAAAACAAAATGATTTGAAGTTTAAAAGGAAAAGTATAGGCATTGACTTATCTGGCAAAATAAATAACAAAAAAATTGAAATGGCAAAATTAATTTCAAACAATCTAGAAACCAAAGCAAACATTATTAAAATTGAATAAGGAAGATTGTTCTATATTAATAAAGGTTATAATTTAGGGTGAAAATATAAAATTAAGATGAAAGGCATAAACTTCTATTCAACCAATAACAAAACATGTAAATATATAAAACAACACAATCACCTCTTATTGCAAGGGAATCCAAGAAGTAATTTTTAGCAATATCTAGGTAGCAAGCCAAATAGTATTGAAATACAGCCTCACCCACGGCCTAGCAACTATTATTGGTGGTGGACAGTGAGCAGGTGGAGAAGCTGCTGTTTTAAGAGTGAAGTTGCTGATGAGTTGGCTTTCGTAAATATGACTTAAATGTAGCTATGTGGAAAGCAAGAAAATACAATTTCTACCTTTGTAAAGGAGAAACTGATTAAGATAATGAAGTACGTTCCAGTAAATTTTGTTTGACCATAGCAAGTCAAATATTTCCTGTGACCTGAAGTATCATTCATTCAGGAAAGAAAAATCAGGCACATAGTAGGCACCCAATGAATCATATTAAAATACATTACACTGACCTATCTTTTTTAATAGAAGTCCACTATGTGGTTTCCTTATTAATTCAGGATAATATTACAGTAGCGTGAATGATTAATGTCGTTTGATGAAGGGTGTCATTATGCAAACTAGAATTATTTCTTTATAGTTTAGTTCCTCACTTTAAAACATGACAGCAACATTTGATAAGTACCTATTTCAACAAAACAATTCATGCTTGACAGATAAAATACATGCAAATAAAAAATATACAGCAAAAACTGAGACAAAAAGGCAAAATTAATTTATAAAAACACAATAATGGCAAGAAAACTTAGTACAATATTATTTGTGTTTGAGTGATAAAATACACCAAAATCAAATAAGGATGTAGAAATTTTGAATAGTATAATTGAAATGATTAAATGAATTAATACTTAATTTTATGAGTTAGATAATCATTTCATAGACCTATAAAATAATTATCTTAAAACTGATGGCCTATCAAACCAAATATGGGTCTCAATCCATTTCAAAAAGTTCTAAATGTATAAACTCTATTATTTGATGTCAAGAGTAGAACTATAAAATATAAAAATGAAAAAAGTAGGAAAAAAAGCCTAAGGAATTAGGCTTTTGAAATGAAATGAAATTTCATTTCATAAGAAATGAAAACTAGAATTACAGCCTTTGGAAGATAGTGAAAATGAGCATATCACATTTAAAAATATCCGTGATAAAGACTTGCGACCCTGCTGATGACAGAGCGGCTGGTATGGCAGTAAGCTGTGATGCAACTGAATGAAGGAGGTGCCATGACTCTTCTCAGGGGTCTGGTAGCAGCCCACACAGGACACAATTGCTGGAGGAGAGAAGTGCGGAGTTTAGCGCCATCCTGGGTTTCTTCCTGGGGCATTTCCAAATGGAAGTGGAGACAGCGCAGAGCCAGGTCTAGCTGGGGGAAGGGAACAGTGATTGGGTCACTAAAGTATCTGGGATTGTGGGTTGAGGGAGCTGAGAGAAGGCAGCTGTTGAGGAGCCCCAGAAGTCACAGGGGCTTCCATCCTTGGCAGAACCTTTAACTGTGCAAGCACTAAGCAAGACTCAGGGGGCCTACCAGAGGGCAGCTGCTGGTGACCGGGGGATAACAGGGATTTCTGAGGTTACACAGGGGCCAGGAGACACTGGAGTTCTGACCCACCGGAAGGGAGAAACCTTGGTCAACACCCTAGGCTTTCCACTGAGACTAGAAAAGTTCACTGAACCTAAAGATGGGCCAAATTATCCAGACTTATGTACAGAGGAAAAATTTAAAAAAAAAAACAAAACAAAAAAGACCATCCAAGATCTATGGGACAATTGCAGATGGTCTCATATATTTGTGTAATTGGAGACAAATACATATTCGAAGGGATACTAGCTGAAGACAGTCTAAAATACGTGAGAGGTACCTAAGCTACATGCACAGAAAATCCATAGCTTTATTCACTTGAACTACCTTTAAGTTCAACTAAATTGCAGCAGACATAGTACCAAATAAGTTTTCCAAATACTCCCTTCCATTGCGTATCCTACCTGTGGTTACACTGAGGCTTTGTAACTACTCTTGGCCAATGAACTGTGAGTGGATGAGGTTTCTCTCCAGGACTGAGGCCGTTAGGAGACTATGTCCCCCTTCTTTCCCTCTTCTGCTCTTCCAGTAGCCTCCACAGCTAGTCAGATGGCAGAACTACAGGGTGGAGGAGGGCTGGCCAATTCTCACTGGACTTTCCACATATGACATATCTTTCAGGTTCAACCCCTGGAGTTTGTGTGTCCTAGCAGCATTAAGTATGCAATTCTAAAAGTTATAAGAATACAGTCAGAAAAAAAGCTGGAACAGTAAGAAGAAAATTATAATAAATAACAAAAATAATACAAGCATAAATCAATGAGTTCAAAAGAAATAAAAATGAACACTTTTCTTTCCAATTCTTAATCAAATAAATCTAATCATGAATAGATATAGGACATAAATCAACATTAGTATTAGTTTCTTAGGGCTGCCATAACAAATGACCACAAGCTAGGTGGTTGAAAACAGAAATTTATTCTCTTAGGCGTGGTGGCTAGAAGTCCATAGTGAAGTTAATAACAGGGCCATGCTCTCTCTGAAGACTCTAGACCCTTCCTTCAGGTTCTGGTGGTTGCTGGCAATCCTTGGCTTTCCTCAGCTTACAGCTGCACAACATCAATTTCTGCCTTTATCATCACATGGCCTTCTTTCTATGTGTCTGTGTCTTTGTGCCTTCTCTACTTCTTATAATGACCCTGGTCATATTGTATTTATGGCCCTTCCTAATCCATTGTGATCTTAACTAATGACATTTGCAAAGACCCTATTAACAAGTGAGGTCACATTTACAGGTATCTGGGGTTAGGACTCCAACATTATCTTCATATGCAACAGAAGGGAGACAGCAATATGAAGAAAATTTGAAAACTATTAAGAGACTACATGAATGATTCTAAAAGGTACTATGAAAAATATGCTTCTTAGGTAGTGCATGGTGGGGAGGGTGGGTAGTGGTAGAGATCCAGAAACCAAGTGAAAAGCTGAGAGGCTAAAAGACTAAACAGGAATTTGGGTAGTCTCATGGTACTGGAAAGACTAAAAGTGGAGGTGGGCCTGCAGGGAAGGTGAGGCCATTATAAATATACCAGGATTTTAGCTGCGACCCTCCCTACCACATGCTCCAAGAGCTACTCCCTAGAAGTAAGGACAAACAGAAAGTACACGTGCCTCCCCAAAACCTAAAGTCACGGCAATGGTTGCTTGCATTAAGGTGATTTGCCTCTATTCTGTCAGCCTGCCAAAAGAATATTAAATCCACTCTGGAGGAAGATAAAATCTTCCAGAGCTCTGTATTACTTTTCATGGATAATGTCTGGCATTCAAATTAAGAGGTGTGCCAGGAAACTGGACCAAATGACTACAAGGCAAGAGGAACAAAAACATGGAAGGGAAAGAGACCATAGGTGATCACAATACTGAAGTTATCAGACACGGATTTTAAAATATCTACAATGAATGCATTCAGGAAATAGATGAAGAGATGGGTGATTTATTCAGTGCACTAAAATATATAGAAAATTAAAATTGTAGGACCCTAAATAGGGCAATACTAAAATTAAGAATTAAGTAGATGAGTGTAACAACAGACAAACCAGCAAAGAGGATTAAGCAACTGGAAGGTAGTCAGTAGAAAATATGTAGATTGCAAACATAAAGAGTGGAAAATTAAAAAGGGCAAGACTCAAATGGCACATAATAAAAATGCCTCCATTGTACAATAGGGATCTAAGATGCAAAGAAAGATGGAGCAGAAGAAATACGTGTGAGAAAACTGTCCAGGGATAATCTGAAATTTATGAAAAATATAAAGCCACAGATTTAAGAATCTCCAGAAACCTGAACAGGATAAATACAAAGAAAAGCACACCTAGGCACATCATAATAGCAAAGAGAAAATCCTAAAAGCTGCCAGGGATAAAGGACACACAACCTTCTGGAAGCAGCAATAAGACTGACACCTGAATGTTTAATAGAAACAATGGAAGCCACCAAATGAGAGAATGGTATTTTTACAGTGTAGAAAGAAGACACCTGTCAACTTAGAATTCTATAGCTAGCAAAAATATCTTTCAGAAATGCAGTAAAATAAAGAGTTTTGACCAGCAAAACTAAGGAAATTCATTCCAGCAGGACCCTACCTACATGTGTATCATATATAGTTAGTAAAGGGAGTTTATCAGGCAGAAGAGAAATAATCCCAGATAGAAGCAATTAAAAGTAGGAAGAAGAGTACTAAAATGAGAGGAATGTGGGCAAATTAAATGAATATTCCTTTTTAGTAACAATAGTAATGTCTAATGAGGATTCCAATAAATGTAGAATTAAAGGAACTGGTAACAATAGCAAAAAGGTGGGAGAGGCATAAATAGATCAAAGTGTTTCAAGTCCTTGTATTATCTAAGAAGTAGTAAATGTACTAATTATAGGTAGATTCTATTAGATCAAGGACGCATTATAGGTAGCCACTAAGAGAAGAATAAAAGAATACATTACAGTACAATTAATGGAAATAAAAATGGATTTAAAAATACTAGACTGATACAAAAGAAGGCAAAAAAAGAGAACAAGAATAAAATAGGGTAAATAGGAAACTAACGGTGAAATGGTATATTTAAATCCAAATATGTCAGTTATTGCATTAAATGTAGATAGACTAAATTACCCAAATTAAAAAAAAACAAAATACAGATATATCTTACATATATAAATATATATATCATCCATATCTATATAAATATAAATATATAGAGGGAATATACCTTATCTTTTAAGAATATACCTTAAACATAAGAACACAAAAATGTTCAAAAGGATAGGATAAAACACATACAACCACTAATACATATATTTTTAAAAGGTTGGCATTGCTTTACTAAGATCAGACAACGCAAATTTTAAGGCAAGAAATATTTGAGATGAAGGAGACATTTATGATAATAAAATTTCAATTCAACAAGATACAAAATAACATAATTCAACAAGGAGATATAATGAGCTATAAGTTTGTATGCAGCTATTAACATAGCCGTATTATATACCTGCGGAAAAGGCAAACTCTCCCATATGCAGCAACATGAATGAATCTCATAGACATCATGCTGACGAAAGATCCAGACATAAAAGAGTATATACTGTATTATCTCATTTAGATAAAGTTCAGAAGCAGGCAAAGCAACTCTGGTGAGGCAGGTCTGATGGTGAGTTTCTTCGTGGGTCCAGCAGGCACTAACTAGGAAGGGGCTCGAGGGGGCTTGTGGGGTGCTGGCAATGGTCTATATCCTGATCCAGGTGAAGTATGGGTGAGATGGCTTTTTAAATACTCATGGACATATGCACTTAGGATTTCTTTACTTTACTAGGTACATATTATGTTTCTAGATTTTAAATTTAAAAAGAAAAGAAAGGAAAAAAAATATATATCTTCAAGAGACTTCTAATGTGCCCCAGGCTTGAGAGCTACAGAGCTGTTCTGTACTTGACACCTGGCTGATGTCCTTATTCTTCAAACCACCTGCTGTCTGGGAGGCGCCTCCTCCCAACTAGACTAACTGCACCCTTGGCCACCGAGGGCATTTTGGACACTCTGAGTACTGAGTACCACTGGGCAGAGCGATGCTGATGGAGACTCCTCATCTAAACATAGATCCAGAATCCCACTCCTTCTCTGATCCATGGAATTTTATAGCCTGCACTCCACTCATAAAATTCTTCCTCTAGAAAATACTAGACTATATCAAACATATACCCCCATTACATCAGTTTCTCTTAAATAAGCCTCAGCTATTTCCTCCCACAAAGGGCAAAAACCTAGTGTTCTAAGATCTATATATGTACTAAGTCTCTACAACCTTTATCTGGCCCAAAGATCCACAACTAAAAATATCACTTTCTTCTCTCCCATCCAAGTTGACTCCTTTTCTCGTTCCTGATCACAGACCCCCATCCCTAATTAGTCACATCGCTTTGAGAATGGGCAGACACAGCCTGATTTTAACACCAAGTGGTGATAAGTCTCCACTTCTGACCATGGATACTATAGCAATCATTTGAGGAGCAAAGGATTTTGTTTATTGTATATAGAAACCTAGGAAAATGCCTCCTTGAGAACAGTTTAATAACCAATGTGCTTATTTTGCAAATGTGGGAAGCATTGCAAACATGAATGCCTTGGACTGGTGCAGTGATTGGACAGATCTGGCCCATCTTCAAAGACGTGCTTCCTCTCTCACTCGCAAGCAAAGGATTCCAGCAGAGGTGGACCAGTTTCACGCATTGATATGATTAACGCACTTACTGATGCATACGTCTGCTGAAGGTGCTACTGGGTTCTCTCTCCCTGTGCTTGAGAACAGGGAAGTTTCCTGGAGAAAAATGTGCTTTGTGTTTCTGCTCAGGTTTATTTATTTATTTTTTTACATTATGATAAATTGCACTGTGTTTTGGGAAAATGAAATAGTACATGTTAAAAGAACAACAGAGTGGAAGAACACAATATGGGAAGCAGCTGGAGCATCTTAAGATAAAAGGGGGAAATAGAAATGACAAAGAGTTTTAAGAAGAATTAATTTCCTCTTCATCATCCAAACAAACAAAAAAAATGTATCTGCTAGGATCCATTGGGAGAGATGAATGTTTGATAATGCTCATGTTCAAAGTGGTTTGGCATGATAGATGGGTATCCAGTCCCCACCACAAAAGAGCACTGCATCCTGAGTAAATTATTTTCTCTTTCTGTACCTTGGTTTCCAAATTTGCCAAAACAGCATGATAAGCATGGAAATGATCCACATGGAGGGCTTCTCTGTGCCAGTCAGTGTTCTAAGCAGTTTCCATATATTACCTCATTTAATTCTGACAGCGAGGTGAATGCCATTATCATGTCATTCTTACAGATGAGAAAACTGAGGCACGGAAGAGCTAACTGACGTGCGGATTCAAACCTAGGCTGTTTGCTCAGTGTCCGCATGCTCCTAAGTGTGAGACACCTCACCCACACGGCCACACTCGGGCTTCTCATCCCGTGTTCCCTGAACATCCCCTGTGTCCTTCCTGCCTTGGGCTCTCCCCTCGCTCGTTCCTGTGGCTGCAGTCTTCCCCTCCCCTGCGCCAACCTCTTCTGATCTGCTTTATGGACTCCTGTGCTTCCTTCAAGTCCTGGAAAACTACATTTCCTCTCAGGAGGAATTTTCTTGACTTCGCTGGGCACTGTTCAGTCACTCACTTTCTATATTCCCATGCAACTTAATAGTGTGTACTTCTGCTCTAGTGTTTTGTCGCTCAGCAATACATTGTTTTATGCACGAATCTGTCTCACTTGCCAGATTATGGCTTAGACATTGGGTTTCTTCTCTACTCGTCCAAGGACTCAGTGGTACTACCCAGAGCACTGTGTTGAGAAGGATTCTGAGGCCATATTTGAGCTCACCAGGAGAATGTTGAATGCAGACTTCCTAAGGGCAGGACCTTCCCCGAATTTTACACTTTGGTATCTCTAGTGCTTGGCTCAGTCTGAGTATACAGTAGACACTCAATTAGTATTTATCTGAATGAGTGGTCCATGAACAATGTTACGGTAAAGGAGGTGAAAGTGGTGACATTTGTGACAGATATTTTACAACCTTCTAATTGTCTCTGAATGCCACAAGGGCAGAGACCACATCTTCTTTATCTTAGTATCTTTGATGTCTTATTTAGTGCACTGAATAAAATGTTAATGCTGTGTAAGTACATGATTGAGAGAAGTACCTTAAAGCTCAAAGAGGCTATACTAAGGCAAGGCAGGGAAGAGAAAAACCAAGCCACATGACTCATTCTCTCTTCTGTTCCATAATGAGCCAAATGGAACACGGCAGAAAGTCTTGTTTTCTGTGGCTAAAGATGGGTGTCCCTGCATTGTGAAGCAACAGCAGATGTGCTGAGGGTGGGACTAGAAAGGGAGATGGCACCCACCAGAGGGGGATGGGTGGGGGCGAGCCACACCTCGTGTTATTGCTTTCATCTCTGATTCTCAGGACTATCTTCAGCTCCCTTGCCCATTTACTCTTGCACCTCATCTCCTGGTGGGTCTAAGTTTCATCCCCCAAAAGGCCCTCTTTAAGTCCTTTGGACACGAAGAATCGTTATTTAATTCTGTTTTGAAACTCCTTTCCCAAATTGTCACATGACAAGGAGAGGAAGCTTGGTCCTAAAAATGATTACTATTTTTTTATAATGAACCAAGTCCATGTGGGAAGTTTCCCCCTTGCCAACTTGACATCCACATGCCTGTGCCTCCTGTGGAACGATATCCTTACTGTTTATTCACTAGCTGATCTTGGATGCCGTTGCTTGGAAGGCACCAGAAAGTCTAAACAGAAAAGGTGGAAGACGCAAGGGAGAAGTGGCAAAGGGGTTCTGGACAATGAAACAACACCTGAGCGACACCAAGGGCCAAGTGCACATTACCCATCTCCAAACTGTGCTGGTGATGTAAGTGGTAGAACAAACAAGCCTGTGTGCTCTAAACAGGTTCTATTTTCAGACCTGCTCAAATAGCTCTTCTGAGAAAATGTGAACAAGAAAAGTTTTGCTCTTCACAGGAAAAAAAAATGGAGTGTGACTTTTTTGGTTTAAACTGACTTGAATTGGAATGAATTAACTTCAAACTAATTTGGTGACATTTTTTGAGGTGTTCTGGGAATGTTTGAAGTATCATAAAACCAAAGATAGCTTGAGGAAGGAAAGTGTTTCCTCTTTTCTGATCTCACTCTGGGACTTTGAACAAACTCACTGTGAAATCTAGAGCACAGATTGTCCAGTAGAATTCTCTGCAATAATGGCAATGTTCTACATTTGCACTATCCAATATGGTAGCCACTAGCCACACACTCCCTGCTGAGCATCTGAAATATAACTGGTGTGATTTTACTTTACTCTTTTCTTCAAAATGAATTTTACAATCTAACCAGGAGAATTTTCTTTTTCCCCCTTAGCATACACATTTATCTACAACTCCAACCTTCAGGACCCTCAGGATTTTGGTGTCATGAGCTATACCTGACCAAGAGAAGTCTATACAGCCCTCCCTAGTTTTTAAATTTGTATTTAAATTCAATTTAGTTAACATATAGTATATTATTAGTTTCAGGGGGTAGAACATAGTGATTTATCAGTTGCATATAACACCGAGTGCTCATTACATCAAGTGCCCTCCTAATGTCCATCACCCAGTTACCGCATTGCCCCCCACCCCGATCTCCCCTCCGGCAGCCCTTGGTTTGTTTCCTAGAGTTAAGAGTCTCTTATAGTTTGCCTCCCATATTTTCATCTTATTTTATTTTTCCTTCCCTTCCCCTATGTTCATCTGTTTTGTTTCTTCAATTCCACATATGAGTGAGATCATATGGTATTTGTCTTTCTCTGACGGATTCATTTTGCTTAGCATAATATACTCTAGTTCCAGCCACATTGTTGCAAATGGCATGATTTCATTCTTTTTGACAATGAATATTCCATTGTGTATATATGTGTGTGTGTGTGTATATACCTCTTCTTTATCCATTCATCTGTCAATGGACTTCTGGGCTCTTTCCATAGTTTGGCTATTGTCGACATTGCTGCTATAAACATTGGGGTGCATGTGCCCCTTTGAATCACTATTTTTGTATCCTTAGCCCCACCTACTTTTAACTGTTTGCCTGGAATATCCTGAACCCCTAGTACCTGCTACCTATCTCTTCAAGACCTAATGCTACCCAAAGATTTTTCCTAACCCTTACCACTTCATTGCTCTGTCTTGCTCAGCCACTTATTTTGCTGTGATCACTGTCCCTTCTCCACTATGACCCCTCTCTCCCCACTTCCTTACCTTCGATTCCTAAAAGTAGCCCCTGAAAATAATCTTCCCCAGCCCCTCATCTTATACAAGGGGATCCTGAGACACAGAGAAAATAACTGACTTGCATCAACCCTCATTACTCCCCCTTTAGTCAAGGCTCATCTCCAGTGCCCCTCTTCCCTGCAAGCCTCTCTCTGATTGTTTTGTACCCGTTGATAAGTCCTTCCTGTGCATTCCTTTAGCATACTGCCAAAAATATCCATTTTGGAGCAAAGTCTTGTGTCGTTCTATTACTCTTTTCTTAATGAGAATGTAGAAGTCCAGAAAATAGAGACCATTCTTTCAACTGTCTTTCCACACAGTGCTGTGCATCAAAGTATCTGTTCAATAATACTGTTGAAAGATAAAAATGACAGAACTCGTCCTGACTTCTAAGAGACTAGCATGTACCCTAAAGGGAAAAAGAGTAATCACATCATTTCTCCTCCTCTCACATAAACTGTGGAAGAAAAATGTTTTCTTAATTTTCCTTTCTGTTTAAATGGCCACTTTTGATAGTCTATGCCCGAGCACATATTTAAAAATTAAAATTATGAGCCAACCTATGAGCCCATCAATTCAATTTGGCAAATATTTATTAAATTCAAAGACCTTCTACTATAGTTTAAAGGACAATACTTTCACACATGAAGGATATTGATATTAATATGGCAAGATGTAATTTAATTCAAATGCTTATTAAATGCCCACTATGAGCCAAAAAAATGTGTAGCTCAGAGCTATTCAAGGTTGGTGGCAGCAAAAGTTACAAAGGATCACTTTAGTGATGTGGAGAGAATTAAAATAGCCTTTATCTGGTGGTAGAAAATAACCAGGCTAACACCAGGAACAGGATGAAGACTTGTCAGTTACAGGAATTAGCTAAGCAATTGTGTTGATGCAGTAATGCATGGGATCTGCATAGACTTTGGCCAGAGTGGAGGGTATTTACTGAGAAAGGTGAGGATTTCACTATTTGGGAAGTATGGGCCAAGCAGCCCTGATGGGGACCCGAGACTGGGCTTGACTGCTCAGGTGTTGGGGAAGCACACTAAATTTCTGAACTGCCGAGGGGTAAGTGGAAGCATCAGTGATATATGGGGTAGAGGAAATGACATATGCGCCAATTATCGTTGTTCAGCAGCAACAAAGAACAAGACATTGACCCATTTTAAGAATAATTGTGAGACAGGAAACCATCAAAATCCTAGAGGAGAACACAGACAGAAACCTCTTTGACCTCAGCTGGAGCAACTTCTGATTAGACCCGTCTCAGGAGGCAAAGGAAACAAAAGCAAAAATGAACTATTGGGACTTCATCAATATAAAAAGCTTCTGCACAGTGAAGGAAATAATCAACAAAACTAAAAGGCAGCTTAAGGAAAGGGAGAAGATACTTGCAAATGACATACCTGATAAAGGGCTAGTATCCAAAAATCTATAAAGAACTTATCAAACTCAACACCCAAAAAACAAATAATCCAGTTAAGAAATGGGCAGAAGACATGAATAGACACTTTTCCAAAGAAGACATCCAGATGACCAATAGACACATGAAAAGATGCTCAACATCACTCGGCATCAGGGAAATACAAATCAAAAGTACAATGAGATATCACCTCACACCTGTCAGAATGGCTAAAATTAACAACACAGGAAACAACAGATGTTGGCAAAGATGCGGAGAAAGGGGAATCTTCTTGCACTGTTGGTGGGAATGCAAGCTGGTACAATCACTCTGGAAAACAGTATAAAGGTTCCTCAAAAAGTTAAAAATACACTATGACCCAGCAATTGCTCTACTAGGTATTTACTCAAAGGATATAAAATACTGATCTGATATATATATATATATATATATATATATATATATATACACACACACACACACACCGTGGAATATTACTCAGCCATAAAAAGAATGAAACCTTGCCATTTGCAACAACGTGGATGGAGCTAGAGTGTATTATGCTAAGCGAAATAAATCAGTCGGAGAAAGACGAATACCATATGATTTCACTCATATGTGAAATTTAAGAAACAAAACAAGTGAACACAGTGAGGAAAAAGAGAGGCAGACCAAGAAACAGACTCTTAACTATAGAGAACACACAGATGGCTACTGGAGGGGCGGCGGGCGGGGGGATGGGCTAGATGGATGATGGGGATTAAGGAGGGCACTTGTGTTAAGTACCGGGTGTTATATGTAAGGATGAATCACTGAATTCTATGCCTGAAACTAATATTACCCTACATGTTACTTATTAGAATTTAAGTAAAAACTTGAAATATTAAAAAAAGAGTAAGACTGTATCGTTTTATGGATATGGAGAGTTTTAGGGAAAGAATGAAAAATGATTCCACATTTGGGGGTTGGGAGAAGGAAAGGATATCTCACTGATGTATAAGAATTAAGAAAGGCAGTAAGGAGCTAATGTGGTAAGAACAGGACATATTGAGTGAGAAAGGATAATGGACTTTTAGATAGAGATGCACAATTAATTTCAAAGTAGGAAACTGGAAGTAGAACTAAGTGTGGTTGGTGCCTGTATTGTCCGCATGGAGGTTTCTGGGATTTGTCCTGCATAACCGACCACCCCGCCCCACACGTACGCGGGCAGGTTAAGGAATGCTGTGTGTGAGACTTGTGTTTTATAAGTGACCTCGGGAGCCTGGTCAGTTGACATTAGCTGGCCTCCAGGTCAGAACTGGCCCTTCTGGTCTGGACGCCAAGAGCTATAAAATTTGCCTTGCATCCCCTCGGGCTCCAGGCCGGGCTGGCTTCCCAAAACGGATCCAGAACAGGAGGCAAACATATATGGCCCGGGCTCCTTGAAGGTGTAAAGACATGATAACATAGGAATGTAGCTCGCTCCAAACTGTGCATTGGTGAACAAATGTTTAACTCCATACCCTGTCATTTGCCTATAAATACAGCCCTTTGGGGGATGGTCAGTTGGAAGTCTCACCTGAAGGGAGGATGCTCCTCCCAGGCCTCTCCATCAGGATTCCAGCCTGGCTGTCTTCAGAGGGCCTCCCCAGCCAATGAAGTTGGATGTTGTAAGTACCCAGGTTGATGTAACTTTGTCTTATTCTCCTTTACTGCTTACTATTGCCCTCATCTATGTGCAGATTTCCCTTTTCTTCTTTCTATTTTCATAAGGTTTTTACTTTGTAATATCAGTTAAGTGTTTTTTCCCCTTCGAAACTGAAAACACAGCTGTTGTGAATCTTTTCTTTAGAACATCCTTCCTGGTCCTTTTTCTCCTTCCTGTTTCTGTCTATACCACTCTAGCTGAGAGCCGAGAAGGCCCTGTCAACCTCTACTGTTACAGTTTACCAGAGAACGCCAGGCAAACACCATAAATCATAATTTGTTACCCTAGTTGAGTCCAAGAATTCCTTGGTTAGGACTTTCAGTCATTTCTAGTCATTTATAAACACTACTTTGATAACCCTGCTGGTGGTTTCTAGCCAGTCTTTATGAACATGAAAATGACACAGGTCCCAAAGTAGTATCTGATAGCTCAGTGGGTCTGGGTTTTTTGTTGTTGTTTGTTGTTGTTTTGTTTTGTTTTTCTGGGTTTGTTTGTTTGTTTGTTTTTGTTTTACTGCCTGTAAAATAATAGCTTGGAAGAGAGCAAAGGAAAAATAAATCTAAACTCTAAGTTATGAGAATATGTTGGACCACATCCTCTCCCTGAGAGTATGACTGGTTTGGCCAATAATCTTTCAGGAAGTGCATCAAAATGCAGCAGGAGTGAATTCTGATTTTTTTTTTTCTGACACAGTATGAATTGTTAAAAAATGGAAAAACACTGAGAAATAAAAAGTATAATTCACCCATCATCTTTTGCCACTGACTGGAAATAGAAAGTTCTATCCTAAATTGTTCTAGAAATTTTTCATACCCACAGCATGCCTAGGTAAAAACAGCTGGATCATGCTCAGGATGTAAATCACAGCAAGACTTTTAAGTGCTTATTTTAAAGGTCACAGCTTTAAATACTGTTTAGAGAAGCTGCAGTGAGAGGTAGCATGAAAAGGAGAGCCAGGGTAGAAACAGGAGTCAAGGGGACAGAAGACTCCCAAGTACTGCTAAGTGAGGCCAGTGTGACCAAAAGGGTACACACAGGCGAAATTCAAACAATGATTTGTAGAGCAGTTGTATTGTGAAAATCAAATGTGGACGTTTTTGCCATTATTGGTAGGAGATGAGCTGGAGAGTACTAACTTCATAACTGCTTTGAATTGTGACATTTATATTCCTGTAAAGTCACTTTAATCACTTAGCTCTCCAGAAGTTTCTTTATACACTCCACAGATTTTACCAGAAAATACATTTGATTCTGATCTTGTTACCCTAATATATAGTATTCCCAACATGTACAAGACAAGCCAAACTCCCCTCCCCCTGCACAGCTTAGGCGATCACTCACCATCTGCTACTATTTTCCTTGTCTTCTCCTCAGCTCCAACCCACTCCCATCACATAAACCCTCCACACCAACCATGTTAACGTGCATGTAGGTTCCCGACCAAGTGATGCTATTTCCCATGAAGGTATGTTCTCAACGTGGTTTTTCTGCCTGAACCCTACAATCAGGGCTCCAGTGTGATGTTCAGTCCTCCAATAATGTGCAGGTGTCCCCCAGTAGATCCCGTCAAGGTTCCTTCTGCATTGTTTAGCCAGGTGGAGCTATTGCCCTCTACCAGACCAACCCCGACACGGCACATAGGACTTGACGTCATAAAGTCAATTCCTAGACCCCCAACCTGGGGACACTGGAGCTCGGCTGAGCTCTAGCATCTGTGGAAAGTTCTGGTGTACCTGACCACAGGCTGTACTGTATAGAGCTGAGAGAGGCCACCTCTCAGAGAGAAGCAAAATGAACCAGTCAGGCACACACTATCTACATGGCAGAGCAAGCTTATAGGGTGGGGAGGGAAAGAAGAATCCAGGTTTAATCCAGTAAAATAGAAGTCAGAGAAACAATATGATCCGGGAGGCTAAAAGCACAGCCGGAAACAGCACCTCAAGAAACACCCTGGAATTGTGGGTATCAGTGAGACCTGAGTTAGAAATAGAAAGACAAACTCTATGGGTTTGAATGGATTGGATTAGAGAGTTGCACATCAGATTATCCACTAAGCAGCTATAATTTTAGTTCAAGCTCAGTGTCTCAACATGCATGGTGATTATCTTCCTTTATGTCCGGCTGATTTCCAAGAGCACGTATTTTCCAGTGATTATGATTCCTCTCTTGAAACTGATCTAGATGGAATCCCAAAGAAAAGTTATCATATGCTAACTTTTTCAAAATGGAGTTTAACATTACATGTTGTCAGAAATCTTAAGCTCCAAAAAACTTGTTTCCTTAAATATTAAGACATAGGCAACTTTTTTTTTTTTTATTATTCCTGAGCTATAAAGAGAAACATTTTTGGAGTTAGGGTAGACTGGCCAAGCCTCATATTAAAGATTAAAAGAAATGCAAGTTTAAAGGAATGTAAGCGTCAAGGAATGTAAGTTAAGCCCCTCAGCTCATGCCAAAGGGGTGTTTTCCTTCTGGTGCTAGTTCAGTTCTCTAAGAAGGTAGAAGTGCTTTGTTTCAATATTCTGATGCAACTTTGCCAACAGAAAAAGTGATCCTTGATGTCAGATCAATATTCCATATTATCTCACAATGCTGAAGATGTCCTTGATGAACAGCTTTACAAGCCTTTACGTGGAGTCCCTGCAGAAAGAAGTGATTGTCATCCATAATTTGGTTCTGCTGAATGGAAACACTTTTGATAGACAGAGGACACTTGGCTTAATGTCATGCTAGTTCTTTCAAGGGTTGGCATCTTGGCATAGCTGCTCCCAGGTTTATGTGGATGCATAATTGGACCAGGGTTAGTATTGAGGATTAAAAATTGGATTGGAAAAGAGGAACATTCTATTTCTATTGGTAATATTTTATTATCACTCCTTCAGTTATTGGTTTGAAAATTATTGTCAGTAAGTCGGATAAAAACAGGCCAGCTTGGTGATGTGACAGATGAAACAGAATTTAGAAAGGAATTTGGTAAAATCAATCCAGAATAATATTAAATTTCAATTTTATTATAGACCACTATCCCCTCCAAAACACTCACATATAGGATATACTTCTGGGAGGACCTGGGCTTACTGAAAATTGAGAATAAAGGCAGATTAGGGGGAGCTATCCATGACTCTGATAAACAAAATCTTAGAAACCAGATCTCATCTGATATCTAGGAGATCCATTTTCCCAACTTCATAATCTATAATCTTAGGAACTTTGCAGATCCAAGTCCCTTATCTTGTTTGGTTTGCAGATAACATTAGTGATCAAGAAGTTCAAATTTTAGCACATGGTTAATGAAGACTTTCTGTCCCCAGAATGTTGATATTCTGTTGAGTCCTCCCTTCACTAACTTGTTAGACCTAGTTCTGTAGGTCAAGTGTAATTATTCCCCCTTTAAATAACATTTCCTTTCTGCCCTGAAAACCATAAACCAAGCAGTTAATGGGATACCCTCTTCTCCTTCCAGCCTCTTATGCCAGTTGCTTCATGAGCAAAGGACAGTCTGGTGGGTCTTAAGCTAATACTTAATTTAAGGAGCAAAAAGTCTTTAAGTATGACTCTGCCATACTTGGTCACTGTTACACTTCCTTATCACCTTGAGAAGCAATCTGTCAGAAAATGATTCAGTAACCTACCATCTGTCCGTGTTGATCCTTCCCCCGCCTCTGACTTGGTGAAGCTACACTGACCCAGGTTACTGATGTCTTTACTGAGCTTGTTCTTTAACAACAAGGTGATGATCAGGGTTGGTGGAAATAGTTGTGACAGATTAACAATAACTCTTGGCAGTGAGAAACAGAGCTTCCTCTGGCCCTGGTTCCTTTTAACTTATATCTTAATGATTGGATCCTATTTTTAGTTGTGGTTGAGAATAGGTATACATTCTTTTCTGTTCCCAAGAATGTATACATTCTTTTCTGTCTCTGCTATTTTTATCATGATAAAATATATATGGCCCCCATATATAATTTGCATTATTATCTGATCACGGTCAGAAAGAATGGCTTAGGATAATAGCCTTAAGCCAAAATCATTAGGTTTGGCAGACATCCTCCAAGATTCAGTAGATTTATATTCACTTTTCTAATGGCGGATTAAATTATTTAGTTACACCCATAGTACAGTTTTACAAGTATTTACCCTGAAGGGTTCATCAGGAAGTAAATGCTTAATGTCAAACTTTCAATTTTGTACATAAAAATTCCTGGCAGAGTGCCTGATGCTCCATAAAGAGCCACTGTCATGATGTTAAGGTATTGATGATGGTGATGGTAACCATGATGGCAGCCAGAGTGATCATCAACACCCTTTGAATATTTCATGTACTGCCTTCCAAAGAGTGAAAAACCCATCCTACTGAAAGGTACACTTGAAGTATCAAAATTAGTCCTCTCCCCAAAAGTTTAATAATATGTCTTTTATTTGATAACAATGTCATCTTAAATTCTAGAACCACCTAGTAGAAATGGCCACTGTTTAGTTGGCTTCATTTTTGAATGGCTTATAAAATCATTCTCTACAATCAGATCGACTTGTAATCAGTTTCTGACAGCAGCTAAAGATGCATCTCCTTAGATGTTTTCTGGAGGGATTTAGTTAAAAGAATGATGCATCTTTTTCAGCCAAGAACACAGACCGCCTGGCCTAGATCTGAAAAGCAGGAGCGGCAGGAGACTGCAGGCAGGTGGAGTCACCTGATGGGGAGGTGGAGGGGAGCACCTGCACCCCCTCACTGAGGGCCACTCTCTCCGAGCAGCAGAGTGAGAAATGACAGCAACAGGGAGTGTGAGTTACAGAGATGGACGCTCTCCCTCTACCAGGCCCTGCTAATAAGTCAGACAGATAACAGAACTGAATCAGCTTTATCAGTGCAATTTTTCATGAACTGAGCAATTAGTTTCATTGACTACCACCGGATACAAATTCCCCCTTCTGAGCACTCCTGGAAATGTCCAAATTATAAAACAAGCACTATTATCATTAAATTGTGAAGCTCATCACCTCCTCAGGCTTCACCCTGACTCTGCCCACACTGCAACCTGGCATTGGGTGAGAAATGCTCTCATGAGTCACTCACAGCGTAACTGCCACCTCTCAGCCACCTGCCGGAAAGTCACGCGCCAGCTGTCATGGATTAGCTATCGGGCCTCCTCTCTCAACCTCCCATTCCACGTGGCCTAATCCCGGTGGCGCAGGAAAACTCAGTCCTTTTTGGTGCCCATCCCCCATGTCTTTTCTTGCATATTCACATTTTTCCTGTCTTTTAGTCACACAAAAAGTCTCTGTGGCCTGCTCTTCTCAGACAGTCCTTTGGATCACTCAAGTACTTCCCTGTGTAATTCTATCTAAATTGTCCATATAAACACTGCAGTGTTTAAACAATAATTTGGTTTCTTCACCAATTTCTATATACCCCACATAAATTTTAGACACTATTACTTAATGAAAGGTAGAAAGGGCTAAGAAACAAACATTTATGAAGCACTATTTTCTGTCAGGATTTCTCTGAGGCGATACACCTTCAAGGTTGTAATGGGGATTAAATCAAACCATGTTTGCTGTCTCTATTACATCCGTCTCACTCAGTAGAAAAAAGGCAGTCAGGGAGGTGAAGCCACTACGCCGGTTCACAGAACTGATTAAGGATGGCACATAGAACAAAGCCCAAGTCAGCTTCATTCCAGAGCTATGTTCTGGCAGTACATCTGTGCTCCAGACACCTTTATGAGCACACACATCACCTGGGGGCTTGTTAAAATGCAGATTCTGACTCAGAAGGCCTGAGGTGGGGCCTGAGGTTCTGCATGGGTGACAAGCTTCCCAACAGGAAAAGGCTATTGGTCTGCAGGTCACCAGTTGAGTAGCAAGGCTCTACAGTGCTTAGCTCAACTTTTTTTCACAGAAAAAAAAATGGCCATCCTCTGGCCAATCTAAATGCCACAAATCCCACCTTGGTCAGTCAAAATGAATGCATACCAACTTCACGGGAACACAGAAGAGGTAGCGTAGTATTTCCTAACGGGTGCTCCTTGGATCATCTGCACAGAATTCCCCAGACTGCTTGTTAAATGCAACTTTCTGGGTATCACCTCAGCCCTTGGGGTCCAAAATTGTGGGAGGCAGCACCTGAGAAGCTGTACTTATGACAAATTCTGCAGGCCCTTGTCATGCACATTCAAGTTTGAGAAGAAGTAGAGTAGCCTGAGCACTGAGAGGGGAATGATGATCCCGGAGGCTTATGGAGAAAGACCTGCAGACAAAGGAGCTCAGATGGCATCTCCGTGAAGGCCAAGAAAGCTTTTCCCTTTGTGGTGTAAAAGTGGGATTAAAGAGAAAAGAGTGAGTCCTGAAGTTTGAGAATTGGAAGCGGGCCAACGGACGAGGTATTTTGACAAGCCCATCAGCTAGGGGATCTCAAGGAGACTATTCTCGGCCCCTTAGGAGGAGGGAGTCACAGCCTCTTTACCTGCTTGGATAAAAACTGGACAGATAGTAAATATTGAATCGATACATGCTTGAGATGCTCTTCTGGCAATGCTTGTCATGCAGAGGAACAGAAATAAGCTCTTATTTGTAAAGCATTTCCACCATGTGTGTTAATACCCATGACATAATCTGCTCTCACACATTGCTTCAGAGGGTGTATAAAGGCAGGGATTATTCGTTCCTAGCTCACAGGCGAGCACACTGAGCCCCGGGGAGTCGTAGTGATGCTAGAGCCAAACTTTCAGTCTCTAACACAGTGAGTAGACTTTTCAACCAGTCCAAAAGCTCCCGGACATGGCTTGTGCATTAAAACCACTCAGGCCTACTGAGTCAGAACTTTTAGGAAGGGGCCTGGTAATCTGCATTTTTAAGAACAATTCCATAGGTGATTCTTATGCAATCAGTGTATGGAACCATGTTTGGGAATCACTCAACTAGAATATATGGTATAAAAAGAGCTTCCTTATGACTCAAAGGGTCATATGAAAAGAGAAGAAGCCAAGGTATTGAGACCCTGTGACCCCTTCTGAAGATCAGAATGGTAGCAGGAATGTTCTAGGGTCTTCCCTGCTTGGAATGATGAGCTTAGAAGTAAGATTCTGTAACTGCTGCAGGTGGGAAACTTCAAGAAATTCTCTTTTTGAAAAACTGATCAAAAGAAAGCATACCTCAGAACGTAGAAGGTTTTATTAGGAAGCCCTTCAAGACTACGGGACAAATGTAAAGTTCTCAAACCATAAGATACGGAGAAAGAGCCAGTGCTGAGTTTAAGGTGAGTTCTTGCTTTAGTCCTTACTAGTGGTATGGCTTTGCCCAAGTCAACTGACCATCAAGACATTCAGCCACATTCTCTCCAGAACATAAAAAAGTGTGAGGAAAGATGAGAGAAGATGAGTGAAAGCACATAATATGTAAAATAGATGCACCTTACATGTTAGCTGGAACTGAATCTGAGGTTCCTTCGTTGAGTGGGCTGGAGATAAGAGATAGGAAGTAGAAGATTTCCCGCGGCTGCTGGCAAGATCCAGGGTAGCTCAGACTCTAGGATAGAGCCCTTCTCTCAGCAGATCCGGCCTTCCTAATTGACATACAGAGCAGCAAACTGAGTGGTGTGGTGGTGTGATTGAGGAAAGTTCCTCAGGGATGCAGTGTCTGAAATGTCATAATTTTATCATTTAGAGACTACTCCTTGAAACATCTATTCTTGTGCTTCTCTTTGAGAAATGAAAAAGCCCCAATGAGCTGACTTTATTCTAAATTTCAATCATCTGTTCTTTTGACCAGAGGAACCCCAAGAACATGTGTGGGAAGAATGGGTGGCTCAGGAGCACTGTGGAGAAAGGATGTGGTAAGAGAGAAAGGGGCCCAGGAAAGGGAGGTGAGGGGTGCTGAGGCCAAGTTCTGCCGGCTTCACATTTCCCACACCATACATTAGCAACATGGTGTGGGTAGATCAATTTCAAGTACCACTAAAGGGGGAGGTTTGTTACCAGAAAAAAATCTTGTCTGAGAATGACATCACTCTCCTCAGATGGAGCAGGTGGCCCGTATGAGGGGAAACCTATATCATAGGAGCATCCTTAAGAAGGAGACAGATGCTCCTTATCAGAATAGGGGGAATTTCTTTTAGTAAGGACAAAATACATGATTCATATGAGACCAGTCTGTGTTGTCTCTTGAAGAGAACAAAGTCTCACTGTAGAATTGTGTTTGCTTATAGATAATTCATCAGGGAAAAGCAACATAAATATAAAAATATGCTCAAGTTCATTAGTAATCATGGAATTGCACACCAAGTCACAGTAAGAAACCATTTTATATCTACAGTATTGGCAAAAATTAAATTCTGACAATACCAAACCTGGCACAATTTGGAGCATAAGAAACTAATCATTCTCCTGGAGAATAAATTGGTAGCACAAATTGGATTGTTTAGCATTTTCTTATAAAACTTTACATGTGTATCCCCTAAATCCTAGCATTTCCACTCTAAATAAATACTTACATATGTGCAACAAGATGCATGTAAAAGAATGATCATAGCAGAATTATTTTTAAAAACAGAACCAGAGCAATCCAAATATGATGGATAGGAGAATGGATAAATAAACAGCATGGATGAATCTTTGAAACATAATGTTGAATAAAAAGAATAAGTTGCAGAACACTAAAGACTATTTGATCCTATTTTCATAACGTTCAAATACAGAGACAACTAAAAACTACATTGCTCAGGAATACAAGCAGTACATAGAAACAACTTTCAAAAAGCAAGGAAATGATAGTATCAATACAAAATTCAAGGTAGTTATTACCTAAGAAGGAGAGAGGGGGACTAGGTCAGGGGAAGCGATATATTCCATGGTATTATTAATGCTATGGTTTTTTTCTTAAAAAATAAGTTTATTGATCTAAAAATGTAATACCGTTACCAATAAAAACCAAAAGTAGAGAATAGAGACCATTCTTTTCTATTTTATCATTGAATCAAAAATATGTTTTTGGATTATACAAATCATTACCAGTCTAAGTATGACTTGGCCACAGTAATCCATAATGTTAGTTTTTGATATGGTATTGGGTCATCAAAATTTAAATCATGATTCAAATTCATATTAATATTATAAAGATTCTTTTGTATGTTTCAAATAATTGTAATAACAAATTTCATAAGGTCACATTCATATTTGTACATGAACCCAGATAGCTCCAAGTCTCTGTTTATTTTATTTTATTTTTTTTTAATTTTTTATTGTTATGTTAATCACCATATATTACATCATTTGTTTTGGTGTAGTGTTCCATGATTCATTGTTTGTTCATAACACCCAGTGCTCCATGCAGAATGTGCCCTCTTTAATACCCATCACCAGGCTAACCCATCCCCCCACCCTCCTCCCCTCTAGAAACCTGTTTGTTTTTCAGAGTCCATCATCTCTCCTGGTTCATCTCCCCCTCTGACTTACTCCCCTTCATTCTTCCTCTCCTGCTATCTTCTTTTTCTTTTTTCTTAAAATATGTTGCGTTATTTGTTTCAGAAGTACAGGTCTGTGATTCAACAGTCTTACACAATTCACAGCGCTCACCGTAGCACATAACCTCCCCAATGTCTATCACCCAGCCACCCCATCCCTCCCACCCCCGACCACTCCAGCAACCCTCAGTTTGTTCCTGAGATTAAGAATTCCTCATATCAGTGAGGTCATATGATACATGTCTTTCTCTGATTGACTTATTTCACTCAGCATAACACCCTCCAGTTCCATCCAAGTCTCTGTTTAATACCTGTTTTAATTCAGTCTCTTAAAGTTATTCCCACCCCGAGTGAATTTCTGGGAATCCCTAAGAGGTGCCTTCTGTGTATCCAGAAATATGTTGGCACTCACCTCTACTATCCACATGGGCCAATGGCTTCCGCTGTCTAGTATGGGCTTCTGTCTCTATTAATGATCCCTGTTGATTTTCCCTGGTTGCCTCAGTTCTCATGGGGTCATGGAGGTTCATCAGTTTTTTGAGAAAGAGAGGGGGAAGGTTATTCTGGTATTGTTTGGTGCCCACTCTAAAGTGTGGTAGAATCTACTGGGCTAGCTCTTCCAGCTCAGATCCAGGGCCCTATCTTCTCCTACATTGCATCGTCCCAGAGTGACTATGGTGCCATTGGCTCACTTCCTGTTCCCCAGCTCTCAGTCTCCTTCTGGGAGCCTCATGCTGTAATTGGCTCAACTTGCCACCCTCCCTCAGGCCGAGTGGACACTCTTTCAGGAGCACAGTGCTCACACCATGCCACCTGACTTCTGTTACCATTTCTCCCATGCCCCCACCAATCACCCTGGATGTAGCATAGACACAGAATTCAAACTTTAGTTTTTAGCCATTCTCCTGTTCAACCTCCTATACAAATCATCAGGGTGAAGAGATGTGAGAGAGGAGATCACTCGAGCCAAATTCAAAACCATTTTTACTCTGTGTCAGTCCTTGTTGCAATTAAAAAGGAAAGGAAATTCTGTATCAAAACTGAAACTGAGAATCATACCATCTGAATACCAGGGATGTCAGGTAGGATTTAATGGAGAAAAGATTGGCTTGAGGAAAGAATGGGTGAGCCCAAGATGTACCTTTCACAAAGGATGGTGTGTGTGGGAAGGAAGTGGAATAGTGCTTCCCACAGGACACACCTAAATATGACCAGCCACAAAGTGGGAGGAGCTAGAGGCGAAGGCAGCCTACTGCAGAGTTGATGAGAAGCAAAAGATAATAGCGTCTCCAGGCAAGCATCCCAAGGCTAGTATGGGACGTACCTGATTGCAGCACTCACTCCCAGCTTATTCCTAGGGCAGAGAGCATGCTTAATAAAGCATGACAGTCCCCCCCCATGGTCATGCCAGGTACAAAAGGGGCATTGCCATCACCCAAGGTAACTTTGACTTGAAGACAAATTCTTTGAAGTAGAAGGATTCTTGCTGAGCTGTGCCTCTGAATCTTGTTCTCTTCCTAACCCCAAGAGACAAGGCTCTTTAAGTAGAGAACATCTACACACAAAGTCTATCTAAAGGTCTAGCTAAAGTTTCTCTCCGGTCTTTGTCTGGACCTGTATTCTTTGATAAGGATCCTCTACTATTTCTGAGTAAAATCCCCTCATCTCCCAAACTGGAAAAGGGATGCCTCACATGATAAAGTTGAGCAAAGGAAGAGAAATCCTCCAACATGGTAAGACTTACTAAATCAAAAGAAATGCCATACCAGTCAAGGCTGAGTGTCATGCTGCAGTGGCCATGATCTCCTCTTGCATGAACACCACTGACCGTTCCAGGTGCTGCCTCCCCAGATCTACCAGAGCTTTCACACCGAGACACCTCTTCTCATGGGCTGCTCCAACACTAACGTGGGCCCATTCCTGCAAGACAAGAGACTCCTTGAACGGCTGGCTTTGGCTAAAGAACTCACCATCCACCTCACCAAAAACGTCTTAGAACTGTAATCCAAGAACCCATTTCTCTCTCCTCCTCCTCCTGCACAGGTGTCAGACTTCATGGTTGAAGCCATTTCCTGCCTTCTCCTGCTTCCTCTCCTTTATCCTTCACGTGGATTTCCCCTAGCTTTTTTAAAATATCTACTCCTGTCTTGGAGTGTACTGAGCAGAGAAGCTGAACCAACCCACACATGAAATAAAAAACATTGAAATGTATTACCTTTTATTTTGAGGGAACCTGCCTCAATATAAAAGGGCTAACCCAAGACCAGGCAATGCTGCATTCAGACCATACATACAATTGCTTAAAACATTTCTTTTTTCTAAGTACTTTATTTATTTATTAGAGAGAGAGAAAGCACAAGCAGGAGGAGGGGAAGAAGGAAAGGGAGAGTGAGAAGCAGACTCCCTGCTGAGCAGAGAGTCCAAAGTGGGGCTTGATCCCAGGACCCCGAGATCATGACCCCAGCCGAAGGCAAACACCCAACTGACTGAGCCACCCAGGCACCCCTGCTTAAAACATTTCTAACGGAGAGAAATATTCTGAAGAATAGAACCTGTCAATCTGGCTCACTCTTGCAGAATTTGAGGGGAAAAGATGGATATTGAATATATAGAGAATAGATCCAAGAGAGCCAAACCAATACATGCGATAGAAGAAACCTAGAGGGAGAAGATCGAAGCAATAGAGAGAATTAATGATTAAAGAAATAAAAAGACATACCCCTAGGCCTTGAGATCAAAGGGGTCATCCTCCTGCTTCAGATTCTATAATTCAAGCAGCATAAGAAACAACAGGTGCTGAAAGCTCTATTCTTAGTCATCTGAAAGCTCTAGAAAGAAGTGGTTCTAGAAAACTCTACCATAAATTCCAACCTCTACCAGTCGTGTTCTTCATAAGCTTAGGAGCAAAGAACAAGACTCAAAAAGCTGGATTAAGTTACAGCAGATTCATCATTCTAAGAGAGTGGAAACCTAGTTGCAAAATCATCTGTTAGTGACAGAGCATGATCACCAGGTACCGGCTATCAGGTCACAAAGAAACGTCTTGATATGATATGCTTCATCCGTCTGGAATACTGGAGACTGGCTTTATATGGATTTTTTTACAAACTAGGTTATTATTTTTTTAACTTTATATCAAAACTCAAAGGAGATCCTCTTAGCTACCTGTCTGATAAGACTGTCATGTCAGTGGGACCAGAATATGTGACTGATTACTGAGAGATAAGGCAAAGTGTTCAGTAGTGAAAATGTTAACACCATAATTCACTCAGTTCTGCCCAACCACACAATGTTTATATGGCTATTTGTGTCATCAGGGTTATATCCAAATCGGAGTTAAAGTAGAATCCCACCATGACATTTCTTTTTGAAAACAGTAAGATATGATATACTCGGTATTATTTGCTTCCAGAAAACAGGTCTAGTTGTTAGTCATTGGTGTCTTCGTTGCTCATATCTTATACGCAAGTGAAACTGATCGCATTTGATGGACAGGAGAAACAGGAGTCAGCGAACAGATTGCAATTTCAGGTTATCACGCTCTAGCTATTACCAATAGCTGTGAATGCAAAAACTGTATTAAAACATGTGGTCTCATTTCATGCACCATAGTACCCATGATCATTCTGTTAAAGGCCCTGGATTCTGATTTTAATAAATTAACCACTCTCTACCTCTTTATAGAATATATTAAAATCCCATACTATTTGGTTTGGGAGATAGGCAATTATTCTGGTGAATCAGATATCCTTATTAATAAATACCGTATAGACACACTACATGGGCATTATCTATTTTCAGAGAATTAAAATAAAATCAATTCAGCACTAAAATAATCATGAAAAAAGTTAATACCTTAAATGTATACACATTGTTCCTGTGTACACTTTTAAAGTCCTGATTTAATTTTTTTTTATTTTTTTACTGTTATATTAATCACCATACATTACATCATTAGTTCTTGATGTAGTGTTCCATGATTCATTATTTGTGCATAACACCCAGTGCTCCACACAGAATGTGCCCTCTTTAATACCCTTCACCAGGCTAACCCATCCCCCCACCCTCCTCCCTCTAGAACCCTCAGTTTGTTTTTCAGAGTCCATCGTCTCCCATGGTTCATCTCCCGCTCCAACTTACTCCCCTTCATTATTCCCCTCCTGCTATCTTCTTCTTTTTCTTTTTTCTTAAAATATGTTGCGTTATTTATTTCAGAAGTACAGATCAGTGATTCAACAGTCTTGCACAATTCACAGCGCTCACCATAGCACATACCCTACCCAATGTCTATCACCCAGCCACCCCATCCCTCACAACCCCCACCACTCCAGCAACACTCAGTTTGTTTCCTGAGATTAAGAATTCCTCATATCAGTGAGGTCATATCATACATGTCTTTCTCTGATTGACTTATTTCGCTCAGCATAACACCCCCCAGTTCCATCCATGTCATTGCAAATGGCAAGATCTCATTCCTTTTGATGGCTGCATAATATTCCATTCTGTATATATACCACTTCTTCTTTATCCATTCATCTGTCGATGGACATCTTGGCTCTTTCCACAGTTTGGCTACTGTGGACATTGCTGCTATAAACATTGGGGTGCACGTACCCCTTCGGATCCCTACATTTGTATCTTTGGGGTAAATACCCAGTAGTGCAATTGCTGGATCTTATGGTAGCTCTATTTTCAACTGTTTGAGGAACCTCCATACTGTTTTCCAGAGTGGTTGCACCAGCTTGCAACCCACCAACAGTGTAGGAGGATTCCCCTTTCTCCGCACCCCCGCCAACATCTGTCATTTCCTGACTTGTTAATTTTAGCCATTCTGACTGGTGTGAGGTTGTATCTCATTGAGGTTTTGATTTGGATTTCCCTGATGCCAAGCGATATTGAGCACTTTTTCATGTGTCTGTTGGCCATTTGGATGTCTTCTTTGGAAAAATATCTGTTCACGTCGTCTGTCCATTTCTTGATTGGATTATTTGTTCTTTGGGCGTTGAGTTTGGTAAGTTCTTTATAGATTTTGGATACTAGCCCTTTATCTGATATGTCATTTGCAAATATTTTCTCCCATTCTGTCGGTTGTCTTTTGGTTTTGTGGACTGTTTCTTTGGCTGTGCAAAAGCTTTTTATCTTGATGAAATCCCAATAGTTCCTTTTTGCCCTGGCTTCCCTTGCCTTTGGCGATGTTTCTAGGAAGAAGTTGCTGCGGCTGAGGTCGAAGAGGTTGCTGCCTGTGTTCTCCTTTAGGATTTTGATGGACTCCTGTCTCATGTTTAGGTCTTTCAACCATTTGGAGTCTATTTTTGTGTGTGGTGTAAGGAAATGGTCCAGTTTCATTCTTCTGCATGTGGCTGTCCAATTTTCCCAACACCATTTGTGGAATAGACTGTCTTTTTTCCATTGGACATTCTTTCCTGCTTTGTCAAAGATTAGTTGACCATAGAGTTGGGAGTCCATTTCTGGGCTCTCGATTCTGTTCCATTGATTTATGTGTCTGTTTTTGTGCCAGTACCATACTGTCTTGATGATGACAGCTTTGTAATAGAGCTGGAAGTCCAGAATTGTGATGCCGC
>NW_027397074.1:48808843-48818203 GCF_003265705.2 Callorhinus ursinus | reverse complement strand
TGCCAGTCCTTTCTGGCCTGCCAGGTCTCTGTGGATAGGTCTGTTGCCAATCTAATATTTCTACCATTGTAGGTTACATATCTCTTCTCCCGAGCTGCTTTCAGGATTTTCTTTTTGTCTCTGAGACTCGTAAATTTTACTATTAGATGTCGGGATGTTGACCTATTTTTATTGATTTTGAGAGGGGTTCTCTGTGCCTCCTGGATTTTGATGCCTGTTTCCTTCCCCACATTAGGGAAGTTCTCTGCTATTATTTGCTCCAATATACCTTCTGCCCCTCTCTCTCTTTCTTCTTCTTCTGGGATCCCAATTATTCTAATGTTGTTTCATCTTATCGTATTGCTTATCTCTCGAATTCTGCCCTCGTGATCCTGTAGTTGTTTCTCTCTCTTTTTCTCAGTCTCTTTATTTTCCATCATTTGGTCTTCTATATCGCTGATTCTCTCTTCTGCCTCATTTATCCTAGCAGTTAGTGCCCCCATTTTTGATTTCGACTTGGTTAGATTTTAGTTCTTTTATTTCTCCAGAAAGGGTTTCTCTAATAACTTCCACGCTTTTTTCAAGCCCAGCTAGTATCTTTAAAGTCATGATTCTGAACTCTAGGTCCGACATCGTACTAATGTCCATATTGAGTAGGTCCCTGGCTGACGGTACTACCTCTTGTTCTTGACAACAATACAATAAAAAAATCAGAGGTGATTTTTTTCGTCTTGTCATTTTGTCCAGAGGAGAATAGATAAATGAGAGAACACAATGCTAACAGGTTAACAACGTCCCCAGCAAATATACTCTATACAAATCAGAAAAGACCTAAAACCAGGGGAAAAGAAAGGGAAAGAAAGAGAAAAGAAAGAGAAAAGAAAGGAAAAAAAACGAAAAGAAAAAGACAAAAACAAAAACAGAACAATACAAAAAAACAGAATATGATCAAATATGATCAGGCTAGTGCATAGATCAGTGCCACACACTAGATTTTGGGCGTATTTTGGTCTGTTAGAAAAAAGTGTCTCCTAAAATTTTAAAGGAAGAAAGACTTATATATGTACAAAATAAGGGTTGATACAATGAAGGGATGGAAGATGACTGTAAAGATGCAAATTATAAAAGATTTTATAAAAGGAATTGATAAGATAAGAAGTTGTTTGAAAAAAGAAAGAAGATTTAAAAAAAAAAAGAAAAAAAAGGGAGAGAATGTGATCAGGCAGGAGACTAGAACAAAGCCATACACTAGTGATTTAGGGTATATTTTGATCTGTTAGAAGAAACTGTATCTCAATATTTTAAAGAGAGAACAACTACTCTATATATGCCAAAAATAAGGGTAACTACTATGAAGGGATAGAATATGACTCTAAAAATGAAAAAAAGAAACTTTTTTTTAAAGGGATTGATAAGATGTTGGATGAAAAAGGGAAAAAGAAAAATAAAAAAAAAGTTAAAAAAATTAACTTTGAAAAACTAATGAATCATGGTAAAAAAAGCCATGAATTCTATGTGCAGTATTCCCCTAGCGCTGGAGTTCTCCCGTTCTCCTTGATCGGTAAACTTGGTCTTGGCTTGCTGGCTGTTCGTGCTGATCTTCTTGGGTGAGGGGCCTGTTTCCGTGGTTTCCAAATGTCTTTGCCGGAGGCTGAATTGCCCCGCCCTTGTCGGTCTGGGCTAAGCAAGCTGCTCGGGTTTGCTTTCAGGAGCTTTTGTTCCCTGCAAGCTCTGGTACAGCTTTGGAGGACCAGGATGAAAATGGTGGCCTCCCAATCTCCATCCGGAGGAGCTGAGAATTCGGGGCCCCGCTCCTCAGTGCGCCCCCAGAGAAAAGCAGTCACTCCCTTGTCCCTGGTCTCCGGCCGCACTCCGTGCTCACCCGGCCTGTGACCGAGCGTTTCTATCTCTGGCACCCGACCCCGTGTGGAGTCTCCAAACCCAGCAGATCCCTGCGGTGCGCTCCCGCGCCGCTCCTCCCGGGGGAGGAAGGGGAGTCTCCCCGGATCTGCCGCTTGTTGGGTCCCTGCTGGAGGAGCAGTGGCCTGACTGTGCCGCGGATCATCACAGTTTATGGCCACCCCGAGCTGAGAGCCCACACCTTGGCTCCGTCTCTGCAGCCAGCTTCCCCGCTCCGATACCTGGGAGCTCTGCCGCACTCAGGCACCCCCGTCTTTCTGTGACCCCGAGGGTCCTGAGACCACACTGTCCCGTGAGAGTTCCACCCCCCACTTAGCCACTGCAGCGACGTCCCTCTGCGGAGCCAACTTCTAAAAGGTCCGATTTTGTGCTCCGCGGCTCTATCACTTGCCAGAAGCGGCCGACGGAGGCCCCCTCCCCCGCCGTCTATCCTCCCGAATATCGCCTCGGATTCACTTCTCCGCATGTCCTACCTTCCAGTAAGTGGTCGCTTCTCTGTTCAGAGAGTTGTTGCTACTCTCCTCTTCGATCTCCTGTTGAGTTCGTAGGTGTTCAGAATGGTTTGATCCCTATTCAGCTGAATTCCTGAGACCAGACGAAATCCAGGTCTCCTACTCCTCCGCCATCTTGCTCCACCAGTCCTGATTTAATTTTAATACATCTTTTAAAATACATTTTGCTTTTACAAATGTTTTTAAAAATTTGGATCTTGAAGAAAGTAAAGGAGGAAGAGAGTGGAAGGAAGTATCTTATGATTTGTTAAGATAGGAGCACTAGCTACTCCATTTTCATAGGAAAAATGGGAAGAAAAAAAGAGTACTGAAGTGAAAGCATAAGCAAGTTCTCAGTAGGAAATGTCCCTATGACTGCCTACCAGCCCAGAGGACTTCAGAAGGGAATGGCCCACTAAGGAAGGGAAAAGTCAGGCTCTCCTCTGATGAAATATTGTAGAAGAGGTGCCATCTTTGCTACAGGAGTGACCAGAAAGGAGGCTTGATTTGGGGAAGCCGTGCTAGGTGAGTAGCACCAATGTCCCTGCTGTCTCTCCCTCTGATTGGTCAGTGCCCGGACTGCACCAGCTATGAAATAGTTTGAATATCACTCCTGTGTCTGAAGAGCGTTGAGGCCATTAGCCAGGAGGCCAATGCAGCTTATTCACCACATTAAACTCTGTCAGATGCTGTAAGGGGCAGATAACAGCCAGTTGAAGCTGGCTGGCATGAAGAAATGAAATGGTTTACATAGTGATGATCTAGAGGAGGGCTGGCTCCCAGGCCATTTGCCTGTTACCCCCTCATCCCCATCCTCATCCCTGAGCCACCTCCCCTTCAGGTTATCAACAAGGTGGCTGGAGCCATATTTGCCCTCTGCATGTCCATAGCATCCTCTACAGGGAGAGAAACCACTTATTCCTCAGGCTCTGTCTAAATGTGGCAAAAATTTTCTCAAAAAACTTGAATAACCTTCCACTGGCATCTTTTTGGCCTTTGTTGGTGTCCCATACACATTCCTGTAGCAATCCCATGGCCGTTGATTGGGTTAGGCCTGGGTTCCTGAACTAATATTCCCAGCAATGACGGGTATAAAACCAATGTTTCTCATACTTAGGTGTGCCCTGGAAATCTCCTGGAAGATCTGGCCCCTAGAGCTTGTGATTCAGTAGGGCTGGGGTGGAAACAGAGAATTTGCCTCTCCAAAACTATAGTTTTAGAAGAAGCTTATTTTTTTCCAGGTGATCCAGATGCTTCTGGCCCCAGGATCACTGTTTGCGAAACACTGATTAGACCAATCAAGAATGCAGATTATGGTTCTAGAAGGGATTCTGCAGTTTTGACAAGCTCCCACATGATGTTGATGTTGCTGGCCCATCGGCCACCCATTGAATAGCACAGGCTGGGAGGCCTCCTCACAGCCTCTCATCCTTAGTCATGTCTATTCCCCTTTCCGGAGCACACTCTCCCCACCACCAACCCTCTGCCCAGAATCCTTTGTAGGGTGAGCATTTCCTTCTCCTGAACAATAAAGAGAGAGCGTACCTGACAGTAACCAGCAAAGGGGAAACCTCTATTAGACAGCCCTGAGGCCCATCTTTGGTAGACCCATCACTTTCTGGGGTGATTTCTGGGCTTCAGGTGTAGGGGAAGCAAAGATGCATCAGTGTGGTACTATGGTCCGGGCATCTGAGATGGAGGCAGCCTCCTCCTGGCTGAATGCTTGTTGTCAGGTTAACCAGTAAGACTTTCTTTCCAAAGGTCAGTATAATCTTGAGTGAAATGACGGAGAACTTTTTCATTTCAGTAGCACCCTTCTTGAAAAAGGCTCAATCACACGACAGTGAACATTGCAATTTATTAAAAAAAATCATGATGTGAGTGATCTCTTTACTCCTAATGCACTAGTCCTGGTCTGGGAGGGGAACCTGTCAGCTAGGAGTGATGTAGGAATTCATCACTGTTCTCAGCCTCCCCTTTTGCCTATTCTTTGCTTAAAATGTTTTATTTAGGAGCCACAGGAGACAGTAGAAATGAATCACCTGCAAGCCCTCTCTGATGGCAATGAATCACACTCCCGAGAAATGATCCCGTCTAAGGCAGGCAGAGGGGCCAGTGCAGGTAATCACAGTGCAATTATAGCATTAGGCTGAACAGCACTGGGCCAGGCCAGATGATATATGACTTTTCTGAAGGAGAACAGGGTAAGAACCCTTGGCAGTGATGGCAAAGACCTCCTTCGATCATCAAGCATCACACTGGATTTTCTCAAGAATGAGGTGAAGCACTTCCATGAGGCTGCTTCCACTGCGTGGTGTGCTAAAGCAATCACTTACTAAATGGTGCAGGTCAAAGAAAGAGAAAAATAAACCTAGAGAAGACCTGGTGATTGTACCCTTTGGCCTGCCTCCAGCAGTTTGAGAAACCCCATGAGCAAGAGGAGATGGAAACAGAGGAAGTGGATGTTGGCTGATAACACGTGTTGAGGAGAATGGCATGAAACATCTTGGCCCAGTGGCTGCTATTCAAGAGTAAGCAGAGAGGTCAGATGTCTGGGTCTATTGATTAAAATTCCAGCAAAGCGGGAAGGGCTGCAAAGTTGGCTGTCTAAGTGGAACCAAAGGACAGCGGAAGGCGGAGGGAAAGAATGTGAGAGGAGTAGGTGGGAATGTTGATAGCCAAGACGGGAGCTGGGGTGAGCCAGTCTCCAAAATTCGGTGCTGCTTAATGTTCAGTGGGGGGCGGAGGGGGGTAGAGGGCGCATTTAATATATTTAGTGACTGTAATCAATTCTGCGTTCAGGGAGCTTAATCTCATGGAGAGTGGCTCTCTTACGAATGGCCCTATTGAATATGAAAGACAAGGCTTTAGCACAGCCTGAGAAAAGAAGGTTAAGGCAAAGCAAAGATAAATTGCTTGTTCTGTTTAATAGTGAAATGGGAATCTTGGACATTTAATAGGAATTAAGGGCCCAGGGATTGAGAGGGAGAGAGGAGAAAGCTCTCGTGGGGGAAGACAGAAGAGTCAGCAGCGTGGTGGGAAGCCAGCTCCCATAAGGAGAGACATAGCGAAAGTTTTCTGTGGGTTAGAGAATGCACATAATGTATTAAGAATAGTGACTCCTGACAATGCAACTAGAAGCTTCCTGTTCTGTACTGTAATCTCCCTGATATCGCCAAATATTTTCAATAGAAGTCAATTAGATGCAACCTGACTTGTATTAGTAATGGCTTGGGGGAATAATTTTAAATGTGTGGTTGTCCATATTTGGGTGAAGTCAGTCTATCTCTTACCCCAGCTGCAGACGTATGAACTGATGGATTACCAGAAGGAAACAGGAAATCTCTGATGGAGGCAGAAGACTGATACATATTTTCAAATTATTAGCTACATATAGCTCATTAGAGGCTTTAAAGAGCCTTCTGGCTTGTTTTAAGTAAACAAGATTCTCAGTACCCTTGGTGGTATGAATAGCCCTTATAATTTTGAGAGTTATACGCTTAAGTAGTCAGAGGGACTCTTCATGGGTGTCTCACTGAAATGACACACTGCATTCACGTCTTTAAATAATGAGAATGGGGAAATAACTGTCACCCAGGCTCCAGCCTGAAGATAGTCTTTCTCTAAACCTAATAAAACGGTTTCCGCTGCCACTGGGTGGGTAGAAAGGGAAGCCGTGCTGTCTGTCGAAGTCCAGGGTGGCAGACAGTGTCCTCGGAGAGACAGGATGCTTCAGGACCAGGCAGTCCTGGCTACCAACAGCCAGGACAGGTGTTCTGCAAGTAGCCTCAACTGCTCCATTTCAAGAGTGAATGAATGAACGGAGAGGAACAGAGTCAAGGGTGGAGAGGATCCCATACAATGACTAGGAGAAAGGACCAGGGGAGAAGAGGAAAGATAGAAACCAATGAGATCCAAGGAAACAGAAGAACCAGGCAGGACAGAGGATTTTGCAGTTCTCGGTGGAGACTTAGCAATTTATGTCAGAAGCTACTATGTGTCATTTATAATGTGTTATGTGTAATTTTCCTTAAATTATCCGTATAGTGAATTATGTATATAGTTCTTATTCTAGTACCAAAATATAGGTTCTGTCCATTTCAACAAATCACCTGTGCTGCTATCATAAATGCTTGGGTTGCAGAAGCCCTCCGGGTATTGATGTAAACAGACACGTTCCGGACACTGTGGCTTATACCCAAGTCCCACCCACCCACATGCATAGATAGGCACATTATTGTAGAAGATTCTTGGACTCAAAATGAGCATAAAAGTTAGCCTATTTATTTTAGAATCCAAACCAAAAATACAATGTGATACACACACACACACAGAGAACAACTCCATATTTTAAAAATTGAGGGATAAAATGCTAGTTAAAAAAAATCAAATATGCTTTGTGGAAATTTCAGTGCCAGTATGTTTTGCTTCTTAAAATGATTGCCTGCCTTTCTTTAGTGAGGAGAAATTGCATTGAGGAAATTACATTTTAAGAGAATCTGAACCTCGAAATCCTAAAATTAGCTAGGGAAAGTATTGCTGAGTATATTTTATCAGGAAAGATTAGATAAAAGAAAAATATTCTAGGAGAAAAAGAGAACAAAGGAAATAGACAAAATACAAGTGGCTAAGAAACACATGAAAAAATGTGTAAACTCACTACTGAGCAAGAAATGTAAATGAATACAAAATACCATTTTTTCACATCTCAAATTGGCAAAGTTTAAAAAGAATGAAAATGCCTATTATTGGCAAAGGCATGGGGAAACTGGCTTTTTCTGGTGCTCTGGTGGGAGTAGCACATGGGCAGCCTTCTGGAAGATGTGTTGGCCTAAGTATCAGGAACCATAAAATGCACGTATACTTTGGCCCCATAACTTTACTTCCAGGAAAGCTTCCCAAGAAAACAACCAGATAAGAAAATAAAAGATGTCCATTGCATCATCATTCATGATGATTGATTTTTTTTGTTAAGTTCCAGCAGTAAAAATTAATTCAAAATGTGATGGTACACCAACACAATGATATATACTCCAGCCACTCAAAATAAAGATGGGATTACATACATGTTATCGACCTGAAAAAATGTTCACAATATATTACTATGCAAACAAGCAGGTTACAAAAGAGTATAGTATGATATCCTTTCAAAAAATAGTAAAAACTAGAAAGTTTTACACACACACACACACACACATATACACATGGGGAAAGAAACAAAAGAAGAATTTGCACCCAAAGGTTAATAATCGATGGCTTTTTATATCTGGGAGGTGAGATTGTGAGGGGTTTTCTCCTTATGATTTATCTGTACTGTCTAAGTTTTCTATAATGAACATAAATTAATATGTTACATGTATAACAAAAAAGAAAAATAGTACACTCTTTCACTTCCATCAAAAGGAGATTGGATTATTTTGTAACTAAATTAATGTTATTATTATTTGCGATTGTTTTTCTTAATAACCACGAAATGAATACCAATGCTTTTTTATCTGTGACCTGTATCCACATGGGTCCCTAAAAGGCTAAGCCGTTTTTCTTCTTCACAGTGAACCTGCAGGAGGGCTGAGGACTGCTGTGTTATAAGTGAAGAAAATGAGGCCAGACAGGCAGTGACATTTTCTCTCGGGTTTAAGGAAGAATTAGAGGCAGCTCTGAGAAAAAAAAGAAATGCAAGACCCCAGACAGTTGTTTTGAATAAAAGTTGATTTCCCTATGAATGTCAGTGGGCATTCTATCATATTGAGCCTCGACAGAGTGTGCTATTTGGTCCCCCCAAAAAATCCTTCCTCTGGGTGTACAAGCATCTTCCTTGAGGTGGGAACACGTATGTGTGTGGATGTCAAGATGCTGACATGTGCATTATGGTTCACGTTGGACAGATGCTCAGGTTGTCCTCTGAGCCCAGTCTGTCCTTAGGAAGAGATTATTCTCCTTCTACCAGGGGAAAACCTTCCCAGTAGGAAGGCTTTAGCAGCACCAGGGAGAAAAAGAATATTGACTGGGACATAACCAGGTTTGGCTCTTAAACTCCCAGAGCCTTACCTCCTCCATAACTGAGGAAGGGAAAGAAAACTGTGACTGACTTGCACGATGCCAGGCTCCTGGTAGGGACTAGCAAGACTAGCTGTCTCTCCCCAGACTTCCACACTGTCTGTGACTTGCCCATTCTCCTCCCTGCAGGAAGCTGTGGTCCGCCCAGCCACTGCTCACATCCACAACTCCAAACCCAGATGCGAGCTCAGCCAAGGAGCATGGACCCCAAAGTCATGAGGTTGAAGCTTCAGGGCTCTTCCTTGCAGGGGCCCATTGGAGAGCTGAGAGTTCTGCTGAGAGCTGTAGAACGTTCTATGGGACATGGGAAGACAGGTTACAAGCAAAAAGCTTTCCGGATAAGTATCCCTGGTAAATTGCCTGGTAAGATCTCAAAGGGAAGAGACATGAATCTCCAAGATCCCAGTAATCTGTTGTGATTTCTTTCCATATTCTAAATAAATATTTACCTTTATATCTAATTACACGTTTGTGTTCTTGTAGTTTTTAAGAGGCATCCCCAAATTGTATAAACTCCGGGCCTCACAAACCCTGGATCATCCCTGAGACCTTCGCTTACCTCTCTTACCATCCCCACCTTGGCTCCTGCCTGAAGTAACAGCAACATTTATATCCCCAAGGAAGTCCACTCAAATAAGGAACAGTTCTAAACGAGACCAACTACACCAGTGGAGTTGCAGGGCCCTTGAACTTCTCCTGCTCCTGAGGTCCATTTCCACTGCCTGGGACCGCACGGGACGTGTCCTGTCTCTGACGCTGGTTTCCAAGCCTCACACGCCAGCCTTCAGGCTTCTTTCATCTACTTGCACCCTCCCTGGTGTGCTGTGGCCCCTGTTCGGGCTCAGAGCTGAGCCCAGCGCGGGAGGGGTGGGCTGACTTTACCAGCACACAGTTCAGGCTCAGAGCTGAGCCC
>NW_027397074.1:48788177-48808833 GCF_003265705.2 Callorhinus ursinus | reverse complement strand
TGACTTAGCAGCACACAGTTCAGGCTCAGAGCTGAGCCCAGCGCGGGAGGGGTGGGCTGACTTCACCAGCACACAGCAGGCATCTTGTCCCCACCTCCCGGGGTGCTGGGCACTCTCAAAGTAATCACCCTAAAAGGTCAAAATTTTCCCAGAGGAAATAATGGTAATGAACTCCAGGGTGACATTTCCAGGGCCAAGGCTGCCTCAGCCTACACACTACCTATGGGTTAGAAGACAGCTGTTCCCACACAGACCCAATTCTACCTGCCATAGGGAAGGTCGGGGCTAAGGTAGGGTACAGTCAGGCTCTAACATGGTGGACGGTGACCAGCCTGTGGGCAGGACCTGTGCCCTCAGGAGGAGATGCCATCTTTGACTGTCTCCTTTGGGAGCCTCTGGTTTCCACACCACCTTTATTCGGTCCCTTTCATTGTGATCTTGACAACAGTCATGACAGTGCTTTCCCTCAAGTTGTTGAAAGGTGGCTTTTTGGCTTATGTGCTCCGAGGGAGAAGTTGCTTCCTCTGCTTTGCCTACCCACAGTCCCCTCCATCCCCCCGTCAAAGGAGGAATGAAACCTTAATGTCTCCTAAAGAAGTTCTGGAACTGGAAGGGGCTCTCTTGAAATCTTTCCCTCAGGATTTCCTAATAAATAAGGATCCTCTGCTGATGTCATGCAGGGTGTTATTCCAGAAACTAATTCTGCAGTAGGAATAGCATAATACAGCAGGCACGACCCCAGACATGGCTGAGGTGTAGTCAGGCTGCCAATGCTTCCAGGCTCCACCTATCAGCTCTCTGACTCTTCAGGTCACCTACACATAAACACACACCACACACACACACCTACACCATACACATACCACACATACTACACACACCACACACACGCCACACCATACATACCACACACACACATACACCACACACACACCATACACACACCACACAGACACCACACCCTGTACACACCCCACACACCCCACACATACACCATACACACACCATATACAATACACACACCACACCATACATACCACACACACACATACACCACACACATACACACACACGTCATACACACACCACACAGACATCACACCATGCACACACCCCACACCCCCCACACACACCATACACACACCATATACAATACACACACCACACCACACATACACACTACACACACACCACATACACACAGCACACACATACCACATACCATACACACACACCACACATACACACTACACACACACCACATACACACAGCACACACATACCACATACCATACACCACACACCACACACCACACACACACACACACACACCACACACCACACACTTGTACTGCAGTTGGCAGCCTGTGGTGGACTTTCTATCATGGTGCAGGCTGCAAACTGAGGCACAGACATAGAGCTAACAGAGGCTAAAATAAAAATGGTGTTCCAATTGAAACAAGCCAATGCAGGCAGCCCAAGCAGTTTCTATACATACATTTTATACACTGCATTTATCAAGTAAGGAAACCTTAAACAAGGGAAGCTATTTCTGACATTTTTCCACCCTGCTTGCTCTCCCCTGTGAACGTAACTTGATTTTGTCTTATGTCGGCACCCACAAGTTAGAACACGTCCCAAGCCAAGAGCCTCCATAGATACGACTCTCTCAATTACTCAGAGCCTGTGATGCTAGTGCAATGGAATCACACCATTTGTGATCTACCTTGACCTGTGAAAATTCAGATTAACTGGAAGAGGATAACTGCTAACAACAGTAAAAGGCTAAATTTCAGTTTTTGGAAATAAGCCAAAATCGATTAAATGGGCAGATTGGTTTTGACAGCTCATAGTTTGAGTGTCACGAAATAAATAACACTGGTTAATATGTTCTGTCATGGAAGACCAAGCAGATGATATCTCATGCTTTTTAGGACTGACTGAAGAAGACTGTAAAACAGAAAACTAGAACAACCATTAAACAACTACTTGCTCATTCCACCCAGAGCCTAAAGAAGTCCAAGTGAACTGAACCTACTCTTCACTTTGTTTCATTCACCTACCCATCCATCCCTCCAGTCACCCCCAAAACCACAGTTTGCCAGCCAAATGAGATAGCACAGAGTTATTCCGTTGTTTTGACAATATAGTCATTTTGTCAATGTCTGACACATAAGACATGCTCAATAAATGCAGCTTTGGCCATTTTGTCTCCATGGCTTCCATGACTCAAAAACATGTTCATTCATTCAACAAATTTTGTTTTAGTGCGTTCTATATGCCAGGGATCTATTCTTATCACCATCACTCAACAACAAGTGAGACAAAGTGCCTTCTTTTATAGACGTAATGATGGGGAGGGGAGGAAGGAAGAAGAGGGGTAAGGAAAGGAAGGCAGAGAGTTATCAGTCCGTGATCAGCATTATACAGAGAATAACTAGGATGCGGTGGGAGTAAAAAGCAACAGCATCGCTATTTTGATAGGATGTTTAGTGTAGACATCTCAAAGCTGGTGACATTTAGTTGAAATCTAAATGAAGAGCCATCCATGCCCAGACCAGGAGGAAGCATTCCACGCAGAGTTAACAGTGAGAGTGAGTGCCCTGCAGTAGAATTGAGCACTGCCTGTTCATGGAAAAGGAAGAAGAGCAGTGTGGCTGAGATTTAGGTTCATTTAGATCAGTGCTGTCCAATGTAAACATAATGCAAGCCACCATACAGAATTTAAAATTCTCTGGTGGCCATATATATATTAAAAAACTGGTGAAATTAATTTTAATAATAGATTTCACTTCACCCAACATATCTAAAATATTATTTCAACATATAAGCAATATAAAAATTACTGAGATATTTTCATTCCCCTTTTTTCATTCAAAGCCTTCAATATCTGGTATATATTTTACACTTACAGTGTATCTCAGTGTGGACCAGACCCATTTCAAGGGCTCAATAGCCACACGAGACCAGTGGCTTCTGAATTTGACAGGGCAGATTTAAAAGTTTGTAACATAGGATAAAGACCTTGGATTTTTACTCCAAGCCACTGGACCGTTTGAGCAGGAGAGCAATATTACCTGCTTTACATTTTTAAAGGGTCACTCTTTGTGGGATGCTTGTGAAAAATGGATTAGAGGGGGATTAAAGGAGGAGAGAAATGGAAGTTGGAGCTGGAGCTGGGAAGCGATTGGGCTGGTACAGTGAGGGAAACGGGTGGCTTGGACTGGAGTGGTGGAGGTGGTTAAGGAGATGGAGAAGCTGGATTTGGCATGTGGATCCCAGGTTGGCATGATATGTAGGGTAAAGTCCTGTGGATTACAGTGTTGAAATCAACACTTCTATGTGTACTGGACCCTCTGCCACACTCACGTAAATGACACCGATCTTCAAAATGTTGTTCTATCATATTGCATAATGCCATGAGGATTCTGCTTGTCATTGCTGAGTGAAAGAGTTCCAGTAACAGGCCAAATAAGAATGATCCATGCAGAGGAAACAGAATTAGAGCACAGGAAGACTTAACACTGAGAGTGGGATGGGAATAAGAGGAAAGTTCAGACTTCACTAGCACTGGCCTAGAAGTTTCCTTCCCAATTGCCTGCCTACCTGAGGCCTGCTGTGGAAGCCTACATTTCTTAGGGTCCTGCCCCTGCCCCATTTCAGCTCTGCCCAAATCACTGCAAATATCTCCTACTATTTTTTGTTTAACTCACTTCCAAAAGAGGCAGCAGCAAGCAAATAGCCCAGCCTCCCACCCATCTCCAACCTCAGCTTTTGCCCTTCCCAGTCCCACAGACAATAAACCTCAAAGGAGACAGGCCACAGAGGCAGAAGAAAGAAGGGAGCTGCTCAGAGAAACTTCTGGGCAGTTACGGAAACATACAAGTGGGGAGGAAGCCAGAAAGGAGCAAAAGCAGAACAAAAGAACCGATCTAAATAGTCCACAGAGCAAAAGGCCCCATGTTTATAGAACACTTTACAGCTTGTTACGGGCCTTCCTATATTTGCCCCATTTAATCTTCAGGAAGAACCTGAGGTAGACATTTTTTTAGAACATTTTCAAGAGAGGAGCCGACTCATCTGAGATCACACAGCCTGAAAGAAATGGAACCAGGGGCTCCAAATCAATCCCTCAGTCCCATTACACCCATGCCAAAGTAGGAATAAGTCCACATGGCCATGCTGGGGAGCCAGCCACGATCAAGCAGCTGTGAAACACACAGGGAAGCCGAACACGCCAAGGATCAGTCTTCCATATTGAGCATGTAAGTCATTTAGGTCATGCTCTGTGGACACTGGGCATCTTTTCCTCATTTATGTTTTCTTGTATTTGAGTTTCAGACACCACACTTTAATAAACGAAATGCTGGTTTGGACCAAGGCTATCAGTAGCATCTGGGATCAGCCATCGAGTGGAGAATCTGGCCAGGGCAGGATGGAAAATGTTTTCCATCATAGTTTATTTAAATATTTCCAAGTTAAGTTGACCACCTTGAAATGCCATGGAAAGACAACCAAAAACCCAAATGGCCTAAAAGAAAAAAACAAAACAAAACAGCTAAGATACATGAGCTATTTATTTCCTTTCATTTGTATTTCTTGTCTAGATCCAAATAGAAGATTTCTAACACAGACTTTCTCTGCCGTGTTTCCGTCACAGAAGTACCCTATGAAAATAAATTAACATCAATCCATGCAGCATTTACCAAGGATGAGGCACTTGTCTAAATGTTTTACATTTAATCTTAGTAACAACTCTTACAAGTAAGGCCCTACCATTATTCCCATTTTACTTATGAGGAAAAAGAAAGAAGAGAAGGGAAGGAAGTTGGTAACTGTGCTTATTAAGCCCTTAGGACAGGTTTTCCATTGAGGGGAGTGTCTTGTACACTCCGAGTTAGCTACTGAATCCTCCCACAGTGCATGGAGCCCTGCTATCCACACTTTACATGTGAATAAACTGACTCAGAGAGGTAAGCCCCTTGCCAGAAGTCACAGGTATATATATTAGAAGCAGGATTCAAACCCAGGTCTTCCCAGTACATTCCTCTCCTGCTGCAAGAGAGCCTTGTGATTAGGGCATCTCATATAAAACAATTCTGTGATGTGAAACTGAAGAACACGATTACATTTTGGTGTATGAACAGCATGACTCTCCCTTCTTTGCCTTTTCATTAATCTGGCTCACCACTCTGTTCATTTGGCTGCTTAACAGGCATTATCGAGTGCCTCATGCACACAGAGCACTTGTACATCATTACCTTCCTTCTGTCTCTTAAAATCCACCCCCAGCTTGGTCATGCCCAGTCTGGGAGGATACTATGCAATAAGCTCAGGCCTAACTGCTTTGCACAGCTGAAGAGATGAGGGGAATATTTATTGACTGCAGACTATCCATCGGGCTCTAGCCCGATGGCACTAGCTATTCATCTAATACAACAATCCCATGAAGTAGGCACTTGATATTCATTTTATAAAAATAGAAACCGAGGCTCAGATAATTCAAGTGACAGAGCTATAAAGCACCAAATCTTAGTAAAATGATATATATGCTCCTTTCAATTGGCTACCAAGTAAAAATTAATAACAGCAAAAAAAAAAATAAATTCAAAGCCAACCTGGAGAGCTCTAGGATTCTCAAGGTCAAAGCTAGTTATGATACTTCCCCACCCACCCCACCCCCAAAAAAGAAGGAAGGAAGGAAAATAATGTATCAATTATTGACTCAGGACTAGGACAAGACAGGTTGGGCAAATGACTCAAATCATATTTTGAGTATTTTGGGGTCAACCAAACTCTCAAGATGCTCTGCCAAGCTTATAAACTCATTCAAAAAAAAGCCATGTGAAATTGATGGAAAACAGGTTCCATATGTGTCTTGTTCTTGCTTAAAATTTTTAAAAAATCTTTTCAAGAGCCATTGGCTATGCAAGAAATCTTTTGAGGGCTCTCCAATGAGCCTCTCCCCCCAGTGTAAAACAGGAAGGAAATCTTTCTAAAGTTGATTTTCTGAAAAGCAGGACATCATATTTGTCAAATGCCATTACCCAGAGGTCTAAATATGACTCTGTACTTGGAAATTATATATAGTTTTTGAATGGGGCTCTAATGTGGGACATTCCTAAACAAACTTCCTCCCTTCCTTCCTTCCTTCCTTCCTTCCTTCCTTCCTTCCTTCCTTCCTTCCTTCCTTCATCTATTCATCAGATATTTTCAACTCCTGATTTGTACCAGCCATTGTGCTGGAAACAGGGGATGTGTGGTGAATAGAACAGTCTTGTACCAAAGCTGGGTTTTGAACTTTCCATTTACTCTCCCTTCACTTCCAAGAGCACATGGTCAAGGGCTACGCAGCAGCTGCTGTTCTGTCTCCAGAAATTAAGCAGGATATAAACCCTCCTTCCATTTTCAGACAGGACCTTTTGACTTCATATCCCCTCTGTAAGACCATTTACTCTGACATTTATTCATGCATCCATTTATTCACTCAACCAACATTAATTAAAATGTACTAAGGGCCAAAGAGCAGTATAATGTAGTGTATCTGTAAGCTCCAGGGTCAGGCGGACTAGACTTTTCTCTTTCCCAGCTATGCAAACTCTCCAAGGCTCCATTTCCTCCCCTGTAAAATGGGGCTTATAATAGGACCTCCTCCTTCATGGACTCGTTAGGAGGATTTAATTGCACACAGAGCACCTAACACACTCAATAAAATGGTAGTTGTTACTATCTTTGTTACTCTTATGTGCCACGCACTTAATCAGACAAATCAGGCAAATCATAAGATCAGACAAAATTTACAAAGGGACCTTGAGGGGCCAAACACCACCTAGGCAGTATACTGCATCTGGCAAGTCTGATGCATCCAGTAGCCTTAAAGCACTCCAGCGTGTAGCCACTTCCGTTTTTACCCGAGTGAACATTATACATAATTGATCACACTGCAGAACCCATACCTGAGAAGCTGTTAGTTCAATAATTCACCTTGTCTGCTTGCATAAAATGGACGTGACTCTCACAAGCTGGCTGAAGCATTCATTAGTCTGGAGAGGCGGTGCTTATCTGAGGGTTCTAAAAGAAGTAGCAGGAGGATATCCCTGCACTGGGAAGCGGGCAAGACCAGCCCTCCACACAGTGCTTTGGCAAAATAGACTCACAATGAATATCCAGGAAGGACAGCTTTCAGGGGCAGGGAATGAACTTCTCCCCCCAGAACGGGGCATGCGCTCTTTCAGCTCATAAGGATAAAACTTAGCAAAGGACATTGCCCAGAGAAAGAATTGTTGCCTAAGGAAACTTGAAAGAGAATACCAATGTTCCAAGTGGGGTCCAGTTACTCATTTAGATGTTAAATAATAATGTAAATATAGGTGAATGAAATGATTCCACAGCTTTAAACTCTATCTTTGGGACAGATAGAATGGTCAGGGAAGAGGGGTGAAAACTGATACAGGAAACAGGAAATAATCACAGATGAATGACTTGAGAATGGGAGGAGAGTCTAGAAAGCATGGGCCAGTTTTCATTTGCCCTCCCACCTGCAGTCAGTGGGTACTTTTGCAGAGGGTCATTCATTCATTCCCCTAATCATTTATTTGTTGAAAATATTTTTCTAAAGATTTTATTTATTTATTTGACAAGCAGAGAGAGACAGCCAGAGAGGGAACACAAGCAGGGGGAGTGGGAGAGGGAGAAGCAGGCCTCCCGCGGAGCAGGGAGCCCGATGCGGGGCTCGATCCCAGGACCCTGGGACCATGACCTGAGCCGAAGGCAGACGCTTTACGACTGAGCCACCCAGCGGCCCCTATTTGTTGAATATTTTAAAGAGTAAAATTTTTTTCTCTCTCTATATATATATGTATATATATGTATGTACATTTTTTGTGCAATAGCCAAAAAGAACAAGAATTATCTGAGTAATAGAACTTCAACTGACAAAAGCTCTAAACCTAAAATAATTGTAGGCAGAGACTTGCAAGTTCCCCATCAGGGCAGTGAGGGCATGCTCCAGGCTGAGGCTCTAAGAGACACGTGAGTTTCCTACAGTCCTCACATACTTCTCATTCACCAGAACCTGAGCATGACCCAGGTACCCTCCAGCCTAAGTCTCAGATCTGAGACCCCCATGGAGCAGGTCTGAACCCGACCTACAACCCGAAACCAAGCCAGCTGAGCCCAGCAAAGCACCACAGAGTCACGGCTTACTCATAAACCTGTAAGAAATTGCTATTGCTTCTACGGAAGGGCTGGGGTTGTCCATAGCATAATTGTGGCAAAATCTGACTGACACAAGAAGTTAAACTCAATTGATAATTGTGCTCACATTCATAGTACACAGAGCAGGGCGGGCAAGTTAAGAAACTTCCCTCCCTCAGTGTTGCCTGAATATGGCCTGACGGTGCCACTCATTATAGAAGTAATTTGAAGTCCAGAAATCAGGATGGCATTCCCATGTGCTATAACCCGGGAAACCCTGGATAATTATTTACAGGTGTTATTCACTTCTTCATTAATATGAATGCTGCCACTGGGACACCTGGGTGGCTCAGTCAGTTAAGCGTCTGCCTTCGGCTGGGTCATGATCCCAGGATCCTGGGATCGAGCCCCCGCATCGGGCTCCCTGCTCAGCGGGGAGCCTGCTTCTCCCTCTGCCTTCCCCTCCCTCTGTGCGCGCGCTCTCTCTCCCTCTATCTGACAAATAAATAAAATCTTAAAAGAAAAATACTAATGCTACCACTTATAAAGGGCCCACTGCCAAGTCTTTTGCATACATTATTTCATTGAAGCCTCAAAACAACAAAACGAGATCGTTATTAAGATTATCCTCATTTTAGAGAAACTAAAGCACAGAGAGGTTAAGAAAAGCATCCAAAACCACACATGGGTCAATGGTGGAGCCAAGGTTTAAATCCAGACTGTCAACTTCCAGAGTATATTAAACTGTCACTTTTGGAATCCATGGGGCTTACAGAAACTGTTCACACCTCCCTACCTCTCATCCAGCCCTAGCCATAGACCGATCTTCCACCTTTTGTTCCTCCTCAGGCTTCATTGCATTGATTCAGGATCCTGAGGCGGGTTTGAGGGGCCCATATGTAAACTAATCCCAAGTATTGTCCTTATGTAAACAAATCCCATGATGACTCACAGGTGGTCCTGCTGGAGGCCGGAAGGTGGGTTGTGAGCTAGGAACCTCCTGTCAGCCATCTGGCTCTGGGCTATTGGCTGGCTTCTTCCTTACCTTGGTGGGTTCTCACAAAAACCCCACAGTTGTTTTTTACCATGAGCTTTCTTTTCCTTTCCAGGAAAGGCTATGTTTCTTATTTTTTTCTCTTTAGATTCTCAATACCCCTCGCCCCCACTTTTCTCTGACTTCTCTTACAACTTTGTGTGTTTTCCTTTGGTTTACAGTCTTTGCTTTTACTGCCCTCAAAATTCCTCAAGGACTTCTAAAGCCTTTTTATGTTTCTTCCACATCTCAGGATGCAGTGAAAGACATATTTCATTCAGGTGGATCCAGCATTGTACTTGGAAAAGAAACAATCCCTTCTGAGATTGTTTGACCAAAAAGAGAAAAGAAAAGTAAAATCTCTGGATGATAAAAGTAATATGTGTTCATTGTGGAAAAACTAGAAAACATAGGTAAGTAAATATAAAAGCTACCCATAATTCTTCCCTCCTGAGATTACTGCTCTTGGTTGATATGTTAATATTTTGATATATTTCCTGCCAGTCTCTTAAATACATTTTAACATAATCATGATTTTACAGTACATGAAATTTAGTAGCTTGTTTTCTCACTTAATATTATAATGTAAACATTTTTTTCCCAAATCCATAAAAAATTATTAGAAAAATGCCTGCCAAAGCATGCCAAGGACCACTGGACTCTAAAAATATCCCACATACAAAAAATACGGGGAATGTGGTCAAACACATTTGAGAGAAAATGTATGTGACATGGCCCCATCTTGGAGATGTATAGTGGCTTATTTAAATACCTGGAAAGCCGTGCAGTAAGAAATCTGTTTCATTTTATTTACTGGGCAATTCCCAAAGAGGTTAGAGCATGCATCCCATGTTTTGGAGGAACAACTATTAAAGTCCCACTAAAGTAGTGTTTTTTGAGACCAGATGAGGGTCCTGGGGATTGCTAATTGGGTGCCCGTGAACTTCTCACTGGAAATCAGTTGGTGTTAAATACTTAGGCCCCAAAGCTCTAAAAATAAGCCATTTTCCTCAAACCCTACTGAAAAATGGGGTGCCTAGTTGGCTTCAATCAGTTGAGCATCCGACTCATGGTTTCAGCTCAGGTCATGATCTCATGGGGCGTGAGATCAAGCCCCGAGTTGGGCTCCACACTCAGTGTAGAGTCTGCTTAAGATTCTCTCCCTCTGCCCCTCCCCCAACTTGTGCACATGCGTGTATACACACTCTCTCTCTCTCTCTCAAATAAATAAATCCTTAAAAAAAAAAAAACCTACAGAAAAATCTAGTCACAGTTAAAAGAAGAGATGTAAGGACATATGCTTTTCCAGATTCAGGTCAAATTCCTAAAGAAGACAAACCAAACTAACTCCTTAACCCATTTCAGTTTGTACTGGACACTCACACACGGCCAGGCCTCTGCTGGAGCCCTGGTTGTTTAGTTTCTCATTTCACGGTCTTCATACTCCTGTTCAGTACATATTGTTGTACCCCTTTTACGGGTGAGGAAACTGAAGTTGAGCGAGTGTGTGAGACCGACTCAAGGGCATGGGACTTCGGTCTGAGAGCAGCACGCTCTCCACAGCATGGCGGCTGGCTCCGGCCAGTCTCTCCCAGCAGCCCGCAATGGGCACGGGAGCTTCCGACGGAAAAAACAACGGTGGTCTGGAGCTAAAAGCTTTCATCCTAAAACAATTAGCCATCTTCTTAGTCATCATTATGGCCCAGCACAGAATGAATCTTTCTCATTCTTATCCTCTTGCAGCATCTTCCTCTGAATGCACCTCATGTGCCTGCATATTTGGATTATAAGCTAAATCTCCTTTTCAGTCTCATACATTAAAAGCACTTCACTTAATGTATTGAATTTCAGTCCTTTTTGGTACATTAGAAGATGCTAGGAATGCAAAATCAGGCATCCATTTTAAGATAGAATACTGAGAGGTAGCTCACAGACCATCTTCCCTTTAAAGGAGAGGAATTGGAAACAGAGTTTGCATGCTTTATGGGTTTCATGAGGGAAGGATGAAGAAAAGGAAATGAGAATTTATTGACCTATCCCAAGTCAAATGCTTTACATGTTATTTTACTTAATCTTTAAATCCATATATGAGATGGTTACCATGAACCCATTGTACAGATGGGGAAACTGAGTCTCTGAAGACACTACCTGTCTAGATTCATGCGTTTAGGGAGGAGTCCATCCAAGAGCTATACCAAGATCTTCCTGAATTTAAAGCCATATGGTGGCTGTCACAACCATCTACCACTTGCAAGAGAAATGACTCCAGATTCAGCCCCTGGCTAAGGAAAGTTTACTTGACCCCTAATCCTGGAGCAACAGGATTGACAGGAAAAGAAGCAAGGTAGGAATTCTGTTACAAGGCCTGGGACAACGCTGTGGGCTGGGTTGGAGGAAGCAGGCAAGTTTTCGGGGAGGTCCAATGTCAGAGGAAGGTCAGCAGACCTAAAGCCTGGGATTCTTCTGATCTCTGAGTACAGCACGGGACTGGCCTGCAGGGACCCAAGCAAAGCCAGCAAACTGGAAACAGAAGTGCTACAGGCATGAAAACCATGGGAAGTAATGCAATCAAATATTAAAGTCCCAAATAATCGGGTAAGAGAACCCATGTAGTGATGAGATTGTGGGGTAAATCAGAAGGAATGGATTCCTAGCCATGAGCTACATAATTGAATCTTGGATTTCAAGACAGGCTAAAACTGAGGATGTTATTTTATTGATTTCTGCTTGCTTTTGTAGTTATTTGTTTGATGCATTAATGAAGAAACATCTTAGCTATTTCACATATTAAATTCCAGTTTTGGGGGCGCCTGGGTGGCTCAGTCGTTAAGCGTTTGTCTTCAGCTCAGGTCATGATCCCAGGGTCCTGGGATTGAGCCCCGCATTGGGCTCCCTGCTCAGTGGAAGCCTGCTTCACTTCTCCCTCTCCCACTCCCCCTGCTTGTGTTCTCTCTCTCGCTGTGTCTCTCTCTGTCAAATAAATAAATACAATCTTAAAAAATAAATAAATAAATTCCAGTTTTGTTTACCAGTTTTTGATACCTAATAATGGATCCAATATACAAGACAACACATAAAAATAATAGAGCTGCAATTCATCACCCCTCTCTTCTTTTGTGTCAGGAAAAAAATGTCCACGTGGCAGGACCTGCAGTTATAGCAGCTGCTCGTATGGCCAGGAGCTGGCCTGGTTATGATAGGGTTTACTACAGGAGAAATGTTGTTGGATAAGACTCAAGTTGCCCCCTCTACCTCCTAGGACAGTTACAGCTAATCTGGACCAATAAATTCTAGAATACAACCTCCCTTCACCTAGCCAGTGAGACAGAAACAAATGGTGGGAAGAGGTGCATTCATCAACTCTGAAAAGGGACAAATTCTATCCTAAATAGAGTTGTGCTCCAGCACCTTCCCCACCCCCAGTCAAGCATACTTATATCTTATTAATGTTTTTGAGGCAAACTGCAACCTCACAGTTGCCCCAAGCAGATAATACATCCTGTTAGGATCAATGTGGCATTAAGCATCTGTTACTGTGGGCCATTCATAGGTGTGTTGGCTGGAGGGAGGGGAGATTCAATGGGGAGCTTATGCTAAGGAAGATGGAAAGGTATCAGTCTAAGAACCAACTCCACTAGACTGGTAGTAACAGTCTGATGCACGGTGTTGAGAAGGATTCTAAGGCTCACTAGAAAAGAGTTGCTCCATTAGCCATGTCCACCATAAGTGCTTAAAGTTGGAATGGTGCCAGAGTGTAAGTGTCATAACCAATTCATGAGCCCTCTGCTATTCTTGGATATCTGGAATGCAAAGCTGGTGGGACAAGCCCAGTGATGATCTGTGCATGTGAGAAAAAGAGGAAGTTTGGGAGAAAGATGAATCCTTAATACTTTGAAAGTCACAGCCCACCTCGTTCCTAAAGACCCCCCACATGGCAGGAGAACAACCACCTGAAGTCATGATCCAGTAATGAATGGTACTGAGCTGATGGAGAGAGCCATGTGCAAACCTCAGTGAGGGCCTCCTCCCCAGAACAGACAGACGGACACGAGAGACGATGGGCTGTAGCCCAGAGCCGTAACCCTCCAACTGCCTTCTAGCCTGGTTCTCACTGGGCTGCCTGAGTCCTCGGAAGAGAGGGCTATAAGGGGGAGGAAAGCCAAAGAAGAATTTGGACATGAAAAGACACAGGTAGTGCTGCTCTGTGGTTCTAAGAGTATGGCACTCTTGCAGATGACAGAAGTTCTTCCTACTCTCTTGCCATGGGGCCTTTGGACTGGAAAAGAGAACCAACTGGGTGTCCCAGAACAGAGAGGAAAGAGGCATCACAGTAGTAGGAATGCCAGTACCCAGACCTGTCAAAATGGAGATGGTCACCATGGCAACTGGTAGTCAGAAGGCCACAAAGTAGAAGATCACAGTGAAGGAGTTACCCCAGGAAGTCTCTCCTCTGAGGCAGAGAAATAGCTTTGGAAAGATCTTTCAAGATCTTCCAGCAGGAACCAGTCACAAAGTGGTATCTGTGACTACCATTGGTGATTTTGTTGTGCCCCAAGGCCACGGATGCGGAAATCCCTGCTTCCCAGCATCTCTGTCCCCACAGCCCTGGTGGAGCACTGCTGTGTTTTCTGTCCTGTCTGCTGCTCTGGGGCCAAGCCTGTACTCAGTCCAGACTTGTCTATCCCCCTAGATTTCTAGAAGGGCCTCTCATAGTTTTCTATTTCTCTCTTTCCCAAAAGCCCTTGCCTGAGCTGCCTTACCAAGGGAGTCAGTGTGTCCCTCTTAAACTAGTGGGAGGAAGGAAAATACTTCACAGAGCTGATTAGGAGCGGAGCAAATGATTCTGTGGAAACATTTAATTCATTCTTGGCAAGCCAGGCTATCAGTTTGGAAAAACAGAGCTGCTGTGTGATCATCCAGCAACAAGAGCCACGCTTTACTGTTCTCCTCCGGAAGCCTATTCATTGGGCCACTGAAAAAAGAAAACAAGAACTAGAGAAAGGTAAAGCCAGCGTTCTCTTCAGCAATCTGGAAGTAATGACAAGCGCTGTGAGTAACTAGTGTTAGCAGGATGGGCAGGGCAGGGAGAGAGCTGGCTCCAGACTGGTGGCCTGGGTAAGCAATCAGCCTCTGGCCAAGCAGCATGAGCCCTACCCCAGGGGCTGGGGGTCGCCCTGGCCTCAGCCCGGCCTGGGAGAATTCTGAGCATTGACCCTTCTGGGGCTCTTTCTTCCTATACTTGAACATGATCTCTTAACTCTAGAGAACAAACTGATGGTTACCAGAGGGGAGACGGCACGGGTGGGGAGGGGGGATGGGTGAAAGAGGTGATGGGGATTTAAGAGTACATTTATCATGATGAGCACTGAGTAATGTATGGAATTGTTGAATCACTGTATTGTACACCTGAAACTAATATAACACTGTGTGTTAACCACACTGGAATTAAAATTTTTTTAAAAAGAAAAGAAAATGATCTTAGCTCCAAATGGAAGCCTGATAACTATTAGACCTCCTTGCTTCCCTGCCTACCATGAAGGGAAAGTGGAATTGATTTACTCACCACTCATGTGTCATTGCATTCAGAACAGCATTGTCTGGTGTCCAAAATACTTGAGAATGCCCCTGCCAGTGGGCCCGGTGGTCTGAATCCAGTAAGGGACATTCGGAAGGCTTAACACAATCAGCAGACTCACAGCCTGAGGGCCCCACCTCCTCACTTCAAAGGGTAGGCTCTGTGAAGGGATCAGAGTTCCTTTCCTGCCAGGATCAGACCTACAGGAATCAACCCAGCCCTCCAGAGGGTTGGGTTCCCTACCAACTGAAGGGAGTGCCATGTGACCAGAAACACGTTCCCTCCCCGTCTCCACCCCCACAGGAGCTTTGCATTGCTCCTGCCCCTATGGCTTCATCTGGCAAGAAGTGAGTGGCCAGCTCAAGTTCAGGCAGACTGACAGTGGCAGAATCCATGGCATTGCCCCAGACACTGGCCATGTCCAAACAGGCCTTGACTGAGACCACCAGCCCTCTCCAGCTCACTCTCCATTATCTAGCCTCCAGACTACCCAGACTGTTGGCTTCAGCGACGGTCCTCCCAGACTCCTGCCTTCAGCCAGGCCCCCTGCTTCCAAAAGGGACACACATGATGCAATGGTTGCCCCGGTTCTAAGAACTGCCAACACAGAAGGGAGCAGAGGGAGCAGGAGGGAGCTACCATGTGCACACCCTGGGCGCCAAGCGCCATTAGTGGCCAACACATCCAGGTGCAGTATTGGCATACGTCACTTTAGGAGAACGATAGCTCCATTAATTTATTCTTTTATTCTTTTGCTGCACTCCCAGGTTTGAGCCCCTGCCGTGTATGTTAAGATCGTGAATGAGCACACAAAAATGGAAAGAAGCGGCCCTGCTGTGGAGGATTCAGTCTAGAAGAAGAGAGGCACTGCCTAGCCCTAGACAAAATACCCTCCCCCCGTCTGGAAGGGACTGGGCATCCCCACCGACCCCTCCTCTGTCTCTGGAGCAACCAGCCTCCAGTTTACCTGGGGAGGTCCTCGGGAGCGGGGCAGTGGCGGGGAACACGGGTGCCTTGGCCAAGCCCAGCTGTGGCTACAAAGGCCAGTGCGTGCGTTTCATTGCTGATTCTACAGGGAAGCTGCTGGGGAAGAAAAGCTATAGGACAACAGGGATGGGGGAGGGCTGGTTACCCGTCATTTCCCTGTCTTGGTCACTGGTTGGTGCTTCCCAAAAGTCCCCCCCCCGGATGGTTTTCCACCATGTGGCTTTGCTTTCTGAACCTTATTACCTCTCCAGTCCCACCTCCCGAAGGCTACTCGTCTTCTCCTCAGCTGTGGGCAAGAAAACCCCTGCTCCCAACCCCGGCGGCCAGTGCCCCAGCCCAGGTCAGATCCTTACTTCTATGGAACTAAAGAGCGTGGAAGGGGTTGATTAGGTGAGGGCCAAAAGAGAGGCTTCAACCGGCCAGCTAGTAAATGGCAATGAGACGATGAGGGACAGAAAAGAAAGAGAAAGATGTGAGGGAAAGGCAGCCAAGAAGAAAAGTGAGAGACTCCCAAAGAAAGCATTGCTATTCGGCGAGCTTGTCTGGAGCCAACCCTGCTGCGTCATCACTTTCTTCCCCATAAAAGGTGTGGAAAGCACTATCTCCTGTTTCTGATTTCCTGTGAGATTAAGCTGAGGCAACAGAGATGGGAAGCAGGCTGGGGGAGGGGGGAGTGGCGGGGGGTGGGGAAGAACACGTGAGGACAGAGGCCCTTTATTATGAAGCCTGGGGGATGGAGCACTTGCCATAAAAGTTTCCATCAAAACAGCCTTGTGTGTGCACAATAATGTGGTTTCCTCATTAGTGGTTTTTGTCTGTGATAATTAAGCCTCAATTCCAGATAACCATCCCTACCTTGACATCCCCCATTCAGTTTATGGATGGAGAAGTGGGGCTTGGGGAAGGGCGAGAGGGGGACGGAAGAAGAACTGAACCAGCACCACTAATTTTCTGTGGATGGCTGTGACGACAGGGGTGGGGCTGATGGAGGGCTGTGGCGGGGCGGGCAGGAGCACCTTCCCTGCGGAGCGAGCCGCTTCCAAGGTCTGTGCTGTGCGGGACTTCAGTCTCCCAATGAAAAGACTTAAGCCCCCCCCCCCCCCCGGCTCCAAGGGAAGTTCAGTAACCCCGACATCCCGCGGTATGTACATAGTCAGATGCTGGAGATGTCAGAGAATTTCCCAGAAGGCTCTGGCTCGCTCCAGGTGCATTTGCTGGGAGCCCCAGCTCTAGCTTTTAAACTTTCAACACCTCTTCACGGTCCCAGCTTCTGCACTGCTGTTGTCACTCTGTGGGATAAGGCCCAGACCTCCCTCCCAGGTTCACCTGCGCTTGCGTATTCCACTGTCTGATGGAGGCGTGAAGATAATACCAACTCGGCCCCAGAGCATCTTCCTGTTCACATCCCACCTGGGCACCATCCCTCTTTTAAGGACTCCTTTGACTACCTTTAACTCCCAGGGCACCACTCATGAATTTCCATATAAATTTTTATGTGGAATAAATGATATCTTTGTTTTCTCATTTCTCTCCCACTGAAACCAACCCAAGGGCTTATCATTTCACGCCCACAAGGTCCTTTAAGGAGTCTTCCCGAATAAAAAGGCCATCTAATAAGAGATAAGAGTGCCTGCCTTGGAGTTCAGGATGGCCACCTTTTCCCTACGTTATTATCCAATTTGGATATTTTCTAATGACCGGTTCTAGTTCACTAATCCTGTTTTCTGTCATGTCTATCTGCTTCTACCTTAGAGGTCATAATTTTAGATATTCATCTTCTTAAGCTCTAGAATGTTCAGTTTAATTTTTTTCAAATAATTTTTGTTACTCTGGTAAAACTTTCAAGCTTTTCTATTTTAAATGTAAAGTTCCAAAGAAACTTCATTCTCTCTCTTTTTTTTTTTTGTCGGAAAAGGGGAGGGGATGCTGATCATTTTAATCTAGTCATAAACTGAGATGAATCTGGGCTACTTTGCAAGTTTTGTTAGGCTTAGTCTACTTCTTATTCACTCTTGTTTCTAGCATACAGCTCTTCCGGGTTTTTTTTTTTTTTTTTCTTTTTTTAAAGAGCAAGATCAGGAGCAGGCAGGGTAGGGGGGCATGCTGCGCAGAGGGAGAGGGAGAATTCCAAGCAAGTTCCTTGCTCAGTGCAGAGCCCAATGCGGGGCTCAATCCGGCAACCCTGAGATTATGACCTGAGCTGAAATCAAGAGTCAGACACTTAACCCACTGAGCCATGCAGGCACCCCCAGTTCTCTAGGGTTTTTAACTGAGTCTAGTGTGTTGTCAGTGACTCTTAAACTTGACTGTTTTCTTTGCACAACAAGCCTACTATTCAGATGTTTTTATCTTATCTCTAATTTTTCATTCCAGCCCCAAAGACCACAAAAAGCCCCAGTCATTTGTCTGTCATCCATTTTTCTCTTTCTCTGCTTGAGCCCAGCTGGATGGTCAGCCTCTTGTTCTTGCCCAGAATCGGACAAATGGCCACAGGCCAAAAGTGGCAACAGACGTTAAGCTCACCTCTTGGTGGTTCTGACCTCTCCAGCCTCAACCTTTCAATCCTCATTGTTTTAGCGGATCCCCACTGCCTTTAAACTAATTATGCTTATATTTTATCATGATTTTTTTACTTGTTCTTAGCAAAAAAAATTGGTCTCGCCCCTCCCATTCCATCTTACATATAAGCAACATTCCAGTCATTTATTTTTATTATCATTTTATTTTTCTTTCTGGTGTATCCATGTCACCTGAGTTTTCCCAAATTATTTAGCATATCAGGAACATCCATCTATTTATTATCCAAGTAATAATATGAGAAACTAGGCTACATGCCTGAAGATAATATGGCCCATTTTTTAATAGGAATGTTCACAATCAGTAGAGACTATGGAACACAAACAATGAATCATGGAACACTACATCAAAAACTAATGATGTAATGTACGGTGATTAACATAACAATAAAAATAGAGACTACGGAAATTTTTCTCCAAACAAAGAAACTCTAACGTTCTAAAATTATAGTTTTCTTTTAAAAACTTAAAGAGTTAAGATCAAATTCTTAGGCCAAGATCTGATACATTATTTTAGAGCCTCCCTTCTCCTTATACACCCATAACTGTCTACCCTGTATCAGCCATTTCTAGAAGTTGAAATCTTTGCTACAGTACGAGAATAAAGCAGCACTGATAAGGAAAGAAGGGTTTGCTGTGAAGAAATTATCTTCTTTTTCTGCCACAAACTGCAGGGATCGTATCACGTTCCCTTCACATCCATTTTACAGATGAAAAGTGAAATTCGGAGAACTCAACTCATTTGTCCAAGATCAAATAACCAACAAATGGTGGAGCGAATAAGTGGTCTGTCTAATTCTGATACCTGCAAAACACATGCAAATCCAGATAAAGGAACCAGCATCATCTCTGCACTGGTTTCTCAGGGTGATTGTGTAGGCGAGAGGTGAGCTTGATAGGTTCGTCTATTCTTTTCTGGAACCATCTGTTTTCTCACTTCTCCTAACATTGAAACCTATCTGAATGCCTCGAGCATTCCAAATGTGGATTTCCTAGATGTCTTTTTCTCCCCCACAGACAACACAGTTTGTAGGAATCTGAGGGCTCCGTGAGAAAATAAATACACGTGCAACGGACACAAAGATGCAGCATCTTGTGGGTTCAGGGGAGTGAGAAGTCATACCAGAGGGGAATGCATATTTATTGGGAAAATTTTTCAGTTAGATGACCCATCTAACAACCATGAGCTCCGGAGTGACAGAGTAAGAAATGGACCCTACACCAGCCTGCTTCGGTCCCATGAGACACCCGGAAAGTGAAGAAGAAGAAAAAAAAAAAAAACATTCTGTTCCTATGGTGGCAGGAAGAAAATCTCTGATAGGAGAAACCTCCAACAATTAACTTCCTTGACCATGGGATGGAGATTTCTTTAGAGGCAGTAGCCCACTTCTTGTCAGTGGTGGACATGAGGCATTTTGCTGTCATTTCAACATTTGTAGATTTGGGCTGTCTGAATTAAGTCGATGATTGATGTCTAGAACAGTAATAGCATTAATATCTCCCAATTTTTGAGGAATAACATGCCACTATGTTAAGCAACTTGCATAAATTTTAAACCAACCTTCCCAGTAGGATTAGAGAGCATTATTTCTTTTTTTTTTAATTTTTTTATTATGTTAATCACCATATATTACATAATTTGTTTTGGTGCAGTGTTCCATGATTCATTGTTTGTTCATAACACCCAGTGCTCCATGCAGAATGTGCCCTCTTTAATACCCATCACCAGGCTAACCCATCCCCCCACCCCCCTCCCCTCCAGAAACCTCAGTTTGTTTTTCAGAGTCCATCATCTCTCCTGGTTCGTCTCCCCCTCTGACTTACTCCCCTTCATTCTTCCTCTCCTGCTATCTTCTTCTTTTTCTTTTTTCTTAAAATATGTTGCGTTATTTGTTTCAGAAGTACAGATCTGTGATTCAACAGTCTTACACAATTCACAGCGCTCACCGTAGCACATATCTTCCCCAATGTCCATCACCCAGCCACCTCATCCCTCCCACCCCCGACCACTCCAGCAACCCTCAGTTTGTTCCTGAGATTAAGAATTCCTCCTATCAGTGAGGTCATATGATACATGTCTTTCTCTGATTGACTTATTTCACTCAGCATAACACCCTCCAGTTCCATCCACGTCGTTGCAAATGGCAAGATCTCATTCCTTTTGATGGCTGCATAATATTCCATTGTGTATATATACCACATCTTCTTTATCCATTCATCTGTCGATGGGCATCTTGGCTCTTTCCACAGTTTGGCTATTGTGGACATTGCTGCTATAAACATTGGGGT
>NW_027397074.1:48784210-48788077 GCF_003265705.2 Callorhinus ursinus | reverse complement strand
CCACCACTCCAGCAACCCTCAGTTTGTTTCCCGAGATTAAGAATTCCTCCTATCAGTGAGGTCATATGATACATGTCTTTCTCTGATTGACTTATTTCACTCAGCATAACACCCTCCAGTTCCATCCACGTCGTTGCAAATGGCAAGATCTCATTCCTTTTGATGGCTGCATAATATTCCATTGTGTATATATACCACTTCTTCTTTATCCATTCATCTATCGATGGACATCTTAGCTCTTTCCACAGTTTGGCTATTGTGGACACTGCTGCTATAAGCATTGGGGTGCACGTACCCCTTCGGGTCCCTACATTTGTATCTTTGGGGTAAATACCAAGTAGTGCAAATGCTGGATCGAATGGTAGCTCTAATTTCAACTGTTTGAGGAACCTCCATACTGTTTTCCAGAGGGGTTGCACCAGCTTGCATTCCCACCAACAGTGTAGGAGGGTTCCCCTTTCTCCACATCCCCGCCAACATCTGTCGTTCCCTGACTTGTTAATTTTAGCCATTCTGACGGGTGTGAGGTGGTATCTCATTGAGGTTTTGATTTGGATTTCCCTGATGCTGAGCGATGTTGAGCAGTTTTTCATGTGCCTGTTGGCCATTTGGATGTCTTCTTTGGACAAATGTCTGTTCATGTCTTCTGCCCATTTCTTGATTGGATTATTTGTTCTTTGGGTGTTGAGTTTGATAAGTTCTTTATAGATTTTGGATACTAGCCCTTTATCTGATATGTCATTTGCAAATATTTTCTCCCGTTCTGTCGGCTGTCTTTTGGATTGTGGACTGTTTCTTTTGCTGTGCAAAAGCTTTTTATCTTGATGAAATCCCAATAGTTCATTTTTGCCCTGGCTTCCTGTGCCTTTGGTGATGTTTCTAGGAGGAAGTTGCTGCGGCTGAGGTCGAAGAGGTTGCTGCCTGTGTTCTCCTTTAGGATTTGGATGGACTCCTGTCTCACGTTTAGGTCTTTCAACCATTTGGAGTCTATTTTTGTGTGTGGTGTAAGGAAATGGTCCAGTTTCATTCTTCTGCATGTGGCTGTCCAATTTTCCCAACACCATTTGTGGAAGAGACTGTCTTTTTTCCACTGGACATTCTTTCCTGCTTTGTCAAAGATAAGTTGACCATAGAGTTGAGGGTCCATTTCTGGGCTCTCGATTCTGTTCCATTGATCTATGTGTCTGTTTTTGTGCCAGTACCATACTGTCTTGATGATGACAGCTTTGTAATAGAGCTGGAAGTCCGGAATTGTGATGCCGCCAGCTTTGCTTTTCTTTTTCAATATTCCTCTGGCTATTCGGGGTCTCTTCTGGTTCCATACAAATTTTAGGATTATTTGTTCCATTTCTTTGAAAAAAGTGGATGGTATTTTGATGGGGATTGCATTGAATGTGTAGATTGCTCTAGGTAGCATTGACATCTTCACAATGTTGGTTCTCCCAATCCAGGAGCATGGAACGTTTTTCCATTTCTTTGTGTCTTCTTCAATTTCTTTCATGAGTATTTTATAGTTTTCTGAGTACAGATCCTTTGCCTCTTTGGTTAAGTTTATTCCTAGGTATCTTATGGTTTGGGGTGCAATTGTGAATGGGATTGACTCCTTGATTTATCTCTCTTCTTTCCTGTTGTTGGTGTATAGGAATGCCACTGATTTCTGTGCATTGATTTTATAGCCTGCTACTTTACTGAATTCCTGTATGAGTTCTAGCAGTTTTGGGCTGGAGTCTTTTGGGTTTTCCACATAAAGTATCATATCATCTGCAAAGAGTGAGAGTTTGACTTCTTCTTTGCCGATTTGGATGCCTTTGATTTCTTTTTGTTGTCTGATTGCTGTGGCTAGGACTTCTAATACTATGTTGAATAGCAGTGGTGAGAGTGGACATCCCTGCCGCGTTCCTGACCTTAGGGGAAAAGCTCTCAGCTTTTCCCCATTGAGAATGATATTCGCTGTAGGTTTTTCGTAGATGGCTTTATGATATTGAGGTATGTACCCTCTATCCCTATACTCTGAAGAGTTTTGATCAAGAAAGGATGCTGTACTTTGTCAAATGCTTTTTCTGCATCTATTGAGAGGATCATATGATTCTTGTTCTTTCTTTTGTTAATGTATTGTATCACGTTGATTGATTTGCGGATGTTGAACCAGCCTTGCAGCCCAGGGATAAATCCCACTTGGTCGTGGTGAATAATCCTTTTAATGTACTGTTGGATCCTATTGGCTAGTATTTTGGTGAGAATTTTTGCATCCATGTTCATCAAGGATATTGGTCTGTAATTCTCCTTTTTGATGGGGTCTTTGTCTGGTTTTGGGATCAAGGTAATGGTGGCCTCATAAAATGAATATGGAAGTTTTCCTTCCATTTCTATTTTTTGGACCAGTTTCAGGAGAATAGGTATTAATTCTTCTTTAAATGTCCGATAGAATTCCCCTGGGAAGCCATCTGGCCCTGGGCTTTTGTTTCTTGGGAGATTTTTGATGACTGCTTCAATTTTCTTAGTTGTTATAGGTCTGTTCAGGTTTTCTATTTCTTCCTGGTTCAGTTTTGGTAGTTGATACATCTCTAGGAATGCACCCATTTCTTCCAGGTTATCTAATTTGCTGGCATAGAGTTGCTCATAATATGTTCTTATAGTTGTTTGTATTTCTTTGGTATTGGTTGTGATCTCTCCTCTTTCATTCATGATTTTGTTGATTTGGGTCATTTCTCTTTTCTTTTTGATCAGTCTGGCCAGGGGTTTATCAATCTTTTTAATTCTTTCAAAGAACCAGCTCCTAGTTTCGTTGATCTGTTCTACTGTTCTTTTGGTTTCTAGTTCATTGATTTCTGCTCTGATCTTTATTATTTCTCTTCTCCTGCTGGGTTTAGGCTTTATTTGCTGTTCTTTCTCCAGCTCCTTTAGGTGTACGGTTAGGTTGTGTATTTGAGACCTTTCTTGTTTCTTGAGAAAGGCTTGTATTGCTATATACTTTCCTCTCAGGATTGCCTTTGCTGTATCCCAAAGATTTTGGACAGTTGTGTTTTCATTTTCATTGGTTTCCATGAATTTTTTTAATTCTTCTTTAATTTCCTGGTTGACCCATTCATTCTTTAGTAGGATGCTCTTTAGCCTCCATGTATTTGAGTTCTTTCTGACTTTCCTCTTGTGATTGAGTTCTAGTTTCAAAGCATTGTGGTCTGAAAATATGCAGGGAATGATCCCAATCTTTTGGTACCAGTTGAGACCTGATTTGTGACCTAGGATGTGATCAATTCTGGAGAATGTTCCATGGGCACTAGAGAAGAATGTGTATTCCGTTGCTTTGGGATGGAATGTTCTGAATATGTCTGTGAAGTCCATTTGGTCCAGTGTGTCATTTAAAGTCTTTATTTCCTTGTTGATCTTTTGCTTAGATGATCTGTCCATTTCAGTCAGGGGGGTGTTAAAGTCCCCCACTATTATTGTACTGTTGTCAATGTGTTTCTTTGCTTTTGTTATTAATTGCCTTATATAATTGGCTGCTCCCATGTTAGGGGCATAGATATTTACAATTGTTAGATCTTCTTGTTGGATAGACCCTTTAAGTAGGATATAGTGTCCTTCCTCATCTCTTATTACAGTCTTTGTTTTAAAATCTAGTTTGTCTGATATAAGGATTGCCACCCCAGCTTTCTTTTGGTGTCCATTAGCATGGTAAATGGTTTTCCACCCCCTCACTTTCAATCTGGGGGTGTTTTTGGGTCTAAAATGAGTCTCTTGCAGACAGCATATGGATGAGTCTTGTTTTTTAATCCAATCTGATAGCCTGTGTCTTTTGATTGGGGCATTGAGCCCATTTACATTCAGGGTAACTATTGAAAGGTATGAATTTAGTGCCATTGTATT
>NW_027397074.1:48774985-48779210 GCF_003265705.2 Callorhinus ursinus | reverse complement strand
CATTCCTTTTGATGGCTGCATAATATTCCATTGTGTATATATACCACTTCTTCTTTATCCATTCATCTATCGATGGACATCTTAGCTCTTTCCACAGTTTGGCTATTGTGGACACTGCTGCTATAAACATTGGGGTGCACGTACCCCTTCGGGTCCCTACATTTGTATCTTTGGGGTAAATACCAAGTAGTGCAAATGCTGGATCGAATGGTAGCTCTAATTTCAACTGTTTGAGGAACCTCCATACTGTTTTCCAGAGGGGTTGCACCAGCTTGCATTCCCACCAACAGTGTAGGAGGGTTCCCCTTTCTCCACATCCCCGCCAACATCTGTCGTTCCCTGACTTGTTAATTTTAGCCATTCTGACGGGTGTGAGGTGGTATCTCATTGAGGTTTTGATTTGGATTTCCCTGATGCCGAGCGATGTTGAGCAGTTTTTCATGTGCCTGTTGGCCATTTGGATGTCTTCTTTGGACAAATGTCTGTTCATGTCTTCTGCCCATTTCTTGATTGGATTATTTGTTCTTTGGGTGTTGAGTTTGATAAGTTCTTTATAGATTTTGGATACTAGCCCTTTATCTGATATGTCATTTGCAAATATTTTCTCCCGTTCTGTCGGTTGTCTTTTGGATTGTGGACTGTTTCTTTTGCTGTGCAAAAGCTTTTTATCTTGATGAAATCCCAATAGTTCATTTTTGCCCTGGCTTCCTGTGCCTTTGGTGATGTTTCTAGGAGGAAGTTGCTGCGGCTGAGGTCGAAGAGGTTGCTGCCTGTGTTCTCCTTTAGGATTTGGATGGACTCCTGTCTCACGTTTAGGTCTTTCAACCATTTGGAGTCTATTTTTGTGTGTGGTGTAAGGAAATGGTCCAGTTTCATTCTTCTGCATGTGGCTGTCCAATTTTCCCAACACCATTTGTGGAAGAGACTGTCTTTTTTCCACTGGACATTCTTTCCTGCTTTGTCAAAGATAAGTTGACCATAGAGTTGAGGGTCCATTTCTGGGCTCTCGATTCTGTTCCATTGATCTATGTGTCTGTTTTTGTGCCAGTACCATACTGTCTTGATGATGACAGCTTTGTAATAGAGCTGGAAGTCCGGAATTGTGATGCCGCCAGCTTTGCTTTTCTTTTTCAATATTCCTCTGGCTATTCGGGGTCTCTTCTGGTTCCATACAAATTTTAGGATTATTTGTTCCATTTCTTTGAAAAAAGTGGATGGTATTTTGATGGGGATTGCATTGAATGTGTAGATTGCTCTAGGTAGCATTGACATCTTCACAATGTTGGTTCTCCCAATCCAGGAGCATGGAACGTTTTTCCATTTCTTTGTGTCTTCTTCAATTTCTTTCATGAGTATTTTATAGTTTTCTGAGTACAGATCCTTTGCCTCTTTGGTTAAGTTTATTCCTAGGTATCTTATGGTTTGGGGTGCAATTGTGAATGGGATTGACTCCTTGATTTATCTCTCTTCTTTCCTGTTGTTGGTGTATAGGAATGCCACTGATTTCTGTGCATTGATTTTATAGCCTGCTACTTTACTGAATTCCTGTATGAGTTCTAGCAGTTTTGGGCTGGAGTCTTTTGGGTTTTCCACATAAAGTATCATATCATCTGCAAAGAATGAGAGTTTGACTTCCTCTTTGCCGATTTGGATGCCTTTGATTTCTTTTTGTTGTCTGATTGCTGTGGCTAGGACTTCTAATACTATGTTGAATAGCAGTGGTGAGAGTGGACATCCCTGCCGCGTTCCTGACCTTAGGGGAAAAGCTCTCAGCTTTTCCCCATTGAGAATGATATTCGCTGTAGGTTTTTCGTAGATGGCTTTATGATATTGAGGTATGTACCCTCTATCCCTATACTCTGAAGAGTTTTGATCAAGAAAGGATGCTGTACTTTGTCAAATGCTTTTTCTGCATCTATTGAGAGGATCATATGATTCTTGTTCTTTCTTTTGTTAATGTATTGTATCACGTTGATTGATTTGCGGATGTTGAACCAGCCTTGCAGCCCAGGGATAAATCCCACTTGGTCGTGGTGAATAATCCTTTTAATGTACTGTTGGATCCTATTGGCTAGTATTTGGTGAGAATTTTTGCATCCATGTTCATCAAGGATATTGGTCTGTAATTCTCCTTTTTGATGGGGTCTTTGTCTGGTTTTGGGATCAAGGTAATGGTGGCCTCATAAAATGAATATGGAAGTTTTCCTTCCATTTCTATTTTTTGGACCAGTTTCAGGAGAATAGGTATTAATTCTTCTTTAAATGTCCGATAGAATTCCCCTGGGAAGCCATCTGGCCCTGGGCTTTTGTTTCTTGGGAGATTTTTGATGACTGCTTCAATTTTCTTAGTTGTTATAGGTCTGTTCAGGTTTTCTATTTCTTCCTGGTTCAGTTTTGGTAGTTGATACATCTCTAGGAATGCACCCATTTCTTCCAGGTTATCTAATTTGCTGGCATAGAGTTGCTCATAATATGTTATTATAGTTGTTTGTATTTCTTTGGTATTGGTTGTGATCTCTCCTCTTTCATTCATGATTTTGTTGATTTGGGTCATTTCTCTTTTCTTTTTGATCAGTCTGGCCAGGGGTTTATCAATCTTTTTAATTCTTTCAAAGAACCAGCTCCTAGTTTCGTTGATCTGTTCTACTGTTCTTTTGGTTTCTAGTTCATTGATTTCTGCTCTGATCTTTATTATTTCTCTTCTCCTGCTGGGTTTAGGCTTTATTTGCTGTTCTTTCTCCAGCTCCTTTAGGTGTACGGTTAGGTTGTGTATTTGAGACCTTTCTTGTTTCTTGAGAAAGGCTTGTATTGCTATATACTTTCCTCTCAGGATTGCCTTTGCTGTATCCCAAAGATTTTGGACAGTTGTGTTTTCATTTTCATTGGTTTCCATGAATTTTTTTAATTCTTCTTTAATTTCCTGGTTGACCCATTCATTCTTTAGTAGGATGCTCTTTAGCCTCCATGTATTTGAGTTCTTTCCGACTTTCCTCTTGTGATTGAGTTCTAGTTTCAAAGCATTGTGGTCTGAAAATATGCAGGGAATGATCCCAATCTTTTGGTACCAGTTGAGACCTGATTTGTGACCTAGGATGTGATCAATTCTGGAGAATGTTCCATGGGCACTAGAGAAGAATGTGTATTCCGTTGCTTTGGGATGGAATGTTCTGAATATGTCTGTGAAGTCCATTTGGTCCAGTGTGTCATTTAAAGTCTTTATTTCCTTGTTGATCTTTTGCTTAGATGATCTGTCCATTTCAGTCAGGGGGGTGTTAAAGTCCCCCACTATTATTGTACTGTTGTCAATGTGTTTCTTTGCTTTTGTTATTAATTGCCTTATATAATTGGCTGCTCCCATGTTCGGGGCATAGATATTTACAATTGTTAGATCTTCTTGTTGGATAGACCCTTTAAGTAGGATATAGTGTCCTTCCTCATCTCTTATTACAGTCTTTGTTTTAAAATCTAGTTTGTCTGATATAAGGATTGCCACCCCAGCTTTCTTTTGGTGTCCATTAGCATGGTAAATGGTTTTCCACCCCCTCACTTTCAATCTGGGGGTGTTTTTGGGTCTAAAATGAGTCTCTTGCAGACAGCATATGGATGAGTCTTGTTTTTTAATCCAATCTGATAGCCTGTGTCTTTTGATTGGGGCATTGAGCCCATTTACATTCAGGGTAACTATTGAAAGGTATGAATTTAGTGCCATTGTATTACCTGTAAGGTGACTGTTAACTGTCTGTTGTCTGTGTTCGTTTCTGCTCTTTGCTGCTTTTAGGTTCTCTCTTTGCTTAGAGGACCCCTCTCAATATTTCTTGGAGGGCTGGTTTCGTGTTTGCAAATTCCTTTAGTTTTTGTTTGTTCTGGAAGCTTTTTATCTCTCCTTCTATTTTCAGTGATAGCCTAGCTGGATATAGTATTCTTGGCTGCATATTTTTCTCGTTTAGTGCTCTGAAGATATCTTGCCAGTCCTTTCTGGCCTGCCACGTCTCTGTGGATAGGTCTGTTGCCAATCTAATGTTTCTACCATTGTAGGTTACATATCTCTTCTCCCGAGCTGCTTTCAGGATTTTCTCTTTGTCTCTGAGACTCGTAAGTTTTACTATTAGATGTCGGGGTGTTGACCTATTTTTATTGATTTTGAGAGGGGTTCTCTGTGCCTCCTGGATTTTAATGCCTGTTTCCTTCCTCACATTAGGGAAGTTTTCTGCTATAATTTGCTCCA
>NW_027397074.1:48583422-48774885 GCF_003265705.2 Callorhinus ursinus | reverse complement strand
TCCTGGATTTTAATGCCTGTTTCCTTCCTCACATTAGGGAAGTTCTCTGCTATAATTTGCTCCAATATACCTTCTGCCCCTCTCTCTCTCTCTTCTTCTTCTGGGATCCCAATTATTCTAATGTTGTTTCGTCTTATCGTATCACTTATCTCTCGAATTCTGCCCTCGTGATCCTGTAGTTGTTTCTCTCTCTTTTTCTCAGCCTCTTTATTTTCCATCATTTGGTCTTCTATATCACTGATTCTCTCTTCTGCCTCATTTATCCTAGCAGTTAGTGCCCCCATTTTTGATTGCACCTCATCAATAGCCTTTTTGATTTCGATTTGGTTAGATTTTAGTTCTTTTATTTCTCCAGAAAGGGTTTCTCTAATAACTTCCACGCTTTTTTCAAGCCCAGCTAGTATCTTAAAGTCATGATTCTGAACTCTAGGTCCGACATCGTACTAATGTCCGTATTGAGTAGGTCCCTGGCTGACGGTACTACCTCTTGTTCTTTTTGCTGAGGTGATTTTTTTCGTCTTGTCATTTTGTCCAGAGGAGAATAGATGAATGAGAGAACAAAATGCTAACAGGTTTACAATGTCCCCAGCTAATATACTGTATACAAATCAGAAAAGACCTGAAACCAGGGGAAAAGAAAGGGAAAGAAAGAAAAAAGAAAGAGAAAAAAAAAAAGATAAAAACGAAAACAGAACAATACAAAAAAAGCAGAATGTGATCAAATATGATCAGGTTAGTGCATAGATCAGTGCCACACACTAGATTTTGGGTGTATTTTGGTCTGTTAGAAAAAAGTGCCTCCTAAAATTTTAAAGGAAGAAAGACATATATGTACAAAATAAGGGTTGATACAATGAAGGGATGGAAGATGACTGTAAAGATGAAAATTATAAAAGGTTTTATAAAAGGACTTGATAAGATAAGAAGTTGTTTGAAAAAAGAAAGAAGATTTAAAAAAAAAAGAAAAAAGGGAGAGAATGTGATCAGGCAGGAGACTAGAACAGAACCATACACTAGAGATTTAGGGTATATTTTTATCTGTTAGAAGAAACTGTATCTCAAAATTTTAAAGAGAGAACAACTTATATATATATGCCAAAAATAAGGGTAACTATTATGAAGGGATAAAATACGACTCTAAAAATGAAAAATAAAAAATGTTTTGTTTTTTTTTTAAAAGAGATTGATAAGATGTTGGTTGAAAAAGGGAAAAAGAAAAAGAAAAAAAACAGTTAACAAAAATTAACTTTGATGAACTAATGAATCATGGTAAAAAAAGCCATGAATTCTATGTGCAGTATTCCCCTAGCGCTGGAGTTCTCCCGTTCTCCTTGATCGGTAAACTTGGTCTTGGCTTGCTGGCTGTTCGTGCTGATCTTCTGGGGGAGGGGCCTGTTGCTGTGGTTTCCAAATGTCTTTGCCGGAGGCTGAATTGCCCCGCCCTTGTCGGTCCGGGCTAAGGAAGCTGCTCGGGTTTGCTCTCAGGAGCTTTTGTTCCCTGCAAGCTCTCCGTACAGCCTTGGAGGACCAGGGCAGAAATGGTGGCCTCCCAATCTCCACCCGGAGGAGCTGAGAACTCGGGGCCCCGCTCCTCAGTGCGCCCCCAGAGAAAAGCAGTCACTCCCTTGTCCCTGGTCTCCGGCCGCACTCCGTGCTCACCCGGCCTGTGACCGAGCATTTCTATCTCTGGCACCCGACCCCGTGTGGAGTCTCCAAACCCAGCAGATCCCTGCGGTGCGTTCCCGCGCCACTCCTCCCGGGAAGGAAGGGGAGTCTCCCTGGATCTGCCGCCTGTTGGGTCCCTGCTGCAGGAGCAGTGGCCCGACTGGTCCGCAGATCACAGTTGTTGGCAACCCCAAGCTGAGAGCCTGCGCCTCAGCTCCGTCTCTGCAGCCGGCTTCCCCGCTCTGATACCTGGGAGCTCTGGCGCACTCAGGCTCCCCCGGTCTTTCTGTGACCCCGAGGGTCCTGAGACCCCACTGTCCCGCGAGGGTTCCACCCCCCACTTAGCCACTGGAGCAACGTCCCTCAGCGGAGCCGACTTCTAAAAGGTCCGATTTTGTGCTCCGCGGCTCTATCACTTGCCAGAAGCGGCCGACGGAGGCCCCCTCCCCCGCCGTCTATCCTCCCGAATATCGCCTCGGATTCACTTCTCCGCACATCCTACCTTCCAGTAAGTGGTCGCTTCTCTGTTCAGAGAGTTGTTGCTACTCTCCTCTTTGATCTCCTGTTGAGTTCATAGGTGTTCAGAATGGTTTGATCCCCATCCAGCTGAATTCCTGAGACCAGATGAAATCTAGGTCTCCTACTCCTCCGCCATCTTGCTCCGCCCCCCCGAGAGCATTATTTCTATTACACAAGAAAAACAGGCTCAAAGGAAAGCTACTTGCCCAAAGTCACATAGCTCTTAAAGTCTAAATGAAGTCTATGGCTCCAGAGTACATATTCTTTTAAATTCTTACGTTCTATCTTTCTACTCAGGTTTTTCATAATCCTCTGTATATAGGAGGAGGCTTACAAAAGGTGACCTGCTCACTTTTGAAATTGTCTAGGCATTGATGAGGTTTGTTTAAGCTGATTTTTGAAATCTGTGCAACTTTTGCTAATGTATTTACCACCTTAGAAAAATCACCTACAATTTCTTCTTTTATTGAGTAATTTTTATTTTTATTTTTTAAAGGTTCTTATTTATTTGAGAGAGAGAGCACAGGCAGGGAGAGCAGCAGAGGGAGAGGGAGAAGCAGGCTCCCCACTGAGCAGGGAGCCTGATGAGGGACCCGATCCCAGGACCCTGGAATCATGACCTGAGCCAAAGGCAGACGCTTAATCGACTGAGCCACCCAGGCACCCCTTTTATTGAGTAATTTGAAAAGCCAGTTTCTCCTGGTTAAATTTTTCAGTGACGTGACCACTGCAAAGTCACAATCAAAAGCTTTCTTGCCTGGGATTTTTGGAACTACTCTATTTGACCAGCCTTAGAGGCCTATCTCATGGAATAAACACATCTGCTGGATACTACTTGGTACCTCAGTGTTACAGAAATGAGCAACACACAATCCTGGGCCTCGTGGAGCTCCTAATTCATTAATTAAACTGGAGAATGATAAAGCTGTATTAGAGAAATTTGTTGGTGCAATTGGGAGTAGAGGAAAAATGACACCAATGTCCAATTCAGGAAATGAGAGAAGCCTTCCTTAAAGGAATGCTTTAGAATTTATCTTCCATCAAATCCTCAGGACTCAGATAGTTGGTGTTAAATTTTCCTCACCAAGAAGAGACAGTGCTCCCTTTACTTCTCTGGCAAGAGCAGATCCATAATAGGCATCAACTTACCCATCTGCTGAGATATCAAAAGCCCCAGGAGAACCTCTCTCCCCTTAAATTTATACCAGGGTAGCTTCCTCTATTCACCATTTGGATTTTATTCCACACTAACCTATAAACACCCTGGGAGAGATAAGAAATGATACCTTTCCCCCCCAGAAGCTGGCAATCCATGTGAAGAATATGAGAAAGATCTGTGGTATGATAAATACTAACAGTAAGTTCAATTGATCTTGAATTCTAATCCTTCCATTTAATTGTTGTAGGATTCTAGGTTTGATATATCCCCAATCAGATCCTCGTTTTCCTCATTGTAGACAAAGAAACACAGTTGCACAGTTCCTCTACTTTATTCTTTTCTTTTCCTTTTTTTTTTTTTTAGAGAGAGAGGGCAGGGAGGGGGACAGGGAGGGGCAGAGGGAGAGGGAGAGAGAGAATCTCAAGCAAACTCCATGCCCAGTGCAGAGTCAGAGGTAGGGCTCCATCTCACAACCCTGAGATCATGACCTGAGCTGAAATCAAGAGTCAGATGCTTAACGGACTCAGCCACCCAGGTGCCCCTCCTCTACTTGATTCTTGATGAGGATCAGAGAAACAAAGGATATGAGAGCCCCCCTCTGCCTATCATTAGGCAGAAAGAGGAGACTCAGGATGGCCGAGTCTGAAAGCAAGAATTTATAGATAGGGGATCATAGAGTCCCCTTACCTCATTATAGAAATGGTAATAATGTCCTTTCTAGCACGTCTGTATGTCTGAAGCAACCTATACTTCCCAAGGCACCTGAGACCCCCATCCTATCCTCAATCTGCAGCCAAGGGTTAATTAGACTAAGAATGAGACTTGACCCCACAGTGGCAGAAGCAATCAAAAATATTTCTGGAATAATTAGATTCTGCTCTTGGAGATCTGAAAGAGAAGTTGAGAGATTGAGTCAGAAGAAACTGACTCCCTAATGTCAAGAGGTAGATGGAGGTCAAATAAGGCTACACTGATTAGGGTCTCTGCAGGAAAACAGATGGCACATTCAAATCAATTATTTTAAGGACAGTTTTTAAAATGGACTATTTATAAAGGTGTGGGCGGGGATAAGGAATAATGCAGTATCTCAGGTCTCGTCATTGCGGACACCATCATCAACAAAAGGTAGGAAGGAGCAAGAGACGGACGTCACTAGAATCTAGAAAGAGTTGTGTGGATACAGCTATGTGACCTTCAGTTGGCAGATGAGAGGAACTAAGAAGTAAGTACCTGACCTTATTTTGTTTATTCTCCCCAGACTTTTTGGCCAGTCCTACATAATAGCCAAACCCAATCTAAAGCCACATAGAAAGGGAACCCTTTGGTGTAGACTTCTGGAGAAAAAATAGGATGAGAAAGAATAATAATGCACGTAGAAGGCAAATTGAGTGCAAGACTAATCAAAAGTAGCCAATTGGCTAAGAATAGCTGAAGGGACGAGAGATGAAGAGATGCCCTAACAGACGGTGCAGCCGATAAAGAAGAGCCTCAGTTGCTGTTTCCAGATTACGTGCTTCCTTTTAAATCCCTTTTACTGGCTCTGACTTAGTGAGTAAATCCTTTAGTCAAGCACTATTAACCAATGCTCTACTCCCTGTGGTAGGCGGTTTCAGACATGGCTCCCAGTGATCCCTGACCCTTCTTGTAATACCTTTCCCTGAGATGTGGGCTAGGCCTTTGTGACTTGCTTCTAATACACAGAATACAGCAAAATTGACGGGAATCCCACTTTTGATCAAAGGCCAGTTGGGAAGCGTAGACGTCTATACTCACCAGGCTGTAATGAGAAGCCTCACTCCCCTGTTGGGTGATGTTAGGGAACTAGGACATTCCTACCCCCTGATGGTAATAAGGAGCACCCCCTCCGGTGTCAGTGGAAGCCATGTGGGGAGCAACAACAAAGGGTGCCCTCTCTGAGCCTGGTGATATCAGCAGAAGGCTAGTGGGAAGCCTGAATTCCCACTCCTGCCATCAGTAGCCATGAGCTGCCCCTGCACCCAGAGTGTCAGTAGGGGCCAAGTGAAGAGCATGGACCAGCACACACACCGGTAGGAACAAGAGAACTCTGTCAGTGCAGTGTCAGAGGAAGCCAGCTGCTAGGGACTGAATCATGTCCCCCCTCCATTCATACACTGAAGGTCTAACCCCCTCTACCGTCTAGGCCAATATCTATTTCCCCTTGCTTTGTCTCTGATTCTGGCGACTCAGGGTCAGCTGGGGCATGGCTGGGAAAGTGGCAGGAGAATTACAGCAAAAGTGACAGAAGCCCTTCTTTACATAACTAGTGCTATTTGTAGTTTACTTCCAGCTGTAGAAGCATGTCGAGTATCCAAATTCCAGCTCTTTCTCATGGAGCACATTAATGGTTTTGGTAGAGAACCAACCCTCCAATCCCAACCTAGCAAGGACTCCGCACAGCACACCTCCCTGGCTGACCCCTTCAGTGTCCCCTCAGCGTCGTCTCTGAAGCACTATACCCCTGCGAGCCCCATGCCCTGGGTCCTGCAGCTGGAAAATGACCCACTAGGGCTTTCATTATAAAGCATAGCCTCTCTCTTCTCTAACTGGACAGGGCAAAGAGGAAGGCAGAGTTTGTCTCTGATGTCCTCCTTTTTGACTCCCTGCTCCCTCCCTTGCTAACATCTGTGTTCCCATGTCCCATTGGTCTAGAACTTACTACCTGTGCTTTGGTACCCTGAGTAAGGAAATGAGTTAACCCAGCTGTCTTCAGGTTCCATGGCAATGTCTGCTGATGGCTTAATCCTCCTCACCTTCCTCCTCCCTCAGGTAATAAACAGGATGCTTGAACTCAGTAGAATATCTACTTCCTGTGGACCATACTGTTGGGTCTTCACAGTGGCTAGGGAAATCATGTGACTCAAATGGGCTTTTTAATTCCTGGCTCTGCCATTTATTAGCTGCATATATTTGGGCAGGTCATTCCAACTTTCTAACCCTCATTGTGCTCATCTGTAAGAAGTGAGGGCTCCTCAAATGGATGATGCACCTTCTACGGCCCAAAGAATGCTAATATACTGTTATAGAGGGTTCCAGGTCACAGTCCTAGGTTCACAGCCATTGAAGGAGAAGTGTTCTCTGGCAAACAAAAAAATGATTCATTGCTGTATCTAGAATTTTCAGTTTACTCTGATAGGGACTTTGGCTTCCCTGTGATTCTCCTGGCACAGGCCTTCCCAGGCACAGCCCAGGGCATCTAGGGATTCCTGGCTATCTGCTTCCTCATTGAATAGATTTTCATCTGGCCCCATGTGAGGATTTTGTCCTCCTATGATCTATGTCTACATTTAAACACATTTCTGTTTTAAACATCCCCAGACCTGTGGGATCTTGTTCTAAAAGAAGTGAGTGATAAACTCCCCCATATCTTCTATATATGTGCATATATATATATATATATATATATATATATATAATCTCAAGTAAAAAAATCAGACACCCTGACTGCTAGGAATTTGTTTCTTGAAAATAACAATAGACTGCCTCAGACTTTAAAACATCTAATTTGCAAGTGATCTATTTTTATAAAGGGCAGAGAAAGGGTGGTGGGGGGAAGTATACAATCTCATTAAAATTCTCATGACAATTTAATGAGGATGGATTGTCTTCATTTTACAGTTGATGAAACAGGGGTTCAGAAAGATTAAGCAACTTTTTCAAGGTCACACTACATGTTAATAGGGAACCTGGAATATAAAGCTAACTTTCTCTAACGGCAAATCCCATGCTCTTGGCATTGGCTCCAGGAACCCCACTGATGCCACTGGAAGTACACAGGAGTGCTTTGAGTAGGAGAAAGAAAACAAAACAAAAAACAAAGAGTCTTCAAAGTTTTAGAAACAGAAAAGGATGGGAACAGCTAAACAGTGACAACAAAAACAGAAGGGACTAGACCCAGAGGACAATCTCCCAGGGAAGGCAAACGGGCTTCTGGTATTCCTGCCCACCTCTACCCCAAGCCCTTGCATAAGGCTCTGCAATTTGTTGTCACGTGAGTGAAACATACAAATAGCTGCGGGAACAGCATTCTGGGAAGAGGAAACAGCCAAGTGCAAAAGCCTGGACGTGGGAACAAGTCTGGCACCTGGAGACAGCGGAGAGGTCTATGGAGAGCTGAGTGTCTGGAGCAGAGGGAGGGGGGAGAGAGGAGTACAGGAAGGAATCAATGGGATCAGAAAGGGAGCCAAGAGTCAAAACATACAGGCTTTTGTAGATCTGAGAAAGGATTTGGGATTTTATTCCAGCTGAGATGAGTAGTTGCTGGATTTTGAAAGGAGGCAGGCCATGCTACGATAGAGCTTCTAATGGTTTACTCTGGCTCCTACCTTCGGGGTGCATTGGGTGGTGGGGGCGTGGGAATTGGGGGGCCTGGGGAGAAGACAAGTGACGGTAGGAAGGGAAGGCCATCAGCAAACTCTTGACAGTCTGGACCAGGGCAGGAGTTGTGGGATGGTGAGAGACGGTCAGATTTGGGATAGATTTTACAAGTATGGTTGACAACAATTCCTAATGAGTGGAATACAAGGTGCGGAGAGTGTGGTGTCCGGATGGCTCCCAGCTATTGCGCCCTTCATAACTTCTCCACCCACCTTTTTGTTCCGGCACCTCTGGCCTCACTGCACTTTGCCTCTCCCGCCCTTTCTGCCCCAGGCATTTGGGGACCTGTGGAAGTTCACACCACAGGGGCAACTTTTGACCAGTGGTGGTGGGGCACAGGTGGATAACACGCACCCTCTGTGGAGAGAACCCCCTGAAAGTGAGCCCCCCGGGATCCCATAGCAGTAACCAGCCCAGCCGTAGTACTCCCTCGGACGGGATTTCCCTCTTTCCATTTGACTCTTCCCAATCCTTTACTACCATTCCCTGAGTTCCCTTCTCAAAATAAACTTCCTCCAAGCATGCCTTGCCCGAGGCTCTGCAGCCAGCTGCGTCTTCTGTCCTCCATTCACCGAAATGTGAGAGACCGTGAGGGGAGAACCTCGAGAGGAGAACGGACATAGAGTTCGGCTGTCGTGTGAGTCGCCGTCTAGACTTCCACATGGAGATGACGAGCAGGCAGCTGGATGGCTTGAGTCTGCAAGTGAGAGCACAGAATGCAGAAGGGACCAGACTCCTTGTCTTCAGTGGCCCCTGTGTCGGGAGTGGCAGGTGCCCCCCGCATTCACGGACTTACCCATAGGACGAGTGTCCATCTCCCACTGTGCCCATGGCCAGTGACCCTTTTCCTGGCCCTGCAAGGGCAGCTGAAGAAGATAACAGCAGCATGTCCTGTCTTGGGATGACAGCTCTCTGTGCCCGCCTCACTGAAGTCTACCGCCAGCAGATACCATGTCCTCACCGCGGAGAAGCATCATCACATTTGAATGAAATCTTGTCGTAAAACGTCAGCGTGGCCACCTCTGCAGAGGGACCGCGTGTGATGGGATTCTCTTCCCTCTGTTAAGATCCCCCCTGAGGTTTCTGGGAAGGAGAAAACAAAGTGAGATGAGGGGCAGTTAGGGGAGGTGGAGAGGATGAGCCGCTGTGTTCCCAGGAGCACCTGTGACAGTCCGGGCTCCAGCCCCCAGCCTGAACCTCGCTCACACTGACACTGCAGAGACAGGACATGGCTTTTGTTTTCACTTCCATTTAATTTGCCCAAATGAAGACTGCAATTACTGAGCAGTTATACATTCCCTTGTGCTTCAGGGATGCTGTCCCTGGCACCTTTGCCACCCCCATTTGGAAAATTCACCCATAAAAGCATCAGACTTGCCTGCATAGTATGTGGAAATCTGCAAAGTCATCCTTTGTGCAAGGGATAAAAGTTCACCCCAGGATACCGATTTTAATAAGGCTTAATTAGACCAATTTGTAGTAAGCTGAGGTTTCCACTTTGCAATTTGACAAGCAGCTTGAGCTGCCTTACTACGTTTTTATGTTCAGGAATTTCTGTATATCAAACAAAAGGTCGAATGGAACATAAAATTCTCTCCAAAAGACCCCTAAAGGAGTAGTGAATTTCTGTCGTTGTGTGCGTGTGTGTGTGTGTGTGTGTGTGTGTGTTTTAGAATGTCTTTATTGACGATTAAAGGGTGATCTTGGGTAGCCATGGAGTCCAACCCATCACTGAGGTCCAGGAGGGCAGATCAAACTGGTCCCCCTCTGGTGAAAACCTTTGTACTAGCTCATGGCCCTCTTCCAACAGAGTTAGGGAAAGACTTCACAGTCCCCAGTACAGCACACAAACAATAACTCAAATTCACTTGGCGTTCCCTCAAGAGATAAGCCTAGGGATGGCAAATAAATTTTATATATTATCCTTGGATTGATTGAATGACATTATCTTTAAGACATGACACAAAGTTGATTTTACTGAGTTGCACATTGATGCCATACCTCTGGACTTTTATCCAGGACCCTTAGAAGGAAAAGTTTTGCAAAATTCACTCATATGGCTGTAGGGAAATAGTTGGGGCCACTGTTCATCAGAAGGGGGATGTGAATCGGGACACAAAATGGAGAAAGTGGAATAATTTTTTCTTCAGTGAATGTTTGACATCAGAAATTGTAGACATTCTACAAACAAAAACAAAAACAAAAACAAAAACAAAAAAACGGAATGTTCTACAACCAGAAAACATTTCAAAAAATGTTTCAAAGGGCATGTGGCAAACAGAGCCAGTCTTCTATGGAGGTAGGGTCTATGTTGCATCTACATTGCTGGGGCCAACAGAATGTCCTCCTGCCCTCTAACAATCTTCCCTTCCAATCTGACACAGTGCCTTCAATACCCACATTAGAAATAGATGACTGCTTAAAGATGTTAAATGCCAGAAGACTCACAATAAGAAAATGAAAATATGGTACCTAAAACTGATAATGCATAGCCCTCAGAGCAGTTTAAATATATTTTCTACAAATTGATTCTTGAAGGAGTGGGAACCAGGTCAGCTACATTTTTTAAAAGTGCCAGGAAAGAACTAGAACATGAGATCGTGCCAGGAGGGCAGGCCAATTTGAAGGGGGACCAGAGAAATGGAGAGAGAAGCCTGGGAAAACTCCATTTAAGGAGAGGAGGAGAGAAGTAAAAACAAGGGACAAAACTGAGAGGTGAGAGGAAGGAGCCTCTGTTGAAGGTTGAAACAGGACAGCTGGTTTGAATTCCTGGTGAAAGGTCTCTGGAAGCTACACTGTGATCTGTTTCTCTTAGAGGAAGCATTGCCATTAGGCCTGCACTCTCTAACCCAACTGCTGGGATCTTTGGCTGGAAATGCTGAGATCCCATGGTCTGTGAGGGAAACCTTTCCTCTCTCTCTCTACTAGGGAAGAAGCCTGAACAGAAAGAGCAAGGCCAGTCCATCCTACAGGCTCAGGGGACATCTGGCAGGACCCCTCCCCAGACAGGTACACACCGGTACCCATGACCTTGGGTGGCTTACCTGGGGCACCTGCTCACACCCATGGTTCAAGCACCAAGGAGGACCAGGCCCACATGATCCCTGACATCCAGCCAGCTCAGGCCATAAGGAGGCCAGTCCACCAGGAAGTTGGCTCCTGTCCCCAGCCGCCTAGACACCTGGATGACAGATCACAGCTTTGAAGGAGTTCGGGGGAGGTTTTTAGACATGGGGACTCTGTTCCCCTGTGTCCCCTGTGAAATGCCTGAAGACAAAGTGTGTCAGGCCATGAAGTTCATAGGATGAGAATCTCAAAACTGGATTTTATTTCCTTCCATTTGTCTGAAGGCAACATAGATTAAGCCGCATCTGCGTGACTCTTGCGTGATGCAGCCCCTCTTGGGTTGTGCTGCAGAAAGGTACACATGGTGGTATCTGTTGCATGTTTGCTGTTTACCTCACAGCTTCACCTGTCTCCTCCTAGGCTTCTCTTCCTCTACACTAGAAAGGACTGTGCACTTATGCCTGGAGAATCAGAAACAAGTGAAGTCACATGCATTACTGATGAAAAGATAATAAATGTTGTTAATGTGAGAAAAATAATATGCATATACATTATTTAGACAGATATTTCCACACATTTGCTGTCACGAAACAGATAGTCCAAATGAGCGAGTCATATGAACAATAAATCATGGAACCAATTTCAAGGAAAACAAGTTTTGCTTGGGGAATCGCATTCAGAATGTATGCCCTTAAAGTCAGCTAAATGTGAAAATTTTAACATTCAATAAATTATACTGGGTAGAACTTGAATCCAATGAAATATAAAATTCCCCAAATTTGAAAACAATTTTTATTTTACCCATGTTATTTTAAGACAAAAAATTAAAATGTGTATACCATACTGCTCCTTGATATTTGTCCCCTCAGAGTAAAACCAACGGAAATAAATAGCAAATTCAGAGAGAATTAATATGGAAAAAGCCTTCCTCCCTTACTGCCCTCTCTATTCCCAAGCAAAAGGGTGAAGCTGATGGGTCCACTTTGATCCTCAGGCATGGTTGGGCATAGCAAACACCTCCCAGCTCAGCTGGACATTCCAGTTCCTCTGGGATGCTCCTCTGGCTGCCATCTTTATCTCCTTTAACCAAAGCAACCCAACCAGTCTGTGGCCCAAGCCAGTGGAAGGGCAAAGAAGGGCAAGACAATCATGACATGAATTATGGGGGAACTCAACAGGCAAACCAAAACTGGTCTAAATTCACCTGTCAGGACCTTTGAATGGGATAGCCTAGCATTTTAGCAGACCATTGGAAGGATTCTCCCAGAGGCATCTCAGAGAATCACAGAATTAACATAGCTGTGTGGATCCATCATGGAAATGAAATTGCTCAGGCTGAGCTGCTCCATGAAAACAGATATTCCCCAAACGTCATCACACGAAACAGAGTGGAGCATGCTTTTCAGCGTGATCAAGCAGCCTGTCGTATGTCCTCCCTGAAGTTTTCGGGGTGGACTGGAGTGGCAGATGCTGTGGCTAAACCTGTCTTTTCATCTTCCCTTTCTTCCCACTGCAATTTCCTATCATAGCCAGTTCTGAGAACAAGTTAAGTGAACAAAGAGTTGCCTAAGACAGGGTCCCCCTGGTCTGGCTCTGTCTTCAGGAGGGCAATGGGAATTCATAGTGAGGATCCTTCGATTCGCCTTCTTCCAGAAGTGTGCAGGTGATCCAGCAGAAACACCTCCCATCACAGGCTCCCAGAGCAGCCTGCTCAGCGCAGGGAGGGATCTGGCCAGGCTTCCTGCTGCCTTCCTCACCCTTTCATGCCTGCTTCAGCACCCAAGCCAGAAGGAGCTGTTCAGGATCCAATTCTTTACATTATATGTCGGAACATGGTGAAAATGGCAATATAACAAATGGTATTGACACTTTCGGAGCCAAAGTGAAACTTTTTCATCACCACAAATATTTCCTAAAGCCCAAAATTCCACTGCTGAAAGAACCCCTCAGAATTACTTAGTAAGCCAAATTCCAGTTGGAGGAAGCAAAGAAGTTTATGTCAGCTTTTAAAGCATAAGCTGGATTATGACATAATGTGGCTAAAACATGACAAGATTGTTCCAACCAGAACTCTGGGTAAGCTATGTTTTCCAGGCCTTTTACCTGTTGGTGTGACCAGAGCTGCTGACACTGGTGGGCCCAGTGTTTGGACCCTAAGCCTCCCATATCCTTACCATCAGACCACAGCCAACTCAGTAAAAGCTGTGGTTAAGTGTATCTGCCTTGGACAGTCTGTAGAAGCAACCAGTGCCTGCAGGGTCTGAAAGATGCCTCCTCATTATACAGTTCAAGACTGAAGGTCCCAGAGAAGCCGCTTCTCTCTTCCTTCCCTCTCTGGATACTCAGAAGACACATCAAAGAACCTCGAACACTCCTAGGTGCAGGAAGCAAAGAGGGCTTAAAACAAAATGCTCAAATTTCCTCAAACTTTGCTTATGCTCACCCCGTTAGAAATCAAGGGAAGTTTGCAAAATCTCTCAGAGCGTGTGAGCTACATTGACGCAACTGAGGAAAGTTCTGTGAATTTGTTATACCCGCCAAATACCAAAAAACCTGTTGTTCTCTGCACGCCCAGGCTACCTGCTTATTTTTCTCCTTATCCATGCAGTGACTTGTGCCTTAAAGTGCACCATCCCTGCCCACACACACACACACACACACACCTCTTTGCATAGAGCCTGTTCAGCCTCATAAGGAATAAGTAGAGCCTACTTAGCTTAGCAAGGCTCATCCGAGGAGTCGCTTTCTCTGGCAAACCTTCACTGATGTACTCCCAAATAGAAAACGCCAAATTGAACTTCCTGAGGCTCTACGGCCAGCTTAGTTTTACCTCTGGTTTACCACAAATCACGAGACCTGGACTGTGATTGTCACAGTCTTAAGGCCCATGTCTTCATCTGAATGCTCAGAATGTTTATGGAACTGAACCAAACACAACCTAAAGAAAACAAATTTTGATTTACAATAGAAATTTCTGTAAATCTGCCCCCCCTGCCCCGTGCCCCTGCCAATGTTCCTTATGTGACAGACCGGCATCCATTGTTAGCACCCATCACTCAAGCCAGAAACTCGCCTGTCATTCAACCTGTTACAAAGTTCTTCCCTTTTTATCCTAGTTTTGGGGGCTCATCACCTGGACTATCTCAGAGACCTCCCACCTGCTCTCTTCACTGAAAATCCCACCTCACTCCACTCACTGAGACAACAAAGCTCTAGTCACAGAAGTGCTAGATGCAAACAGCCCTGTATTTTTACCCCAACCCAGACAAATGTTATTTTCTGAATGCACTGTGACATTAAGCACTTTGGGAAGTACTGCGACAAAGAAAAAAACTCAGGCTTCTGGGAACGCACAGGAGGCCCTCCCTTCACTGTGCTTTATTTATGCTTTCTCTTCACACCACACCACTTCTGGTGCAGCCTTGGTGCTTTGTTCTCCCTGTACCTGGAACACACTTCCCGCTTTGCTTAGCCAGGCTCACTCTGAATTCACTTTTAAGGCTCATGTTTGTGTGTAGATTTCCCATGCTCTCCCCCACATTAATCTTTTCAAAGCTGGCTTGCTCAAAATTAATCTGAAAGGGAACTAGAGTAAAAATGGATCTCATGCAAGGGTTTGTCGTTCAGTTGGTTTAATGAAGCCCAATATAGCAAAATGGCTCTAAAGCCCAAAAGACCCCCTTAAAGGACTAAACGTCTGGGTTCTTAATTCAAAGTCAACATAATCAACAGCACTGGTTTCTTTTCCTTCTTTGTTCATTCTTAGCCACTTGAACATTTTCAATTTTCAGAATTAAAATCCTGGTTTCTGAAAAGGCTTTTACTTCAGGATTTAGATTGGAGACAATTCTTGCTCGTTCCTGAGGGTTATGTTTGGAGGAGATAGCTAATTAAAATGTCTTGGCACCTGTCCCCTAAGGTATTTTCCTTCTCCCACACCAAGAGCCTTCCAGCTCACATCTTTTGTATTTGTCAGATCCATATGAATGTGAGTGACAAAGAGCAGAAAGGGAACAGAAACTCAACAAGGAAAAACTCCACACAGAGCTGTTGCAACCATGAGGCTTGGCTTGATTTTATTTATGTAAGAAAAATTTATTGACTACCTACTAGGTTATTTTTCATAATTAGGGTATTTATGGGTGTTTACAACATTATTCTCTATACCTTTTTATATGTCTGAAACATGTCATAATAAGAAAACATTTTCCTGTCAAAATGGTTTATCCATGCTCAACAAAAGCTGGGGAAGAGTCAACCACTGGGCTTTTCTCATCTCATTAGGAGATGCCCTTTCCAAGCTGGTGGTCAGACACTCAGGCAATACTCAACCACTTAACAGGGGGAGAACTTCCACTTGAAGAGTTGACGATTCTCAACTTTTTCGCAAATAATTGCTGTTGTCAACATGCCATATTCATTTTTCTTCCAAGTTCAAAACTTTTCATTCAAAATCTTTAAACATTCCTATTTTCACAGGGAGAGGGGAAAGGACTTACTTTTACTGAGCAGCAACTACATGCAATTGGAATCATAATTGTGATTGTTCTTCATCAAGGGCATTTGTCCCTCGTCAAGTTCAATAGCATAGTTAAAATAGGGATTCTATATGTGTAGATAGAGTGATATTAACACATTTTTTAATTGTATATATACCATGGTGCCAACATGAATTGCTAGCCTGGGTTATATATATTAAAGAGTGAAATATAACATTTTCATTTCGAATTCTCTAACTCTGCAGGAGTTTGGCCTTGAGAACCCATTGAAAATATCCCATGTGAATAAGATGAGGCCACTACCATCAAAGCATCTTGTTGATCTCCATTATGATCAATCATTTGATAAAATCATTGCTCATCTACAGCCCATGGCCAAAACCAGAACATGGCAAACAGACCGTTTGGCTCATTTCCCCATACTCCCCCATCAGGGAGCTGCCTGCTTGGATTAGTAGGCCTGAATAACCCTCTGCCCTTTCTGCCTTCTCTTTCTTCTAGGATTAGGAATGAAAAAAGTGTACAAACTTTAAACTAGCCATGGACAAAGGACATCACACAAACTTGTAATCAAGCCACCCAAATTGCCAGAGTTGGTCCATGAGGAAGAGTCTTCATCTCATTCACCATGGTCAGACACGATTAAAAATGCTGGGATAGAGGCTATTAAGCATTACCGGGTAGAGTCACTCACTCCTTGGATGAATCATGAGCAGTAAATAACCAACCACAATTTTTTCTGCGTCCCTCTTTCATAGAGAGAAAACCTAGAGTGAACTGGAAAGGAATTTAAAAATAATCTAAAAGAATTAAAGATAATCTAAAAAGGAACCTATCAGGAGAGGTCTACTGATTTGCCCTAACCCTCCTTTCATTTGGAAATACATGAGATTATAAATATAAGAGTTTTGCAAACTCCAAGTGTCCCAGACTTCTGTGCAAGTAATCTCACCAGAGGCAGGGCGTCTTGTTTTCCTGATTCTTAACCTTACCCGTAGGCTACCCAGCCTCTTTGTGTTACAGATGAGCAAAAGTGTGGCTCCAAATACTTAAACAGTGTGGACAAGGTCACAACTATATTTGGAACCCAAGTCCCCTAAAAAGCTCTCTTTCCAAGTTCAGTGCTAAAGCAATGACCGGGCTACCTCGCATTCCAGATATTAAGATATTTAGGACCCATGGGAAACAATAACAACTACATTCTCTGGTGCCCCAGCCAGTCAATATTATACCCTGTGCTTTAATCAGTTTACTCAAACAACTAAAGATGTCCCAGTAAAGAATCCAAATTAATACTTAAGCTGCGATGAATATAGGTAAAGGGAACATAAATGTTGTAACAGGCAATGGCAATATGCTGATTGTTAAAAATTTGGGGATTTGCTCTTGTCTATTAATAGTACTCTATAAAAATTAAGTATTGTAGGTTATATAAAATATACCTAAATAAAGCTGTTATAAAATTGATGAGCCCAAAGTCAATATGGCTTATTTATGAAGTATAACACAGCACACCTTGCAAGAGAAAATGCCTTGTTTTAAGTATTAAGCCCTTTATTTACTACACTGTAGAACATAGTATTTTTAGACATCAGTGGGTTTTGTCTTGTTGACATTTTCACTTATTCAACTGAAAACAAAAGTCAGGAAGCTCACATGATGACCAGTAGTAAACTACCAGTAAATTAGAGCAAGTACAGAGACCAGATTTGTTTGGCCTGATGTTAAATCAACTGGTCAGTAAAGGCTTTCCTGCATAATAATTATGACATACTAATAGTCACCAAATAGCACTGGGCTAGGAATCCTCTAGAAATAATTAATGATTTTCATTTTACACATAGAATAGTCACACAATGTAAATGGCTTACATCACTCATTATATTTGCCCACCCTAAATTGCTCTAAGATTCAAAGAAATGGCTTCTTTCTCACATGTTGTGCAAAAGTTTCTCCAAATATCTGCTCATGCTCCATAAAACTAACATGTCACCCAACCATTCTTTAATCTCACTGTGACATATAAATGGACACATCCATCATACACACATGTATAATTAGGTGACTCAAGGAATATGCAAAGATGGCGAGAAACCATTCAATTCTTTGGTTATGCTCGACTGACAAATATATATTTCTTGGCAACTAGCCAATCGGTTTTGGAAATAATATCGGTCTACGACCCAATAAAGTCTAACAACCTATCCCTTGCTTTCCATGCACCATTAGGGCCTGTCACCAATCACCAGCCATCTCTCTCAGGCACACATTCCTCTCCTTGGAAGCATGAAATGCCCCTAGATAATTTTGCCCTTCTCCAGAGAAACACATTTTCCACTCAACTGCAAGGCTTGATTCAAAGCTCAAATTAATGCAGGCAGGCAATTTAGGTTTCTTAGAAAACTTCTTAAAAATGACAAATGTATGTGATGTTAAAGCCATCCAATATGTCTGCATGCTGCCTTATTAAATTACAAACACCTGGTTTATTTATACAATGTATCCAATGGCTTACAGGTTAGGATCCTAGAAATAATACATGTCTTATAGCAAAAAATATACATATAATAATCCACCTATAGTTTATATAAATGATGAAATGTTTCTGAATATATCTATCTATATATGTACACATATATACTCTGTGTGTGTGTGTGTGTGTGTGTGTGTGTGTGTGTGAAGAATCAGCACACAAATACTACAGTCCTTCATTGGCTCTTCCACTTCAGTGTCAAGGACACCAAGTTTCAAAGTCTTAGGAGCAGAACAAAGGTCACCGCTGAGGACAAAGGACTGGCTTGATGCACCTTCCCTTGTGAAGGACCAAGTTCGCTGGACAGTGGCAGCCTGCAATGCACGGCTTATTGCATGGACCGATCTCATTCCAGTTGTCACAGGTCTTGGGACATCCTGGGCCGCAGGTATCATACACAGCCCCGTGCTTACACTGGGTGGCTGAAAAAAAAAGGGGACACGGATGAGACGTGCCAACATGGCCACGTCAGTTCAACCTCAGCCCAATGCCAATTCTGCACGCTCATGTCACCCGCTGCCCCAGCCCTTTCACAGCACAGATTCACTTTTGCATTTTAACAAAGGAACAACCAACCTCCGACCTTCCTCAAACACCTTGGGAATCACTGGCACCTGAAAAAACAACATCAGAGGTCCACCTGCTGGGCTAGCGAACTTCAAAATAAAATAAAATGGAGAGCTTTTTATTCCCAAAAAGACAAACTATCCATTAGTGAAACTACCAGGAAGTCTACGAGGTTATTTGGTTATTGAGAATAGTGTGAAAATTCAGCTCCAAATAGTGCTTAAATCTCAAGTTGTGATGAGCTTTTATTTTATGCAACTACATCAATATTCAAACACACAGAATTACACATACAGAAAAAAAAAAAAACCCTGCCAAGGATACGTGACATATTTTAATCATAGTGATCAATTTGAGGCAAACTGGAGCAAGAGTGGGATAAAAACCAAGTAAGGAAAAATGAGATGTGTAACCTGGGGAGACGGAAGTGTGTGGCTGGTTGGCCAGAGAATATAAAAATGATGATCTAGCCAAATCACAACCCATTTGCTATCTTTGTTTACTTAGAGCTAAAATGATTCTGACAATATTCTGACAGTTCCTGAAAATTCATGAATAGATTTGTCAGAAAAAATACTGCAAACATTCTGGAAGTTTTATGACATATAAACTTTCCTATCTGAATTATTTCCAGTGACAGCCAAAGAGGTCCCCCCTCATTCTCATGAATAGGAATGTTGACACATGTAGGAATGTAGAAGAGGGACTTTCCAAGAACACTACTAACAATCTAACCTTCATCTGACATCACTCCAAAGAAAATTAATAACAATGGAAGATGATCCATTGAAACACCTCTACTACAGTTTATGCAGTTTGCAAATTAATACCTCGTAAAGAATTACATAATTATAAAACTGAAAAATTGAACTGATTTTCAAGCAAGTGCACCTTATGCTCAATCTTTCAAATTAGATATTTAGAGTTACCATGGAACACTCATGTTTGACCATATCTAACTTATAATAAGCTAATAAGAGCTCTCTCTGTCCCGAGATCTGATAGCCAACCCTTCCCTTGACTGTTTAGGCCTGGGAATGATAACAGCCTCTCTGTTATGAGCTAGGGTATGATATAATAAGAAATAAATATTTAGTCTTTGTCCCTAGTTCCTGGCACACAGCTCCGAAAGTCTGTGGAGTAATAAGTGTCTTTGGTATGCTAATGACATGACTGGTGGCTAGGGGAGCCCACACAGCTTCAAGATTGCAGGCTGGTCGCCAGAAAGACCAAGGCATAATTAGAGGGTTGCAACTTTCAGCCCCACCACCCAATCTCCAGGAAGGGGAGGAGGGGGTGGCTATTGAGTTCATCACCAGTGGCCAATGATTTCATCAATTATGCCTGCATAATGAAACTCCATAAAGACTCTTAAATGACTAACAACAAGGTTCAGAAAACTTCAGAGCTGAGGAACATATCAAGGTACTGGGAGGGTGGTGTCCTTCCTCCACTGGGACCGAAACTCCTGTGTCAGGACCCTTCTGTGCCTTGTTGTATGTACCTCTTTTTCTGTTCATTTGTATCCTTTACAATAAACCAGTAATAGTAAATAAAGTGTTTTCCAGAGTTTTGTGAGACATTCTAGCTGTTAAGTCTGAAAGGAAAGGAGGATTTCCAAAATTTCCCCCTACTTTGCAGCCAAAACAGACAGAAGTGAGGGTAACCGAGGGACCTAATACTTGCAACTAGCATCTAAAGTGAGGGCAGTCTTGTGACACTGAGTCCTTAAGCCGGTGGAATCCGATGCTAACTCGGTGTAGTTAGTGTCAGAATTGAACTGAATTGTAGGGCACCCAGTTGGTCTCTGGAACATTGGGAGAATTGGTTAGTATGAGAAAAACCCACACACATTTGGTGTCAAAATATTGTGAGTAAAAACAGTTCATTTCCAGGGCACTGGGCTTTTCTTTGTTATTTTCCTATACCCTATTTATTCCTTTTCAAGAAGTCCATCTATTAAACTCACCTCAATTAGTAAATGTGAGTGTGCCATTTGTTTTCTGGCTGGATCCCAAGTGATACAGTAGATAAGTAAAAAATTACTACTACTCGTTAATTCTACATTCCCTAACCTTACCGCTACCATGTAACTTTATTAAGTTGCTTCAGCTTTTCATAATTTAACTTTATTCTTTAGGCTACCTGGAACCTCCTCTAGGCAAGCCAAGCCTGAGACCCACCCTCTGCCTTGATCTAGTGCCATTATCTAGCTTGATGAGTGTTAACTACCATCCACCCCATCTGCCCCTGTTCTAGACACTTCCCAACTTTTTCTCCCATCTCTCTTACCTGGATGAGCTGTCCCTTGACTGTATGCTCAGAGCACCTGCTGCCCCCCTCCATTCCTGCGTTTGCAACATGCAATTATAGTCATAGGTTTCCTTGTCTTCTCTCTCTCTCCAACTAAATCTAGGCCACTAGAGGGAAAGGCTATTTTGTTTCTCTATTTTCAGCAATAGTGCGCTGTTTAACATGTAGTAGGTAGTCAGAGGACTACTGAGTGATTGAATGCATTGGTATATGGATGAGTGAGTCGGCGGAACAACATAACTCTTCCTTTAAATCTTACTTGCTTTTCTGATAATCTTTTGGCTTTTGACAGATCCCATCAAAGTTTTTTTCTCTTTTAGTGGCTAACAGAATACCCTATATTTGTTTATGTCTAATAATTTGGAAACATCCTAGCGGAACAGCATATTCATATACAATAACTATATCCCTGTGTTGTTGTGTTTCCACAGACCAATGGTGTTCAAAACTGAAAATTAGTATCATCAGGGAGCTTCCTGATGCCTGACATTCCCCTCCCACCCTGCAAAAAAAAAAAAACCCTAACCCAGGTAATTTTCCCATGCAGTCAGAATTGAGAACTTATCCTATATACAACCCTCACATTTATGCTTCAATCACTGCAGAGACTCATGCCTTTTTAGCAAATGAGAAAGCAACTATGTCCAAAGTGGAAGTAAGTGCACAATGGAAGCTCCCAAACATGTTGGGAGCTTCCCAACATCTTCCACCTAAAACTCTACTGGCGCTCTTCTGCAGTCTCAGACCGCCCACACTCCCTTACTGATGGATTTAGGTCATCTACACAAGCATCCTTAACTCATCTCCCTACCACCTCTCTGCCACATCTGCACCCATCCTTGACTTGCCACTCTGGTTTCTGACCCATCTCCTCCAGGAGCTTGCTCTATTAGTTGTCCTTCTCACTGCACATTTATCTTCTTCTCTGTTGGCTCCATCTTCTAAATATTACAAACATTTTCAGATCAATGCTAATCTTTGACAAAAAAAGATTCCTTAACATATCAGACTTATTTTCTTTTTCCTTTTACCTCTAAATCTCATAAAAGAGTTTACAGTCATTTTATTCAATTCCTCTGCAATTAATCAACATTAGTGACCTTTCTCACCTACCACTTTACTGAAGCAGTTACCACCAAAATTTTCAGTAGTGACTATATCTACTGATACACTGGTTGGCCCCATCCTCCCATAACCTCTCCACAAATTTTTTGGCTTTATTGTGCACTTTGTGTTATGACACTGAACTCCCCAGTTTCTAACACCTTGAGAACACCTTCTCCCCTGGGCTTCTTTGCCTACTCTCTTCTTCCCCTTACATTGTCTTGTCTTCTCTCTCTCTCTCTCTCTCTCTCTCTCTCTCTCTTTCTATCAGCTACTACGGTGTCGTCTCTAATTTCTAGTTCTGATTCTCTTCCCAATCTCATCATTTTCCAAGTCTTAATTCAAGCGGCACCTCCTCCAGGTAGCTTCCTGGATCTCCCCCAGAATATCCTTCCTCCCTCTGTACCCCAGAGCACTTTTCATGTTACAGTTATTTGTTTATTTGTTTTAATCCCCAGTTCTAGTGCAGCTGTAGTTCTTAATCAGAGATGCTTACAAGAGTCCCCTGAGGATCTTTTAAAAGGTGTTATTCCTCAGCCCCATTCCCTAAAGATTTTTGCTCTGAGTCTACAGCGGGACTCTTTTAAGAGTTCCAGGGGTGCCTGTCATAGTTACCAATGACAAGCACCCCTGGTTGAAGAGGGTGAACTGCTGAGGCCCTGATCCTGTGGGCAGAGTCCTTATCTACCATGACCCAAGGTTCTGGCACAGGGCCAAGCACAGAGGAACAGCTTAATAAATGTTAGTGCTTGTTGGATGATGATTTAATCTCAATGATGCTCAATCCATCATCTCATTTCCCAGTGTGGATTACATTTGGCTGGCCTGGAGTTCATTTTCCACTCAGCTGCTTCCAGAAAGCCTCTTTGAACTCACTTTACCCTCCAGATAATTTGCTTCCCTTTAAATCTTGCAAGATCATTTGTAGGATGAAAACTCGTAGAATTTCCTCTTCCTCACCTGTTATTGTCTCCTTTCCCCACATGCTCTACATGAGCTCTCTCATGTCTCCTCTTCTCTCTGACCTTTCAATTCTTCCTTCTAGCTCTACCACTTCACTTACTGATGCTCTGCTGTGACACTTCACCTTTGACTAACTGAACACTGATTATTTCCTTCACAATCTACGGCTAGAAAGTAGAATGTAGAGAATGAAGAACTACTAGAAAAAAGGGGGGGGGAACTTTTCTCATGGAACAAATACCACTTGCATTTCAGTTCAAATTAATAAACCTCTCCCACATATCTGCCATGTGGTGGGCATTCTCTTAGGCCAGGGAATCAAATGTGAATAAGATACCATCTCTGATCTCCAGTTACAGGAGTCTGGGCATACAACCAAAGAGGTGAAGGTGACATGTAAACAGATTAATAAAATGCAAAGAAGTACCATATTAGATCATGAAAGCAAAGTACCGTGGAGGAGTAAGAAGGAGACATCAAGTCCATGTTGATGATGAGGGAGCAGAAGGCTAGCTGAGGACAAAGCGGAAGCTGACACCCTACACCCTCCGCCCCCATGGGATATATGTGACATTCCTCAGGCACTCCTGGCTGCCCTAAAGGAAAAACAAATGGTTAACTGATAGAGATCACAGTCCTATAGGACAGCAATCTCCCTCAGTTTACAAATGTCCTAGTGATTTACAAAGAAGAAGATTTCTTGTCAATAACCTAACTTCCAGAGACCCGTAACGCAGTTTCCTGAAGCCCTAACATCACCCTCCCCTCCATAAAACTGAGGGAAGCTGAGGCAGAAGGAAATGTAAATAAAAGTGAATTTCTTCTAAACCTGAAGCCCATTGACAAGGACGTGTGATAGGAGGAATGGAACATTCCTCCAGGGAACTCCCAACTGTCTTCCCGTTAGTGTCTCCTTAGAGGAGAAAACAGCCTTGGCTTGACAATAACCAGGTCTCCAGTATCCTGAGAGTCTTCTTTGGCATACGACAGTCCTTCCGAGCACCCCCTTTGTCCTCACCTCCCTAACTCCTGCGTATATAATCAGCCACTCCTCAAGACCACAGTGCAGCGGCTCTTTCTGCCCACGGGTCCTGTCCCCGGGCTTAAATAAAATCACCTTTTTGCACCAGAGACGTCTTAAGAATTCTTTCTTGTTCGTTGGCTCCAGACCTCACACCACTGAACCTCACCTATACTCTAAAACTTGATCATTGAGAGTAGGTCAGCGTCAAGGAGGACCTCAGAGAACAGAGCCCACTTAGGTCTTAAGAGGTGAGTAGCAACGGTCAGACAGACTGTGGTGGGAAGAGTTGTCCAGGAAGAGAGAAGGCAAGGGCAGGATGTGGGCAACAAATAACTGCCTGGCTCAATCAGGGAACAAGGGTCTCAATTTGGTAGGTGGGAGCACAGAATCTGAGGAGGGAGAGACGGGGAGACAAAGGTAGACAAGTAGGCAGGGGCTCTAAGTCTTGGCAAAGGGGAATCTTGGAAGGGTCTTAGCTGGGCGATGACATGATTAGGTTTGCCTTCAAACTGATCATCAACTTTTATATGATCCTAGAAAGTGAATACTGACTCGGACCCTGTTTGACCCTTCTGTGAATTCGAAGTTATTTCTAAAATATAACAGGCAAAAGGTAGTTTTTTAAAGCCTAAATGTGATCAATATGTACGTATACATTTAAAAAAGGATTCATCTGGTTAAATTAATTTTTTTAAAAACCAGCAAACTACTAAAGTGATTAGGGTTGGCATGCATTTATTCTCAAGGGGGCACACAAGCAGCCACTGCGTAATGCATACAAGCAGTATTATGTGTTACTTTATGTGGTAACCCATAAAAGCGCTAGGTGTTGGCTTTATTAATAAATTCAATAAGCATGGCTCTGTGCCCTCTGGAACTCAGCTGTCTCCATGTCCCCCTACTGGGTGTTGAAGATCACCATACTGACTTTATCTCCTAAACTGTTACAGGAGGCATCCAGTAACTGGCCAAGGAAAAGCTCACTGTGTATAATGAAAGCAGTTGCTACAGCAAACGGGCTAGGATCACCTGGAATTTGTAGGGGAAAAAAAAAAAAAACAGAGGAAAAGGCTCACAGAACCCAGCGGACTAAATGATGTGCTACAGAAAGATACACGCCACTTTGAATATCCCAGCACCTTTCCCACTTATAAGATGTATTACTGAAAGTGCAGTGACAATTAGCATCAGGCACAGGGAGGTGGCCAAAAAACCGTTAAGGATGGTGAAGTGAGATGCAGGAGCAAGATCAGAGCAAAGTTAGCAAGTAACAACCATTAGTGACAAAACACAAATGAATAGAAATTGGAGAGATCTACATAACAAATGCTTGAATAAATTCATTGATGCTTATGTAAATATGCAAATAAATATATATTCATACTCAAATATATTTTTCCAATGCTCTTGCAGCTCTGTTTTCATAATGATGAACAACAGAGGCTGTAAGGCAAATTGACCTGGGTTTCATTCCCAACTTACTCATTTTGAGCTCTATGACTTGCAGCCAATCACTTAAATATTCTAAACCTCAATGTCCTTACCAGTAAAATGTGGGTAATAGAATGTTACCACATAGATTATAATGCAGATTTAAGATAAAATGTCATAAAAGTACTAGTATAGTCCTTGGGGCAAAAGAAGTGCTTAGAAAATGGTGAATATTAATATAAAGGGTCATTATTAAACTTTTATTATAGACCTTCATGATGGCCCACTGCCAAGTGTATTGTATTCGGTAATTCACATGCTAAGCCTCAGCGCCCTCGGTCCTTTCAGCCACACATACACTTCCTGCTGGTAGTCATGATAGCATTAAAATCCAGTTCAGCCTTGCAAATGTCATTTGCTCATTTCAGGGTTTCTTGCCTGGCTGGCTTCTTATCTGTTCAACTTCCAAGCTCTTTATTCTGGAAAATTTCTCTTCTCTGTATTAAGTGGCCTTAAGTGCTGTCATAAGTCAAAAGATCTGGGAGCTAAAAACAAGGAAAGAGTATCCTTATGGTCTTCAGTATTTCTGATCAATTGGAACTAGATCTACTGAAAGATGCTGCATGTCTCTGTAAATTTATTTTTCATGTACCAGCTGCCAATATGTGAAAGCTTAGTGTGTGTGTGTGTGTGTGTGTGTGTGTGTGTGTGTGTGTAAGGGTTCCCTGCAACTGCAGAGTTATACTTCACTCAGATGGCTCCATTAATTTTAAGTGGAAAATGGAACCTTTCAAGAGCCATATTCCTTGTCCATCAGAAAAGTACTTTTAGCTCCTAAGATTCGGTCCCTGAAATCGGGATCCTGGGGGAAACGTGTAGTCCTCAAATGCAGTGTGCGCACCCAGATGGTGCTACATAGAGCTCCAGGCCAGGAAGAGAGTGTTCCTAGACTCTGTATCTAATATAAGCCTTACCATAGCACCACCACAGCTAATAAAGTTTATAAGGTTCTGCAGAGTTCTAAATCACAGAGGATGGAAGCATCGGGCTTGCCTCCATATATCTTACTCATTTTCTGGTAGATTCAAGGGAAAGAGGACTCAAAGGCGAGAAAGGGAACCAGGAGTATTCAAGATGAACTGAAAGGGCTGGTCCCTCAAAAACATCACCTTTATTATGCTACCCACCCCACACTGATGCGTTAGGTGAGAGGTAAGCCATTTCCTCTTATTTTTTAGAAGCCTCAGCCACACCTTATTATTGCGATAGGGAAACTGAAGGACTTCATAACAATCTACTTTTTGCCTCCTTTCCTGCTTCTATTCTTGCTAGGACCTGCACCTCCCACCCTACACATGTCTTAATGTAAGTCCTCCTTGTAAGGGATGAGGAGTTAACTATTTCTTTGGAGTCTTCCAGCACAATAGGTAATATCTAAGGAATTATGGGGCGAAGTCATCATGTGCATATTCCAGACCACTAGCGCTAGACATCTCAAGGATGCCAAGACAACCCTGGTTCCAGGGAATAAGTGACTCATGATGAACACCTAGACCCTGCCCTTGTTCTGACCAGTTCCTATATGCCTGAGAAGACATGTGCACCAGACCACAATTGTCAGTAAAGACTCCAGACCCCACATAAAGTTGAGACTCATCCTCCATTCCCTTTCTGAGTCTCCCAGACGCTCTGTCTGTATCTTCTCTATATATACCTTCAATAAACTCTGCTCTCACTTCCTCCTGGCTCATGTTTGCTTTCCATCCTGTGTGAAGCCAAGGACCTTCTCGGTTGGTCTTGCAGGATCCCCTCTGGGTCCTCTGGTCCAGCCTGCCGGCATTACTATGAGTTATTTTTATCAATCAATACTCCTTTGAGAAGGGTGGCATTGACAGAGAGGCACTCTTGCTGTGGAAAGTGAACTCAGATACAAAGATCGGACTTGGGTTTGCAGAGGAGAGAGCAAATTCCAAAAGGAAAGTCAGAAGAACGTAAAAGGGCTTGGTGCTTTTCAAGAACACAGACTAGTAACTTTGTCAAGGGGCAGCTTGGAGAAGTTTTAGTAAACCCAAAATACCTGGCATCCTACCCCCTCAAAGCCACCCAAATAGGCATAAAAATTAACTCAGTGGTTTCTTTTTCTTTTTAATTATTATTTTGTTATGTTAGCCACCTTATAGTACATCATTTAATTTAGTGGTTTCAACTCTGGCTGCAGGTCAGAATCACCTGAGAAGGTTTTGTTTTGTTTTGTTTTGTTTTGTTTTGATTTATTTTGTTTTAAGATTTTATTTATTTGAGAGAGAGAGAGCACATGGGGGGGGTGGGGTAGAAGGAAAAGAGAATCTCAAGCAGACTCCACACTGAGCATGGAGCCTGATGTGGGGCTCAATTCCAGGACCCTGAGATCACCACCTGAGCCAAAACCAAGAGTCAGACACTTAACCAACTGCCCCACCCAGGTGCCCCTCACCTGAGAGGTTTTAAAAGCTACAGAAGGCCAGTTAAAGCAGGCTATTTGGGCATGGGGCCCAGGCACAGGTTTCTGGTTTATTTTTTAAACTCCCTAGTGACTCCAGTGTCCAGACAGATTGAGACCCACTGCTCAAACAAGACAGGGGGCGCCTGGGTGGCTCAGTCGTTAAGCGTCTGCCTTCCGGCTCAGGTCATGATCCCAGGGTCCTGGAATCGAGCCCCGCATCGGGCTCCCTGCTCAGCGGGAAAGCCTGCTTCTCCCTCTTCCACTCCCCCTGCTGTGTTCCCTCTCTCCCTTGTGTCTCTCTCTGTCAAATAAATGAATAAAATCTTAAAAAAAAAAACAACAAGATGGCCTTGCACTGAAAACACAGCTTCAATGCAATTCTTCTTGACCCTCCTTCCAACCAGATGACCACTTGCATCCTCCACCAATATAGGCATTCTAGAGTTAGTAGTGCCACGAATTGCCTTCTTTTCTAATAGGAGAGCTATGGTTATTAGGATTGGCATAGAATTAGTAACAACTCCAGTCTCTTCATTCCAGGCAAATCTGCCCCTTTTCAGAAAAATGTTGGCCAACACTTGAAGTAAGTGACAAATATTCTGTCATCTCATCTTCAAATCTAAATAGCAGCAGCTGCTTCTATGAGTTGGACACTCTTCCAGATGTTTCATATATATATATATATATATATATATATATATATATATATATATATATCACGGATGCTTATCACTCTGTTTAGTAGATATTATTGTAAAATTCCAAACCAGAGCGGGAATCTCTCTTCTTCTCTCCCCGTAATCCAAGCCACCATGGTTCACCACCACTACTGTAGCAGCCTCCTGCTGCCTGGTTACCTGCTTTCAATCTTGCCCCAGCCCATCTATTCCCCCCCACGGTAGCCTGGACACAGGGTGATCTTTGGAAAGCAGAAAGAGGCTTGCTTAAAGCCCACCAGTGACTCCCACTCTTCTTAGAATAAAGGCTACCCACCTTCCCAAGACCTGAAAATCCCTGCATGATCCAGCTCTTGCTTCTCCTCCACCCTCATTTTATGCCCCTCTTCCCCTTGCCCACCGTGCTTGAGCCACACTGGCTCCCTTCCAGTTCAAGAGCATGCTATCTTAGTCCTACTTTGTGGCCATCAAATACATTTCTTCTGCAGAGAATGCTTGCCCTGACTCCCTTCGATCCTTCAAGACTCAGCTGAAATGTCACAGCCTCAGAGAAGCTTTCCCTTGTCACCACCTAAGGAGCCACCCACTCCCTCTCCATTTGCTTTCTATTGCTCTGCCTTATTTGCTTCCTTCATCCCACTTAACATACTTAGCAAGTATTTGTTGTAGAGTTACGGTTTTTGTCTGGTTCTCCTTTTGGACTGTGGGCACCTCAATGACAAGGGCTTCTACTCTTAGAGTCACCAGAGAACCCGCTGTGCTCAACACAATGCCCAGCACTTAGCCACTGGGTAAGAAATAGTTCTCGAATGAACAAAGAAGTCCATTTTCCAGATTTCAAATAAGCCAATTAACTTGCCGGAGATCAAAGAGCTCTAACAAGGAATATAGAAATCTCTCTCAGAGGCAAAAGAACATTCTCCTAGGGTTTAACAATCCTTCTCTTTCAAAAAAAATCACACTTATCCTGAAGACCTTAAATGACTGTAATCATCATGAATCTTCTTTGCTCCACACATAACCTAAGCCCCAGCTGTGACTGTCCACGTGCTAAGTACATCCAGCTGGTAGCTTGAGGTTGGGAGGATTTTGCAACAGTGGAAATCCTTAAATTGTTCAAATGTGCTTCTCACAAAGCATTTTTCTTAAGTGCTTTCTATCCTGCCTAGTGGGAAGCCCTTGTATTTTATCAAGTTGCAATCTAGTTGGACTACTGATGGAATTTCCCTTTGGCCAAGGGGGGATGTGGCCCACATCAGCAAGTCTCTTCCATTGCTATTTTGGGAGCTGTAGGGAACTTCTGATGGATGGATACACTGGGAATTTCTCACCTGCACAGTTCTGCTGAGGCTCCCAGTGGACACTGATGCCCTCTCTCTGGCAGGCCCGGGTATATGCCAGGAATGACTCGCAGTAACAGTTTTTATGGACTGGACATTCACACATGTCTGTCACGCAGGACCTAAGGAACCCAACAGAAAGAAATGAACATGTAAAAATATCAAATTATCACACACCCTAAATATGACTTGCAGAAAGGGGTGGGTGGGTGGATGTCAAACCTTGACTGGCCATTAAAGATTGCTATTTTAGATCGGAAATCTAAAAATGGCATAAAAGTTCTGCATGAAGCCTTACTGGGTATCTCTGAACAACGTGATATTAGGTTTCTTTTCTTCTAGAGCAGGACTGTCCAAGAGAACTTTCTGCAATGATGGAAATGTTCTACAATCTCCACTGTCCAAAGTAGTTCTACCACCCATATCTGGCTATTGAACACTTAGAATGCATCTAGTGTGTGTGAGGAACCAAATTTTTTATTTGATTTAATTTTAATTAACTTAAATGCAAATAATCAATATACCTAGAGGTTACCATGTTGGAAAGGCAGCTCCTAGGCTATCGTCACCATCAAAGTGCTGTCATTTTGTGAATAGCTCTAAGAATCATAGTTTCTACTTCAATATAACCAAAATAGTGACCAACTTGATGAAAGTATAAAATCCCAGGATGAACTATGAGAGACTATGGACTCTGGGAAACAATCTGCGGGTTTTAGAGGGTAGGGGGGTGAGGGGATGGGTTAGCCTGGTGAAGGGTATTAGGGAGGGCACATAATGCATGGAGCACTGGGTGTTATAGGCAAACAATGAATCACGGAACACTACATCAAAAACTAATGATGTACTCTATGATGACTAACATAAATAAATAGATAGATGGATAGATAGATAGATAGATAGATAGATAGATAGATAAATAAAATAAAATCCCAGGGCTTTCTGAAGACGTACAATTAAGATTCACTTTTGCAGTCACTTGGAATTTTAAGTTTTTTGAGAAACACTGAACCTCATTCTTTAGAATATGGGGTGATAAATTCCAAATAAAGCAAAACTTTCAACTCCTCATTAGACTGAAAGATAAAGAAGATTGAGCCAAGGTCTTCAAAGCTTAAGTTTAAATATGGAAATGATGGGCCAGGACATCAGAAGAACTGAAACGGACTCAAATGTAAACTAACAAATTTTCAAGCACATTAACCTCCAGGACACAGTAATGAACTTACGTTGGTATGTCCTATTACCATTTACAAAGTGCTTGTGTCTGTCACTGAGTGCTACATAGGACAAAACAGAGTCCCTATTTTATAAATAAAGAGGCCATTTTACAAATGAATAGATGGGCCCAAAGTCCCATTAAAAAGTGGCAAAAGAGTGAATTAAATTACATCCTCCCACACTCAGGCTCTTCCTTTTATGCCATAGAACCATCTTCATCTTCACCTTCCAGCAAGTTCACTCCCTCCCAGTTTGGATTTGACATTTACGCAAGAGACCCTCAAGATTAAGAACATTAAACTACCCTTAATTTTCTTTTCATACTCTTGTTCAGTGAAACCTCTTCCTTATAGAATCTAATTCCAGGCTGAAAGCAAAAACAAATAATAATAATAATAATAATAATAATAATATTCAAGATTACAAACAGCACAGATGATCTTGAAAAGTGACCAGGATGTGATAATCCAATGTGAATACACCAGCATTTTCTCTTGGTGTGGGACGTGTGTACACATCAGATTACAGAGAGTGGCCCGCTAGCTCTGTGTAAAGGCTGGTGCACTGCCTACTTGGAACAAGAATTAGGTGCCGAAACCATATTAAAGAATCAGTAGACTCACCATGTACCTGCAAAGTTACTACAGCCCAACCCTCAAGAACACAGCCTTGGAAATATGAACTAACAGGGGCAAAAGAGCAACTGTACTGAAACCTGACAAGCCTCTTCCATGTCATCAAGTGAGAAATTATCTGATGACTGATACTTAAGACAGAAAATTATTTGATGACTGATACAGGACAGAAAAACAGATCTCTCTCTCTCTCTGAAATAATAAAGACTGTATTTCCTTTTTTTTCTAAGATTTTATTTATTTCAGAGATAGAGGGAGAGAGAGAGAGGGAGAGAGGGATGGGGAGGAACAGAGGGAGAGGGACAAGCAGAGTCCGTGCTGAGCCCAACGCGGGGCTCGATCCCAAGACCCTGAGATCATGACCTGAGCTGAAGTCAAGACGAAGGTCTAACTGACTTAACTGACTAAGCCACCCAGGTGTCCCAAGACTGTATTTCTCAATACCTCTTCCCACTTGCATTACAGAAACCCTGTGAAATCATGCTCACTTGCAAACCCTTTCCTGCACCAGACACAGTGCTGTGTCTTTAAATTCTTGCAGAGCCTCCAGGCTTCCGAGAAAAGCCAACTAAAGCCTGTTCTTAAAACGGCCTCTAAACATCTGAGGACCAACACTCCTCAACACCACTGCCTTTGCTGTTTTCATTTTCGTTTCAGACCAACCCACACCCATCACCCTCCCGCTCAGCTCAGACTTCACAGCGAGGCTTCGGCTGCTAGAGCTAACCTCTCATCCTGCCCCTGGCTTCACTCCCTGGGGACTTCCCTGGCCCGTGCGGTGCTGGTCTCTTGGGCACGGGTCCCACCGATGCAATAGGGATGTAGTGGGACCGAGTGGGCCCAATGAAATGATGGTCCTCGTGTGGGAACGAGGTGGTCTCCGCGTGAGGAAACACATCCTCTGATCTGAAAGAAAAACTACATCGACTCCGTAAAACTGTGTGGACAGTAAACAGAATTTAATTGGTTTGGGTGAAAGAATTGTTAGTGAACTTTTTCCTTCTTTTTTCTTTCTTTCTACTGGTTGTCTTAGGAAGCTATTTATACGATTTAAAATAAACTAGGGACAGCTAAATCCAATTCACCGAGACTGTCGAAAGAAAATGTGGTAAGCCCATATTTAATGTGGAAGCCCACATTTAACAACCACCCCACATCTGCCCTCCATCTCCACAACAGGCCACGCAGGGCACACACACAGTCCGCAGTGGATCTGCCCTTTAAAACAAAGGAAGACTTGAGCTAACTCTATTACTTGGCACTCATGAAGAACAACACCACCAGAAGAAAAAACAATTGTCAAAGCCACCCTTGGCAGGGAATATTTCACATATATTAAAGGCTTGGGAAATGTGTTTTGTCACAGAAGTTAAAACTACAAGATGTCTTTTTTTTCCACTTGTCAAGTTGATGCTTTTTTACACCAGATCATACCCCAGGTTTCTGAGAGAATGGAGAAAGAGAGGGTCCCTACTCAGCTGGCAGAGTGAACAACTCTTAGCTCTTACGTCGGGCATTTTGCTACCGTCGGCTTGTATGGGGACTATCTCATTTAGCCCACACAGCGACGGGGTCTGAGGCATGTCTTATGACCGGCCCACTTTTGGGGAAACTGGAGCTTGGAGGTGTTAGCTTGCTCAAGGCCACATGGCTGACTTCGGATGTGGAACTGCAAAACCAGGACTGTGAGTCAGGTCTTTCTCATCTCCATCCCCATATTAATAACAACTGCATTAGAAGATCTTTCTAGGGAGCAATTTGGCAATACTAATAAACAGCCCTAAGGAAGCTCCCTCCTTCGGCAGGGAAATTTCACACCCAAGAAAATAGTAATGCATGTGGACAGAGACTCTGTACACAGGGGTTTTCATCATAATGCTATTTAAAATGAAAAAGAGAGCAGGGGGATAACCTGAATTGCCTGTAACAGGAGCTAGTTAAATACATCTAGGTGACCTTTATACCCTGCAGACATGTTTTTTAAAATATGAGGAAACATTCCAGCAGGATTGATTGAAAAAAGCAAAGCTGTTTCAGTACCGTGTGGTCGCACATAAGAAGACAAAAATAACTGAAAACAGATATGCCCAAATGTTCACAGCAGTCAGCGCGAGGTGGTAGAATTGTGGCTCTTATTTACTCCATATCTGTATTTTTTACAATAAACACATATCATTTTTCTAAAAAGATAAAATCGGTGTCTTTTTAAATTGACACAAAGAGTAACATGAGACATATTAGTATTTCAGTCAGAATGTAGGGACTAGAGTGAGAAAAATAAAGCGTAAAGAATGAGAGGAAATTAAAACATCCATTCGTAGGTCTTAGGTTATTAAATATTTCTCCAGCTAAAGTTTCCCAGTCTGTGTATCAGAGGCCTCCTGACCACAGGCTTTGATTCTATTCACTGGGTGTTATCCTCAGACTCCCACCTCATTGGTCAACTGATGCTACGGATTTGACATCCAAATGGTTGGAATGGATAATGGGATAATTGGGCACGTGTCTGGTGGTAGGGATTTATTAAGAAAAAGGAGCTTATTAAGAGAAGAGTAAAAGCATCCTCAAATGCACTTCAAATTTCAGGGAGGGGTGAAGCTATTGTGATTCAAGTGTTCAATTTGTGTTTTCACACTTAATAGTTCAGTATGAGAAAAATCTAACTTATGACAGTGGAGTTGAATTTTTATGTGGTAATGGAAGAGTGTTGTTCTTTCCTTAGTCAGTATGCACTGATACTGCACATTTATATTCGTTTTATAGAATATATAGGAGAATGTTAATCACTTTTAGTAGTTAGATTTCTGGCTTTGGTTTCTCTGTTTTCATGGCATGATTCTGTCACAGTCACGTTCTGTTCGATGTTGAGTTCCTGCTCAAGAAACACAGGCACCCATTGCTCCAGTGGGAAAACACAGGCTGCATTATAATAGAGCTTTCCCAGGAAAGCTCTACAGGTAATGCAGAATCATCACCTGCCTATGGAGCCCTTTGAAGCATGCCTTCTGTCACAGGAGCTGACGAATGTATCTAGAAATGATGTTCTGATTTCTCTGCCCTGCTCCTGGCAACTTGCCTGACAGCAGAGAGGTGCAGGCAGGATTCCTGCTCCTTGGGGCTCACACAGCCGTGCACCGCAGTGATGTAGAGAGAGGATGCCAAGAGCTCCCGCAGGCTCCTCCCAGGCTGGTGCCCTGCTAGGCAGCCCTTTGTCACACACCAGCTGCCCCCTTCTCTAATCATTTCTTGTACGGGTGTCAAGTCTCAGTAAGACTCTTCGAAGGCCTCTCCTCACTGCGTGCAGCACTGTACTGGTATGGGAACCCACCTGGGGTCAGCTCCCTCCCTGAAACCCAACTTATCACGATTTATCCGCAGAGGAGCCCCCATCAGCTTCTCCCCTCCATTAGGTTACAACCGCTACCTCCTGCAAAGGCTCTAGAAAGAAGCCACTAGCTACACGGAACTGTTTAAATGGAAATTTAAATTCATTACAATTAAATACAATTTTAAATTCAGTTCCTTTGTCACACTAGCCACATTTCAGGTGTTCCATGGCCACTGTGGTTAGGGGCCACCATACCGGACAGTGCTGATTTATACAAGTTCCATCCCTGCAGAAAGTCCTACTGGATGGTGGTACCAAGAGTGCAGCTCCATCTGTGTTAGGAAACCATTCCTCTTCTCCCCAGAGAGATTTACAGATGTTGGGAGATCAAGATCAGGCTCACTCTGGCTCATACTGGGCACTTACAGAGAAAGTTCAAATTCACAGTCGCTAGCGGTCTAAATCATCCCTTTTTCTTCCCCACTCACATTCTCTTACCCAGTCATAGGGAATGGCTCATTACCCCAGGCTTCCTTCCACCTTGCCGTTCCTGCTTTGACTGTTTCCTTGTCTTTTTCCGCTGAAGAATCTGACGTCTATCCTTTAATAAGGACTCAGTTCAAACTCTTCCACAATGCTACCTGACTGGCCCAGGAAAAGTCAGCCCCTTCCTTCTGGGTCCTATCCCTTCTACATCTTTATCCTGGCACAGACCCTCTGAATCCTAATTACCTCTTTGTCGGTTTGAGAGGGGGGAACTTGTTCATCCAGCCAAGCACAGTCCCTTGAATACACAGCTCAGTAAATATGGTGAATCATCAAAAGAGTGAATGAGAATGGCCTGATGACTTTTGACCAGCTTCCATGGAGTCACAGTTCGACCCCGATGTCTGAAGAGTGTGAATTCTGTCTTTGCCCCTCCTCCCCGGCCAGTGGCTAACACAGCCTGCCCCCCATCCCCCGCCTCGGGGTGGCTCACCACAGCAACCTCTGAACTATGCTGCTTCCATAGGAACCTTTCATCTTCATTTTGAACTTCTTGCACCCCTCTCCTGTATCCTAGGGGATTTTCTTTTTAATTTAATGAATGGCAGAACAAAGGATCTGATCGGAGTGCTCTGCTTTAATAACACATTCTTCAGAAAAGCACATATTCAATATTGTAAGAACAACCTATAGCTCCTCACGTTATTAAAAAGGCAAGCCTCCAAAGGCTGCTAAAATCAAAACATCAAACATCTCTCTGCTTCCTAGCAACAGCATACCAAGTGGTTTTCGCTCTGCTTTTTCTGGCATGCAGGCCACCCTTGTCAGAGAGGTAAGTGTTCATGCGTTTGCCACCCAAACGGAGTTTTGAAAGACAGATATGCTAACCATCAGGAGCTCTCCACACGGCTTCTGGGAGAACAGAAGGGCAGGCCCGGAGGAACAGCAGCCTGCCCCATCCGGGGGCCAGGGCCAGAGCTTGGCTTTTCCCCTCCGCCACCAGGAAGGGTCTTTGGCCGGACTGTGCTGTTCTGTTTGGAAGCCAGCTTTCCTGAGAGCAACAGGAACATGTTGCTAATCCAGAAGAGGACTAGAAAACGTTGGGTTCAGGTGGCTTTCCTTGCCCCGTGTATCTAGAAGTTCACAGAAGCAAGTGAAAGCGTCTCAGGCTTGTTAGTGTCTGGGCGTCCGTGCGGAAGGGGGAAGGGAGAGGATTCAGGAGACAGTCCCAGCTGGGCGGGCAGAAGTGTGTTTAACTACTAAGAGACTATTAAGAAATTCACGTACACTTTAATCCTTGAAATTCTGCCCTGACTTCCCTAACCTGAACTGCAGAGAAGTAACTACAGGTAGTAGCCATAAGAAGGCATAGCCATGTCACATTATACCTAATAACTTCATGCCTAACTCAGTAGTGGCTACCTCTGCTCTTCTCAATACTACATGGGCACCCTCACCAATTCACAAAAAATCCCAGCATATTGGCATAAAAAACAGGGACAAAAGATTCAATAATGGGAAACCGGAGTTTGCTTTACTGAGTTGTTAATGGAAGGGGGTGGGGGTGTGAAAACCTGCAGAGCCAGCCAGTAGGGAGTCCAGGCTGCTCCCTCCAGATCCTTCCTGAGCCAGCCACAGTTTGGCACCACAGTGGCTTCAATATTAGTGAGAATATTTGATATCAAATCTTGGCTTAAATGTTGGCTCTGTGGTTGCCTAAGTTCCCAGGACAGCACCGCAAGGCCAGGTATTTCTGGATGAGCTTACTTATTTCACAAACTCGATCTAAGGAGATGGGGCAGGACAATCTGGGAGTCTAGCTGTTTCTCTGGTTGTGGATACTGCACTCACCTGCAACCCAGACTCATCTGATCCCCACCCCCACAGACACACAGACATTAGACCTTTGGCCCACTCCTACGTGTTAAGAATGAATTCATTGGGCCCTTTTTGTTTGTGGCACAGAGGGAGGCACAGACATGAACAGAGATGGACACACCTTCAAACTCCAAATGACAGAGCAAAGGCTGTTATGGGCAGGAAGTTAGTGCAAATGGGATTCGGAGGACTAAGTCCAGAAGGCTTCACACAGTAGGAAAGACACGGGAGCTGGGTCTTGAAGGATGTGTAGAATTTTGCTTCATTCCAGAATGAGGAAAAGGAAATTTCAGGCAAAAGGAGAAGTGTTGAGTCTCCAAATCACCAGATCTCAGATTTGATGGTCATGTGGTCCCACCTCCATTATTAAAAAAAGGGGCCAAAACAGAGTCCCTGACAAATGGTCACACAACCTGTTGCCGAAGACTTCGTTTCCTCACACAGCAGCCTGGCAGGTCCTCTTGTGAAGACATTTCTTTCTTCTAGGGATCCAAATCCTCATCATCTCCAACCTGAACTCACAGGGGTGACACGTGGAGCCACCCGGAATCAGTCAGCGAGCCCGTGCCCTTGATGACACTTCAGTGATATTCCCCAGCTCCACCGTCAGCCTTGTGTGTTCTTCAGCTTCTAACGGCCGGTGTCCTTCCCCCTGTAACTGCTCTCTCTCTGCCTCGACAGGAATAAAAATCCAACTACCAAAGTAACAGGGAAGAGCCTACCAAACCATTTTGAGAATTATTCACAATGAACCTCTTTTCTGATCGCCTGCACTCTATTCCTGTCATGTATACATTTGCTTACTTGTATGTATGTACTTCCAACTTAAAACCTAAGGGACTCTACACTTTTACCTAACATACCTTCTCCAGATACTGAACAATACTGATTGCTTTAACCCTCCAGGGTTAAATTCCCCAGGAGGCAAATGGCATTACCTGCATGGCAGAAGCTAGCGTGGCATAGGAGTTCCAGAAATGGTCCTCAGCCTTGGACACCCTTCTAAAGCTAGAGATTGTTTTGTGGAATAACATAGGAGGCACAGAGACCTCCTCTAAAGATAGAAATGCTTATGATTTTCCATAGATGCTAATTTTAACAGGAGTCCTTAGCACTTGCTCTGAGCAGAGACCAAACAACCATCATGCATGTTCTGGAACCTAAAATATTTTCTCCCTTGACAAAGGCATCTATCAGACCATATGTGGACACTATAATCCCCAGGCTCATAGTTAAGTTTTTTTGTGCCTTAGGGTGGGGGAAGGTGTGTGCACCATCCTGCTATTTGCCCCAGGCCCAGAGGCTACAACTTCAAGGAGGACAAATCCAGAGACTCCACAACCCCTAACATGGTTAGAAAATACTCCTCTTGGGAAAAATGAGATATCTTTGCTTGAGTATGCAACACTGGCTCCACGGAGGGGAAAAGCTGGCCATGATTAGCAAACATTTGCTGGGTTGTCACTCTCCGAGGGAGAAGTCATTATTTCAGTTTGGGCAAAGATGTCTCACAAGCCAGCCAGGGAAAGGGGAAGCCTGGTCACTACCCCCCTCTAGTGGCCGCGAGTTAGAGTGCCAAGTAACCTCAATTCTTAACCCAGCATTTGCTCCTTACTCCACTTTTGGGGGGGGGGCAGGCTGGCTGATAAAGCAGAACTTAAAAACGGCTGCTTGTCAGAAAATCAATCACTTTTCTCTTAAACATGTTCAATTCATCACCGTCACGTTCACTGTAAAACAACGGTGAGGCTGGTTGGTGGACTATATCCCCGCATAATCTAAGAGCCCCCCGGGCACCTGCCACAGAGGGTAGATGATCTGAGGCACTCCCTGCAAGAGGGCAGGTGAGGTGGGGCATCAGTGGGAAAAAGCCTACGCTTTTTTGGTTTTCGAAAAATCTCATTTTACCTATGTACTGTTATCCAGCTTGACCTACTTTGTTTTTGCAAAGAATATGAAGTACAAAAGACTACCAGACCCTTCACCTAAGCAGGAGGTACCATATCGGAGGTGGTAACATAATGAGAGCCAAAGGTGCCAGTCATGTTACTGCTTCCTAATTAGTAAAATGGCAGAATCATTACTGTACTAGTATTCTAGGACTCTATGTCTAAATGGACTTGTCCAGTGCTCAACGAGCTCTAAAAACTAGGTGATATTCACACTTGGAAAGACCTTCCAGAAATGAGAGGGGTACCTTTACTGAGAAAATCTTCAATATCTCTTCTTTGTGGCAAGCCCACCTCATTATATTTCTACCCCAACATAGATACACATCACCTTTGCAACTGTTCCATTCAACACGACAAATATCACTGAGTGTTTGCTGTATGCGAAACAACAGGTTGGGCTCAGTGGGGAATCCAGAAGGAAAGAAAGGCCTGCCTTCAGCTTGCGACTTGCACAGTGTCATGGGGAAGGCAGGGTGAGACTGAGGAGGGCAGCAGGGCACAGGCGGCACAACTAAGGAGGCTCCTTCCTTGTGTCATCTCTCATGGGGTTCTCATGAAAAGTAAGTGAGAAAACAGACTGCCCAGTTGTTAAGGAGGAGAGAGAAATTAATCCATACAGGGGCATGAAGGCTAAGAGGTGGAAGCCAGGCAGAGAGCAGGGTCTCCTCTCTTTGCCCAGCCGAAGCTCAACATGAGAAGGGTGCATAAGTGGTGCTTTGTTCTTTCCCTCATTTGAGGGCGGCACCCCCGGGGACTTCCAGCCCCAGCAGTCCCCTGTGAAATCTTGCCATTCGTGGCCCAGCGTGCCAGGACAGGCATGCGTGTCTAGACCACGGCTGCTGGCTGAGAGGCAGGCACTGGGAGTGGTCATGAGGGGCAGTGAGGAAAATCCATGAAAGTGAAGGCATCAGCATCTGGAGGCCACACCCTGGCCATACGCGGCAGCCACCACCAGCCCAGCCGCTTCAAAGGGGCCAATCTTTCCAGAGGCCTTTTTCACATTAGGCAGTGGAGGGCTGCCAAGTCCACAAACCCTCCACTACGTGTGTTAATAAAAGGGCGGCAGTGGTGGACCCGCCCTCAGAGGACTCAGTGCGGTGGTGAACTTTTTCAGATGCTGGGTGCCTTTCATCAAGCATCTGCCGTGCCTTTGGCTCCACAATAAACCAGTATTCACATCCAATCGCTGCCCTAGGATGGGGTTTTTGCACTCCGTACTCTATGCAGCTTGACTGTACAGGGAAAACTCAGTCACCAGACCTAAGAGAAGCATCCTTCCCTGGGGCCCACCCCACTCCCATCAGTGGGCGATGGTACGTGGCCATTCTCAAATTACGGAAAAGAGGTGCAGGGACCAGACATTCCCCAAACCCAAACCATAAACACCATGGGCCAACCACCTTCTCGTAGCTTCCCTCCCTCTGTTCAAATGACAGCATCCAAATAAAAGCCCCAGAGAGATGAAATGTGAGGCCTATTTCCTAGAAGCAATATCCCTGAGAATATTGCTTTGAAGGCCCCAGAACACTCAGAGCCTCAAAAGTGGAAGAAGTGGGGTTAGGCAACAACATTCCCTCAGTACCTACTCAGTACCAGGTGTGTTGCATATATAAGCAAAATTTATAACAGGAGAAAGAACTAAGACCCAAAGAGGTCAAGCAGATATTGTGTTCTTTTTTTTTTTTTTAATATCACACAGGTAATAAGTGACAAAGCTAGGTCCGTGTTCTCCGCCCTACAAAACAGTGCCTAATATGACACATGCTGTTCCTTCCACCCCCTTCTCCTGGTTAGAACCTACCCCTCCTTCAATATGCAGGCCAATAGCTTTCTCAGGGGAGCTTCTGAGATGCCCAAGCTAGACGAGGTTGCTACTTGACATCCTCATGGTGTTCCTGAGTGGCCCTTGTCACAGCCTGCAACTCTGTTCTTATCTGATTGATCCCTCACTCCATCCACCTCTCCACGCTCCAGAGAGGGCAGGTCTTGTTCACCATCTTTCACCAGCTCTGGTCAAGAGGAGATGCTCAAAACCTATTTATCTGAATGAATCATTTATAGATGGTTATAAAGTCAAGTCCAGATAAAGTGAATTCTAAGATGACAATGAGCATCAGATGGTTCGATGACCTGAAGAAGTTTCAAGGAGGAGTGAGCATCCCATGGATTTAAGTACAACCAATGGCCAAGAGGAGTAAGATCTGGAAACAGGCCACTGGGTTAGGCAACCAGGAGTCAGTGAGGGCCCTGGTAGGAATAGTTTCATGGGGTGGGGATAAAAGCATGGAAGGTGAGAAATATGTGAGACATTGAGTGAAGGCCATTCTTTCAGTAGGTTGGCAGTGACGAGGAGAGAAATGGAATGACAGAATGCAGGGAAGCCAAGTGGAGCACTTGTGTGTGTGTGTGTGTACACGTGTGTGTACGTGTGTGTGTGCACTCACGTGTGTTAGGGTCAAAGAGACTTGGACATGTTTGGCACCAAGCAAAAAGAAATCCAAGAGAAGATGTTGAAATTAAAGAGATGAAGGGGTTAGGTAACTGGGAGACTAATATCATGAAGAAAAATAGGTAAACATGGGGTCACAAATGTAGGAGAAAGATTGTCCTTCTCTTCACTTACACTTGCTAGTAAATCCCTGAAAAAAATTCCTGGAAGAAAACACACACACGTCCTTTTGTTTATACACAGCAGAGTGGGGCAAGGGGTAAAAAAATCAAGGCTACATTCTAAATCAGCAGGTGGACGAGGATCAATGACCCAATGCAAATACCTAGCAAAGAAGGGGGTAGAATTAAAAGAAATTTGCAAATGGTGTTTCCAGGTGAGGAAGCCCTACAGATGAGGGACAAGATTCCCACCTTTGGAGAATAAGAGTTCCACTCTCTCCCAGTCCATGACCTTGGAGACCCATAGCAAATGAACCAAAATAAGACTAAGCCAGAGTTTTAATCAGGCAGAAATTTAGTGCTGGAGAAATTAATTGGTTCTTAGCTCCTATGGAGAAAAAAACAATATGGCAGGTTTCTTAAACCTTAATTTTATGATCTAAAATTAGTGGTGGAACAATTTTCCCCATCAGAGGACTCAAAATTTAGAAACCACTTCTTTGCCGGGGGGGGCGGAGATTTTCTAGATTCTTTCTTCCTAAATATTTTAAGGCTCCCATCTGAATAGTAAAAGTCTTAACAGCAACCACTGTGGCAATCTATCTTGGTTTAGGACAGTGAGTGCTCAAAAATCCTACCCATAGGCTAGATGACTCATAAACAGTCACCAAATAATAGACTCAAGAGTCTTAAAAGACCTTAGTGAACATCTACTTGCTGCAGGAAATCCTTTTATAACATCCCTGGCAGATGGTCATACATCTGCATCATGTCTGTGACAACAGCTCAGTAGCTTTTTAGGAATATCATTCCTGTGATAAACAATTAAGCGTTCTATCTCTCAGGAAGTTTTCTTATATATTAAAAGAAAACGTGTTCCATAGCTTCCACCCATTTTCTCAGATTCTACCTTCTGTTCCATTGTGGAATTATTCTATTCTATTCCAGCCACCATATGATATCCTCTTCAAACACATTACAAAAAGTAAAAAATGCTCCATTTAAAAGCTAACTTTTGGGGAACTTCCAGAAATACGGCTATTATACCATTTTGTACTTCCTGTGCTTTTATTTCTTTACACCTAGCAGCTAAAGGGCATTCAAGTTAAGTATAAACCTTCTTTCCCTTTTATTTAGTCTTTCAACAAATCTCTGCTGAGCAAGGCACTGTGTTCACCCCCAAGTTAAGGGCAAAGATGAAAAAGACGGGGTTTCTACTCCAACTACACAATGTGCTAAAATAAATTGTAATAAAAGGAGGAAATCAATGAGTGCTATAAAAAGCAGTTACAGTATTACCAGGGGAGTGCAAGGAGAGAGAGAGAGTATTCTGACAAGGAGGGGAGGGAGTGAGAAGTTAGAAAAGATTACAAGGAGGAGGTTTCATTTGAGTTATACCTTAAAAGAAAGAGCTGGGTTTACCCAGACAAAGAGGAAGGAAGGGCTTTTCAGAAAACCCATATTTTAGAAATACTTTTGTTTGAAATGCCACGTGTGCCATTTGCAAATTCCTGAGCATCAAGAGGAGGAAGAAAAGTCTTAGGAAATCATTAGAAAGGTAGGTTGTGCTCAGATAATGGACTGCCTTGTATGCTAGGCTATGAAGCATGAGCCTTATTTGGAGATCAGAGGAGTCATTGACAGATTTGAGCAGAAAAGGGATAGAATAGAAAACATAGCTCAGGAACATGAGCTGATAATCGCGTGTGAGGTAGGCTGGAGGAGGTGGAGATGGAGAATAAAATGGGGTGAGGGTCGGGGGTCAGGCACCTATTGAGGATGACCCAACCAGGGGTTACAAGAGGGGAAAAAGAAAAAAAAAGACCCGACCAGGGATTTATCGGTTTGGCGGAGGGGTGGGGGGTTGCCAGCAGAAACAGAGAGGAGACATAAAGCACATGAGATAGAAGAAGGGATAATCTGTAGGATTTGGAAAAGGATCTCATGTCGGGGCAAAAGGGAAAAGCAAGGGTCACAGATGCCTCTGGAGATTTGAGCCCAGGTTTAAAGTCTGTTAACCAATAAGGAATGCAGAAGTAGGCTGACAGCAAGGAGGAGTGGAAAGAGAGACAAGGAGCTTGTAGTCCAACATCCTGAGTTTCTGCTGGAACATCCAGGCAGCAAAGGGGTGGTAAATGTTTAGCAACCGGCTCCTGGGGAGTTGGGGAGAATAGAACCCCAGATTTGTAGCCTGTGCCAATTTGCAGGGCATAAATTCTCCCACGGTGGCTGCTTGCAGGCTACCAACATGACATCCCAGATCACGAAGCATAGTGTTGGGAAGAGATTCTAGCAGCCGTCCCTGGAGAGCCCCTGGAAGCCAGCCCCAGCACACCACCGGCCCCAGTTAACAATGTGGAACAGGCGCTGGAGAGGGCAGACATACATTCCGCCAAGAGGATTCCTTATTTTTCAGTAAACAAAATGCAATTTTATTTTTGTGAGACAAAGTTAACTAACACCATGGCTACAGGCAGACTTGAGGATCCCTACTGATGTGTTCTAACGTCAGCCAAAAGTCACAAATAAATCATCTCATTCTCTGTTACCAATGTTCATGTAAACACCATAAAAATGAGTGCTGACAGCAACCAATGAGTTTATGCTAGTTTTATTTTTCATAATGTCCTAGGAAGATTCCTCCTTTAAGATTTATTATTGTTTTGCCTACCATGAAATAGTAACTAAGTGTTTTGCTAAATCAATTTAAAGGTTGCTTTGTTTCATTGCCACCTTTGCAAGTACCTCTGGGCTGTCTACTGTTTTATAATGGCTCGTAATAATGCTGCTCAGTCAATCATGGGATACAATTTGGCTTAAAAAAAAACCTATAAACTACTCTTTATCTCTTTGCAGGTTGTATAAAAATCTAGCAACATGACTGATTAATACTGGGACTGTCAGTAATGCTATGAGGTTGGTGAGGCATCGGAATAAGAAAATGAGAAGGTGAGAAAAGTGGATAGCTCATATAAGCACAGTGATTGAAAGTCATGCACTGGGGAAGAAGATAAGAGGAAAGAGGGAAAAATGAGTGGTCAAAAAAGATTTCACTATGACTCAGCAGTGAAAAATGGTAATTTCTCATCCATGTCTTTCCAGCGATAACACAGATAACATCATACGTTTTCTTCCGGACACAGCAGCGAGTCAAGTATTTTTGTGCAAAAACTTCTTATAATAATACTTAGGGGAACATAAACTCCTCATTCCTCACATAGCAGCCAAATGATCTTTTAAAAATACAAAATAAATCAAGTCACTCCAAAGATGCCTCATCACATTCAAAATATAATCTACATAAACCCTAATTATGGTCCACGTGCCCCTGACAATCTAAACCCTTCCTGCTTTACATTTTCAACTCTATTTACCGCCTCAGCTCACTACCTTCCAAGCAGACCTGACTGCCCACCATTCCTTAAATATGCCAAACTCATTGCTGCCTTTGGCTGAAACAACCTTCTGTGTTCCTAGAGCAGTGGCTTGCACCTTCTTAACTTTCAGGGCAATTATTAGCTCCTCAGACATTCCTTCTCTGACCACAGGTATCTACAACAATCCCCTACCTCCACTCCACCACCCTCTCTCAAATCTATTTAGTTGATTATTGCTTTAGTTTTGGTTGCATTCCCCAGCGAGGGTATAAGCTTTGTTGAAGGACCTTGTCTGTCTAATTTCCTGCTGAATCACCAGCACAATCACTAGCATGTAGAAGGTGCTCAGCAAACACGTGGGGAAGGAACAATGCTCCCACTCCCATTAACTGGACATATTTTTATGAAAGAAAAACAAAAGAATGACTAGTCCTGTCTCCACCATCCTATCCTCCATTGTGTCTACATATAATGTCCTGCCACCATGAACGCCACTTAAAGTAACATAGCAGCTTAAATAATTTAAATACATGACTTGGGATCTTGCATAGGACCACAGATTGGCCATTTTAAAGAAACACAACCAAGACTGCATGTGCTGACTTTTCCATGACATACTGAGAGCAACCCACAGTACTTTCCAGGAAGCCTTGCAATAAGGTGAGGTAAACATGAGTTCCCTCCAGTCACTCATTCCTCAAAATAGCATTTACTAAGCAACTACACAAAGACATTGTGCTGAGAACATTGTGCTGATATACACATGGGAAGTCAAAATCCCCATCATCAAAGACATAAAATAGAGTGAGAGAAACAGATATAAAAGGAATTTTGATGCCAATATTTTATATTTGTATATAATACTATGTATAGTATTATATAGAGTATATACATGTATGTACATATATGTGTGTGTATGTATACATATATATAGTATTATAATATATAGTATTATAACAGAGAGATGAAGAAAGTACAGAGAGACAGCAGAAGAGAGAATGATCAGTGGAGTTAAGAATGTGGGCAGTGGGGTGCCTGGGTGGCTCAGTCAGTTGAGCGTCCAACTCTTGATTTCAGCTCAGGTCACAATCTCACGGTTGTGGGATCGAACCCCGAGTCAGGCTCTGTGCTCAGCAGGGAGTCTGCTTCTCTCTCTCTCCCTCAGCCCCTCCCCCAGCTCATGCTCTCTCTCTTTCTCTCTCTCTCTAAAATAAATAAAACTTAAAAAAAGAGAATGTGGGCAGTATATTTGAGGAAATTTCATCGAAGGGGGGGACCAATAATGGCCAATGAGCTCAGTCTTGCGTGAGTTTGAAAGGCAAACAGGGGAAAGAAGGATAGCACGGAGAATAGCAGATATAAAGCCATTAAGTCCTGAAATGACCCCACCTACTTAGGGAACTACAGTTAATTTTATATGGCATGAGCGGCTGCATATATGCAAGGAAGGACCTTGGCCTTATCAAAATACAACAAAGAGAACATAGACAGTATAACTAAAAACTAGCTATTTACAAAAATAAGGGCAAAAAAGACTGTATAATTAAACAGAATCCAACAGTACATTAAAAGAATAACATATTAAACCAGGAGCATTTATTTTAGAAATGCAAGGTTGGTTTGATATCAAGATATTTAATAATATAATTTTTCATCTTAATAGATGAAATAAAAATAACTATACATTCATGTTGACAGATGCATTACAACATATAATAAATTAAACATTTATTCTGGATTTTAAAACTTTATAAACATGGTAAAACTGAAACAAAAGGATGTTTCTTTAACACAGTGAATGGTATCTATCTCAATGTAAGTAGTCAGAACTATTCTTAGTGATGAAACATTAGAGACATGTCAGTAAATTCAAAAACAAAGGCTGCCTTTAATTACTATTATTAAGTAACAGTATTATAAAGTTATATCCTCTAAAATTACACAACAATGGAGTGCTTGGCTGGCTCAGTAGGTAGAGCATGTGACTTTTGATCTCCAGGTCATGAGTTCGAGCCCCACATTGGCTGTAGAGATTACTTAAAAATAAAAAAATCTTTTAAAAAATTAAAAAATAAAACTACACATGAAGACAAATAATAGACAGATTTTAGAAAGAGCAAAATTATACTTGGCTTGCAAATTATATGATTGTCTATAATTAAGAAACTTCAGAAAAAGAGAAGTTCTAAAAACAGCTTTATTAAATGCCAGCAATAACTGCTTAGGAACTATCCTCTACAAAAAGACCCAATTCACTGGGGCACCTGGGTGGCTCAGTTGGTTAAGCGACTGCCTTCGGCTCAGGTCATGATCCTGGAGTCCTGGGATCGAGTCCCACATCGGGCTCCTTGCTCAGGAGGGAGTCTGCTTCTCTCTCTGACCCTCTTCCCTCTGGTGTTCTCTATCTCTCATTCTCTCTCTCGAATAAATAAAATCTTAAAAAAAAAAAACAAAAAGACCCAATTCACAATACCAACCAGTCAATGTGAGAGAGACCAGACTTAGAAAATGCAGACTCTCTATAAAGCAAACAACAAAATGTACTTGTATAAACAAAAAGACATTTCCTGGGATAATATAGCAGACTTTATTTTTATATTAAAAAATTCTCCTTATGTAAGCATTCCTGTGATAAAAATCAAAATACTAAATTTGAAAAAAAATTGTTTTAAATCTCTTTGGCTGCCCAGTGAAAGCTGGGGTGCAGAGGAAGGGTTAGTGTTCATTGTGGGAGAGGAATGCATCTGAGGGAGGAGGGACAGAAATTGGAAGCATGAAGAGATAATGACGGTTTACACCAAGGCAACAATGGTTGCTAATGCAACCAGGAAAATGGATTTTAGATATGCTTAAAAGCTTCCATCAGCATGATTCAGAAACTGATTGACTATTTGAGCATAAGAGTTAAAGAAGAGAGAAGAAACAATGACTTGTACGCTCAACTAATATTTGCTGAGTACCTTTTATGTGTCAGGCACTAAATGAGAGACCTGGAACCATGGATAATTAAATGAGAACATACATTAATTCAGCATCCTTCTAGGAAAGAGAATGCATTAAAAGATATAAGTCTAACACACAAAAAGCCTACACATATTTCTTCAAGTACACACAAAAATAAAAATTCAATCTGGAACTTTATTAGCTGGAAATTATGAAGAAATTATGCCTTCGAATGAAAGCATAGCTGGAGGAGACTCTCAAAGTGTTTAATGAGTGGAGAAGAACACGGACCTTCAGGGAATGACAGATGCAAAACTCATCAGTGACTTTGGCTCAGACATAGCAAACTCGGAGGAGCCAGAATCATAATCCAGAGTGAAATTTAGAAGTAGAAGAGGATCCAGGCCTCTGGACCACTGGTTCTCAAACCTGATTGCACCTTAGAATTACCAGGGAGCATTAAGCAACAGTGATACCAGGGGCTCCAGGCTGCAGGAGATTCGGACTTAATTGGCCTGGGTGTGGACCGGGCACCAGAAAACCCTCGGGTGACTCCCCTGTGCAGCTCTAATGGAGACGCGGACGATCAGATCGTCACCACTCGCTAGATCTTGGTTCATGGTCTAGATACGTACTGCAATCAGCCACTGCTAAGAAGTCCCTATATACTAAGAGTTCACAGATCCCACTAGACCCTAATTCTCCATAGGAATCCTCCATCATAGTAAACTCACTTTTTTAAAATAGGGGAACTAAGATACAGAGTTTTACAATCTTCTACAAGCTAATTAGCTTTTCTAACCTCAAAAGTTTTAAAAGCACATGATAGTCTATTGATTTTCCTCCATCTCTGTTGTTTAAATAAAATTGGGGGGTCAAAATAGAATCCTACTCCCCCTAAAATTTCATTAAAATAATTTTTACTTAATTTTATAAATACTGGTCGGCATTGTGCTCTTATAATTTTATCCTTCCACACAATAGTCTAGAAAGAAAGAATACGATATTAAAGAACGAACAATAAATACTGATTGGAAGAGTTTCCGTGCACTCTGAGAACATTATATTTGCCCATTAACCTTTACACAAGAATCAGGTAATTGCAGTGGCAAATGTTATTTCAGACCTTTGATGAAAATCATCCCTGTGTACATATCATAAACTCAGAAAAAAATGAACACTCTGGGTCATTATTAGAAACTCCAAACAAAAGAACTGTAGTCTTCTCTCTCAAAGCTCTGTACTCATAATGTCTTTCAACTGAAAGTCACTACAAAACCAAAATTCTCAAAGGAAGTTAAGAGTTAAGGGCAAATAACAGGGTTGCCTGAGATTTCTTGTTAGCAAGACTTTCTCTCCAGTGAAAGCACTTCTCTGGTGTCTGTGCGCAGGCAAATTCACTAGGCGGCTGAGGGTCCAGTTGAACTCAGTGCCCGGGGTCCTTCTACTCAAACAAGCAGCCTTGACCTGCCTCACCTGGGATCTGTTAGAAATGCAGAATGTCAGCCCTACGCAAAACCTATGAAATCAAACTCTGTGTTTTAACAAGATCACGAGGGATCTGAACGTGCGTTGAAATTTGAGAAGTATTAGTTCAGAATAGAGCTACGGAAAATGCAGTCAAACAGCAGCTTCAGCATCATCCTGGAGTTGGGTAGAGAAACAAATTACTGGGATCCTTTCCAGACCCACTCAATCAGATGCTCTGGGCATGGGGCCTAGGCCCCAGGAACTGGCTTTTTAACTATCCCTACAGGTAATCCTTGCACACAGCCAGGTCTGAGAAGCAGTTGTCTTGAGCAGGTTTTTGCTCTGCCCACCCCTACCTCCAGAGCACTTACTCTCTACAAATTGATAGTTTGGACCGAGACCAAAGGATGAGAAAGAGTTAAATGCGAAAGAAAGAGAAGGGATTGCAGCTTCAGAAAGAATGGTCCATCACCCACCGTCCATGCCACAGCCTGAGAACTTATCATCATCTGATGATGGGCCTTATGTTTTCACTCCTTAGAATTTTAGAACAAAATGATAAATCCAGTGGTTTGAAATCTCAGTCTTAATTTATTTTTGCAGAGCCTAACTTTAATTTCTATTTTTTTAAATAAAAAGTTTGGGTCCTGCCCCACTTTCCCACCCCTATTCCCACTAAAGATTTCTGCAGAGTTTTAAAAGCAAATCTTCACAATGATGGAAATCTTTTGATGCACGTTAGCTCTAAAATACTCATATTGTCATTGCTGTTGGTAAGTTTCATTTTTTTCCCCATATTGTCATGGTGATTTCACTGTATGGTAAATGTAGCTGTATCCCTCAAGGAGTTTACTGTGTGCTTCATTGACTCGCTCCCTCTCTCGATAAACATGCATTGAGTGTCTCCTATATGTGAGGCCAGGGGTAGGACACTGGGCAAGGCAAACCTAGTCTCTCTAGGGGCCCTTATGGGGCTGCCAGCTGGGCAGGAACAGCTAAATATTCAGACACTTAGCATGTTAAGGACTATGGTTAGAGCTACCAAGAATGTTGCAGGACGGACCTCCTCTGAGTCCTAATCCTGAGGTAGAGAGCACTGATGAGGAGGATGAAACTCGGTCTGGGAAGTCAGGGGTGGAGTTTCTGAGGCTGGCCCTTGGCGGAGAAATGATTTCTTTTCTTTTAAAATGCTGATAACTGGGGTTTCATTAGCTCCTTCCAATTCTGTCATTTCCTTGCTATGAGACAGCAGTTAGCTTTGTATAGAGAAGAAAAAGCAGCCTGTCACCTTCTCTGAGTGTAGCAAAAGCCCTTGTTCCAAATTTCTTTGGTCCTCCACAGTACTCTAGATTTGACACACTGCATTGGAGTCTATCATAGATTCTTAGTAAAATGTGATTGTTATTTGATTGAAAAGTAAAAAAAGAAAACTTGTTTTCTCCTGTAGTCCTGTGTGATGCTCAAGGAAGAGCAATCAAGCTTAACTTAGAGTTGGTCGGTGATAAGGGCAAGATCTGTATTTCTTCTTTACACTAACCGTTCTCCTAATGAAAGCTGACTCTATGATTCTTTCTTGTTTAATATTCATGACCCAAACTCTCGGGAGTCAAGGAGAAAAGTGAGTAAGAATGCAAACAAAGAAAAAACTTCAAGAGTAGAAGACCAAAAATCAAGTTATTTTTTAAGTATAAATAAACTTAGGAGAAATGGAAGGAATTCAGTTGGAAATTATAAACACTGAGAACTTTTGTACAATAAAAAGTAAGGAAACCAAAATATTGAAACTAAAATACCAAATACTAACTCTGTATCCCTGGGCAAGTAACTCAAACTTTTATTCATAATGAAATATTTCAAACAGAAAAGAACAGAGAGTAATATAGCAAGTAGCTATGTACCCAGCACTCAGAATTCACTAATGTTAACATTTTGCTGTATTTGTCTTAGGTTTTTAAAAGGAGGAAAACACTAGAATTATAGTAGAAATTCTTTGATCTCCTCTATCCCTAATTCCATTCCTCTACTTTTCTTCTCTAGGCAAATGATTATCCTTTCTTTACAATAGTTCTATATTTTTACTATATATAATTGTAACCATGAATAATAGGTGGTATTCCTTTATGTTTTTAATTTTACACAAATGGTACCACACTGTGTATATCTCTCTTGAACTTGATTTTTCTACACAATATTGTGTTCTGAAAAATTACGCATGTTGATACCACTACATCTAGATCATTCACTTTAATGTGCAATATTCATTTTTTAATGACATTCACTGAACCAAAGACAATAGAGTTTTCCAATGTGGGGTGACTATTAAAAATAATTCCAAGTGTGTATGTGTCTGTGTACGTGTGTATGTATATGTGTTTGCTATCTTTTTGCTATATATTTTGCTATCTTTTTGAAAACTTAAAAAAATAATTATATTGTATGTTATGTCAATCTTTGGAACATGTTGAGACTTTTTGGAGTCTAATAAATGTCACCTTCTTTTTACAACATTCTATGTATGCCATAATAAATGTATACTCCATTTCTTGAATGCAGAGTTCTATATACATCCATTAAATCACGCTTGATTCCAATTGTTCAAATTTCTATCTTCTTATCAATTTTCAGCTTGACCTATCCATTTCTTAGACTAGTGTATTGAAATCTCTCCTTATGATTAAAGATCTGTCATATTCTACTTATAAGCTGGACAATTTTTGATGGATGTATGAAGTCAATGTGACTGGAAACACACATGTGCATGACCGTGGCGTCTTCTGACATACTGTTTCTAACTTTGTACTTTCACTTTTTTTGCCTTTAATTTTATCTCATATTATTGCTATAATAACCTTCATTGGTTAGTGTTAAGGATACATATTTTTCTGTCCCTTTACTTTCAATCTTTCTGTGCCATTTATTTAGGTATTCCTCTTGAAAACCACATATACCATATATAACTTCTTTTTAGAAATCTAATCCTAGAGTCTATAAATTTTAAATTTTTCCAATTACTGATCTGTTTGGATTTTTGTCTTCCAGGTTTTTATGTTTCCTATTTATAATGGTTTTTCTTCTTTATTTCCCTATTTCCTACCTTCTCCTCTCTTTAGGACAACATAATGTTGTTACTGTCCTACCCAGCAATTCCATTACTGGCTGTTTATTCTACAGAAACAATGAAGATATAAGAAAATATTTGTACATGAAGATGTTCCATGAAGCATTATCTATAATGTTGATCTAGAAACATATGTCCAAAAATAGACAACACGACTGAAATATTTTATAACCATTACAAATGTTTTGCAACCTATGTAACATAAGGAGAAAATGTTGCATGACGTTCTGTTAGGAGGAAGAGCAGAATACAAACTTCCATATATTCCATGTGTATGGCTACATTGCAACCATGTAGACATAATTTGGTGTTTGGCAGAAAGATGTTCAGCCCATCTGATTTCTTTAAGCAGCATTGCCCTTCTTTGCTGTGGGTGCTATGTGGGTACCCTGGCACGTGGGATTTGAACATCTGACTCATGCCTTGCTGCTTTTAACTCTCAGCAGTCCTAACCAATGATGTGTATGCTCACCTAGAAAATTCTCCGATACTCACTGTATTAGTCAGGGTTCTTCAGAGAAACAGACCTAACAATGGATGGATGGATGGATAGATAGATATGAGAGATAGGTAGATGATAGATAGATAGATAGATAGATAGATAGATAGATAGATAGATTAAATAGAGTGAGCGAGAGAGAAAGATTGAGAGAGATTTATGATACTCACGGTAAAGAATTGGCTCACAAGATTATGCAGGTAGCAAATTCAAAATCTGCAGCGTAGGCTGCAAGCTGGAGATACAGGGATGCTGCAGTTCATGAAGGCAGTCATGCTGGAAGGATTCCCTCTTTCTTTGAGGGAGGTCAGTCTTTTTCTTTTCCTTTTTTTTAAGAGTTTAATTATTCATTTGAGAGAGAGAGAGAGCATGCAAGCAAGGGAGGGGTAGAGGGAGAGGGAGAGAGACTTCCAAGCAGACTCTGCAATGAGTGTGGAGCCTGACGCGGGGCTAGGTCCCACAACCGAGAGATCATGACCTGAGCCAAAATGGAAAGTAGGACGCTCAACTGACTGAACCACCCAGGCACCCCCAGTCTTTTTCTATTAAGGCCTTCAGCTGATTAGATAAGGCCCGCATACATTACAGAGAGTCGCTTCCTTTACTCAAAGTCTACTGATTTAAATGTTAATCTCATCTAAACTATGCCTTCACAGAAACATCTAGAATGTTTAATCAAATATCTGGGTACCATTTCCTGGACAAGTTGACGCACAAGATTAACCATCACACTCAGCTTAACATTATACATTCATCCATCCATCCAGCAAATTTTCATTGAATAACAAATATGTGCCAGTCGTTATCTCCCCGCTTACCACCCTCCCACCCACAGGGAATCTGCTCTGTTCTTCCCCTTTGAGCGGGGAAGGCTCTGTAAAAAAAAAGAGAAGATGCAAATACGAACAGCACTGTGCAGAGATAGTAGGATAATTTCTTTTAAATTACCTTTTATAACTCTAAGTTTTATTTTGTTTTGTTTTAATAAAATGGAGTAAATGAATTCAAGGCTTTTTTAAGAAAAGAAAAAGTGGAAAAACCATAACAAAGAAATGCACCGAAGGTAGAAATTTAGTTCTCAGGGATTTTCAGAGGTTTATGCTTAAATCTTTAACACAAGGAATAAAAGTTCTGGAAATGCTTTTTCATCCCCTTAGGATGGCCTGCATTTATTACATTAGCAGAGTGTCCTTTTAACTGGCCTTACAGAAACCTTTTGGATGCCAAATTGGCAGAACGTCTTCTATCTCAACCTTCTGGTTTTGGGTGAAAAATGATTTCTGAAGCAAGTTTGGCTCCTGCTGTGCAAAGACTTTTCAGAGACCCACAGCTTCCAAGGTATTAAATAACAGCCAGCAAGAGTGAAAATTAAAAAATAATAGTAAACAGGGCAATCATAACAATACTTTAGAAAGCCCTTCCTCTAGTTATCATAAAGGTCCTGGGGTTAATAAGATAATGATTTCATTGCTTCTCTTTAAAGAGACTGACTGTCAAACGTGATTGTCAACCTAACAGCTTACTTGCCTGTTTCCTATTACTTACGACTTTTTGACCCTGAAGGGGCCTGGGATAAGATATGGTCTCTTTATGTATCTTTCTGAGGAGCTGAGTTCAGTGCTTCTGACTCAAGAGACCCTTGAGACATCCTGATAAGAATGTGAGCTTAGTACTTTTGACTCCAGTGGCCTTATAAAAATGGCTGTGACGAGTAGAAAGAGCACAGTTTTAAATCCAGAATTACCTGAGTTTCTGAGGTGGCCTTGCCATTGATGAATGAGGCAATTTGACCTGAAGCTCTGACATTTTACTGTATCATAGATAATTCCCCAAACGTAAGGGTAAATGAGATTCTGCTTGAGAGGATATAGATATGCATTAATTTTCAGACTCTGCCCCTCCTGCATGTAGTCAGTATTATTGTCTATGTAACAATAACAATACCCCTTAAGGAAAAACAATGACTTGAGAATACCAATTGATTTTGGAAGTTTACTAATGCATGATTGTGGGACTGGGATATTTTTGCTGTTGTTGTCAGGTTTGAAAAGTCTCTCTTAACTTCCACAATTCTGTAATTATGAAAAGTGACTAATTTAGAGAGACAAAGAAAATGAGCTATAGAGATCTAATACCTGACAAGTTTTCTTTCTTTGTAAATATAGGAACAAGTCAATAAACTGAATAATTCAAGACAAAAGGCAGATGGAAAAAACTATATTCCATTTTAGAAATCCTTACTTTATCCTCACCAGAAGGAACAAGGCATCCATCCATCCATCCATCCGTCCATCCATCCATCCATCCACCCAATATTTTGCTGTACACTACCATTGCCTACTACTGGTTAATGAGATTATACCCATGAATAAGACAGGAAGGTTCCTATCCTCATGGAGTTTATATTCTACCTCATTTTCATCAATGCAAAATGATATGAGTTATTCATTTTTTTAAATAGGAACTAATTCCATCACATAAAACGATACTGAACATCAATAACTGTCATGGAAATACAAACCAAAACCACAATGAGATACCACTTCACACCCAAAGATTGGCTATCATCAATGACAAGTGTTGGCAAGGGTGTGGAGAAATCAGAACCCAAATTGACTGCCGGTGGGAATAAAACTGGCATTCACTGTGGAAAACAGTCTGGCAGTCCTTCAGATGACGAAACATAGAGTTACCACACAACCCAGCAATTTCATTCTAAAGAACTGAAAACAGTTAATCAAATAAATACAAGTGCATGACTATTCATAGCAGTACTATTCAGTACAAGACAATATGGTACAATAGCCTAAAGGTGGAAACAACCCAAATGTCCATCAACTAATGAATGGATAAACAAGATGTGGTATAGTCATGCCGTGGAATATTATTCAGCCATAAAAAGGACTGAAATACTGATACATATTACAATGTGGATGTACCCCGAAATTTATTACTAAGTGAAAGCAGCCAGTCACAAAAGAATACATATTGTATGGTCCCAAGTATACAAGATTGCCTGAGATGGAGGGTGGGATGAGACAGGGGGGGAGGGGGTGATAACTAAAGCATACAGGGTTTCTTTTTGAGGTAAGAAAAATATTTTAAAATCAACTGTAGTGATGGTTGCACATATCTGTGAATATAACAAAAAACACTGAATTGTACATTTAAATAGATGAATTGTATGTGTATGAATTATATCTCAGTAAAACTCTTTAAAAAAAAAGAACTAATTTCATGGCCATTTTCTCAAGAGATCAGTCACCTTTCTCCTAAGGCAATCATCCTATTTCTAAATATCTGTGCTCATTTCTCTGTACTGTTCCATTGTATTAAAGTTATTTGTGCATATGTGTATTGTCCCCTGCTGGAATGCAAACACCTGGAGGGCAGGATTTGTATCTGCTTCCTCTTTGTAACCCCAGAAGGACCGAGGACAAAGCCATTTACATGGTAAGCACTTAATATAGTTCTTAGTGATCAAACCATTGATTGGTTCAAAATTAAGAATTATTTGATTAATTGATAATTGGATAATTTTTTAAACACATGGCGAATGACAATCTCTCTCATTTCCTTGTTTTCCTGTTTTTAGTATGACAGTATGATGACCTGAATCATTACTTGGACCTCTGCGATCTGGCCTGGACCCATCTCTCCAGCCTCATCTCACTGACCCATCCTCTGCCTATACCCGGCTTCCTATCAGTTCCTAAAATAGGCCTTGTTCCTTTCTACCTCAGGACCTTTGCACTGGAGTTCTTCTCACTGCCCTTACCTGATTCATGCCCACTCCTCTTTGGATGGCAGTTTAAGGCCCCCTTCCTCGGAACACCTTCCCTATGGCCCCAGACCACATAGGTTTATATTATAGCATCTCACAACTCTTTTCACTTTTTTTAAAATCACACTTGGTACTTATCAGAGTTTGAAATAACATTTACCTGTGTGATCACTTAATGCCTTTCTCCTTGCTAGACTGTAAACTCAGTGAGGACAGAGATCCTGCCTCTGTATTTATTTACTTATTTATTTATTTTGCTTAGGCATTCCCAAGCCCTGGGACCTACTAGGCACGTGGGAAATACTTTTGAATGAATTCATGAATTGGGTTCTTCATGGTCAATAAAGAAAAACAAATTGCAGAAGAACCTCAGTGCTAATAAGAGCAAGACTTCATAAATCCGCAGTTCACATGTTGAATCTGGTTTCAGGAGCAAAAGTCAAAGGAACAATGAGAATCCAGAAATGGAACTGCTGGACACACTCGGGGGTCAAAAAGTCAAGTAGTGTAGCCCTTGGCTGGCTGAACGGCCGCACAGCCTGAGAGGTAAATCCCTGGGGCTTTGTGCCCATGGTGATGGAAGTGACCTCCCAGAGATCCTGGAAAAACACATGCCGATGTTGCTGCTTGTTGTGGAACTTATAAGAGGAAGGGGATGAAGCACATGGCCACATGATGACAGCTGCCTAAAAATGGAAACCCAGGTTTCTTCTGCAGGCATCATCTCCCCTAGCTTAAAAACAGAAAGGCAATAAAAATGCCAATTGTGTCAATAAATGCTGTCAGTAAGAGAGAAGATGTGCCAACACTCATGCACAGGAACAGCTGCAGTGACAAACCATTAGAGGACTCCAGCAGGAGAAGAAGAGACTGGGACATTGCCCAGACTACATCCCAGCAGCAGGGAGGTACGGACAAAAAAGAGGGAACCTACGGGGGAACCCTGGATTGCAGTTGGGTAATTAGGCCCCTCACCAAGCTGTGTTCTGGGACACTTTGGGAAGATGACCAGTTACCATGAGACCATGTTCGGTAACTACAGGATACTTTAACCTGAGCTTCTTGTTGGAAGTCCATAAAATAATACAAGCGAAACCTTTAGCATACTACCTGGCACATGGTAAAGAGTTAATAAATGTTAATTTTTTAAATTGTTACTATTATTCAATTCAAGGGGTGATATTTCATTGTACAACTTGCTACCAAACTGCACAGACGACATTTGTTCCGGTGTACTGAAAGCATTCTAAATGGTTAAAAAAAAAAAAGAAAAGAAAAAAAGTATGCTGATCAAAATAAATTCCAGATGGAGTAAAGATTTGAAATAAAATAAATGAAACCATAAAAGTACTTAAAAATTTATGTATGTTTTTATGCAATCTAAGGGCAACTAAAACCCATATAAGCGTAAATACAAAAGGAAAACCCATAAACCACAAAGAAAAAAACAGATATATTTGACTACTAAAAAAGGTAACACTTGCCTATGATATAAACTACTAAATCAGAATAACAAAAACAAATGAGAAAAACTGCAGCATATTGTGAAAGGTTAATATCTTTAAAATCAAAAGAACTGGGGCGCCTGGGTGGCTCAGTCTGTTAAGCGTCTGCCTTCGGCTCAGGTCCTGGGATCGAGCCCCGCATCGGGCTCCCTGCTCGGCAGGAAGCCTGCTTCTCCCTCTCCCACTCCCCCTGCTTGTGTTCCCTCTCTTGCTGTCTCTCTCTCTCTGTCAAATAAATAAATAAATAAATCTTTAAAAAAATAAAATAAAAAATAAAAAATAAATCAAAAGAACTCCCCCAAATCAGTAAACTAAATAAATACCATTAAAAATGAGAAATCAATTTTTACCTATCATTTTAAAAAGAAATTTTTTCTTTGTTTTTGAATTTTTTAGATTTTTGTTATTTATCTTTTCATGAGTTTATTTTTTTCTTTCAAGTTTTCATTTGTTTTAATTAAAAATACTGTTAGCGAGGTTTCTTGCTCACATATTGCTAGTTAAAATATAAATTTGTCTTAGCCTTTCTGGCGGCAGTTGAGAAACATATATGTATATGTATATACGTATCAAAAGTACTGTTTGACTAGAAATTTGTATGCTGTTTGACTAGAAATTCCGTTTCTGAAAGTTTATCCTAAGGAAATGAAGGTAAGCACAACTATTTAGCTGCAAGTTGTGTTCATTGCAATGATACTTAAAATCATTATTAAAAAAACCCTTAATGCCCAACATTGGCAGAACGGTAACATGAACTGTTATATCTCTATGTATATGAAATGAGTTAATATTTGTAAAGCAACTAAAACTTTGCCTGTCATATAATAAACTTTATGTAACTATTAATAAATGAAAACAAAAATAACTGAGTATATAAGAACATTTCCTGATATGGAAGGATGTGAATAATACATTGTTATAAGGTGAAAACAAAGGTTATAGTGGTATACACAATATGATTTGCCTGTTGTAAAGTAAGTGTATATATGTGTATATGTATACATGTATGCCTCAGAATAATAAAAAACAGTTATCTTAATGGAGTTATTTTTACTCTCTACATTGTCCGTGTTTCCTAATTCTTCTGCAGCATTTATGAAATGGGTGTAATACACTTTTTAAAGCATACTGTTTGAATTTTAACTTGCTAAAAAGGAAAAATTTCATAAATCTTATAAACTTTCCCAAGAGTTTAAATGTAGAATTTATAGAAACCTTTCTATAAATTCTATTTAAAAATAGTCATATCCATTTTTTAGCAACCATTTAGATAATACAAGATTTTTTTTCTTTTAGGTTCATTTCAGAATTGACAGAAATTCCCACAGACCATAATTTTGCCTTAAATTATTTTCTCTTCAGAGGGCTGAAAGCGGTGTTAACCTGTGAGCTCCACACAGATTACCAGAGAATTATTTATCATCATCCAATGCCAGCTGAGATCCAAACCAAAGTCTTGAATCCAGATTTACTCCACCTTGTTATCCCCAAATGAGATTTATTTCCAGCAGACCACCCGACTGCCTCCAAATGATTGTAACATTCAGGCCTCAGCCAACCAATGAAGTCTTTACAATCCAATTAGATCAACAGTGAATTCCATTTGATTGCTTGTGCAGACAAACCATATTCATAAAAACGGAACTGGGGGACAAATTAAACTTGAACAAAAGATCTGATGCACAGCCACAGATAGGTAAAACCTCAGGTACAGCTCACCAGGACAAAACCTCTGCTAATAATCTAGAACTGAAATACTATGCTACCAAGTCTCTGATTTCCCATTTAAAATTCTATGAAACAGCGGGAGAGTCCATAAAAGCTTAAGAAAAAAATAACAAATAAAAAGCCATCTCCCCTCAATAATTTTCCAACGAGCTGTTAACAGGATCATGTCACTGAAAACTAATTTAAGCATTAATCTTGCATATGGAAATCCCAGCACTTTACTTTCTCTTTGCCTTGCTCTCAAAGCAGGTTCAGCCAGTAGCTTGAAAGGAAAACCACTGAGCCAGAAGGACTTTTTCCCTTGGAAACATTTTAAGAGCAAAAGCAATCTTTATCTCTCCACATACGTTTGAGAGTCCTTGTTAGTCCCTCTTATACCTTAACCCAGAATTCTACCACCATCCCACTACCCTAAGATTAATATTGTTCTACTCCTAATTCTTCACACTCTTATCGGATTATTCAAGCTGGGTGCATTTCTCCCTTCAAATGATAAGTTTTTAAATTAAAAGACAGCATGCAGTGGATCAGGAAGAATAGCTCTGGAGTCTGAGGCCAGCACCTTTGGCTCCCACAGGGAACTTCCTTCCCAGATGCAGCTCATCCAGGGTCTCCATAGGATACAACGGAACCTTTCCACCCTACATCCATTTGTACCGATGCTTCCAAATATCACAGGAACATGCACTATATAAAGCCTGAAAGCACATACAACAGTGATGAGGAAAGTGACAAACATACTACTTCTGTGATTTCCAGACCAGCAGGCCAGCTGTTGTTCTCATCACTACATCCTTTCCTCAACTCTCCCGAGGCTTTGCAATCTGGCACTAACCCTCAGTGCTGCACTAATCGCACCGAACAGGAAGCAAATGCTAACCTGTACATCTACTTTCCTTCTCTCCCTGCTGCCCCACACCCTCACTCCTAACAAATACAGACACTGAGGGGGTGGGGGAAGCAGGGCGGGGAAGGAGCAGGGAAGTTGTTGGAACATGCTGGCCTGGGATTGGCAATTCAAAGCAATAAGACCTTGGCACTTATAAAGCCAGCTGTCCTTTGCCCGAGAGAAGACCAAGGACAATAAAAATGCAAACTACAGAACAGAGCCAATGAATACACAGCCAGCAAAATCCACTGTGCAGGAGAATCAGCAGAAACCTTGACACTTGGTTCAAAAATCAGGTCACTGCTTCAAAATCTCATCAGAAGCATGATTTCATTTGAAACTTCTAGGGCAGCGGAGGGTTTTCCTTGGATGGCATTTTCCACCCCACTGTATAGTGACTGTCAGCAGATTCTACATAACATTAAAAACCAGAAGGATCAAGAGCAGCTCCTTCATTCTGTGAGGATGAAAAAGAAGCCAGAGCAAGAGAGAGGAAACAACCCATTGGTATTGGTTCACCACGAGAAAGTCAAATTTTGAAAGAATCCTTTTAAGTGCTAACACACTTAAAGGACTAAAGAAAATGAATTTCTAAAACCAGGTTGGCAGCAGGCATCTGGCATGGAGGAAATTTTAATCTTGAGGCAGAAGTCATAACTAGTTCAGCTTTGCCTCCCCCAGAGCTTGACCAGTACCCACCTACAGTGGGAGACTCGATAATTTCTTACAGAGCTAAAATCTCTTTACTACTTTTTGTATCATGCCAGTCAAGAACTCTGAAAAAGGATACCAAATGAATAGGGTAGCTCTCGGAGGACCTGGAGAACTGAGTCAAAGTAGAATCTGTACTTTAATTGTGATGTTTAAGTTTACGGGTCAACTTGTCTAGGCCACAGGGTACCCAGATATTGGGCCAAACTTTATTCTGGGTGTTTCCGTGAGGGTGCTTTTGGAAGAGATTAACATTCAAATCTATAGTCGGAATAATTCAGATTTTTCTCCCTAATGTGGGTGGGCCTATCCAATCAGCTGAAGGTCTGAATAGAGCAAAAAGGCTGACCCTACCTTGAGTAAGAGTGAATTCTTCCTGACTGCCTTCCAACGGGGACATTGTTCTTTCCTGCATTTGGACTTGAACTAAAACACGGCCCTTCCTGGGTTCTTGTGAGCCTGCTGCCCCTTGGACTGGAACTACACCATTGGCTCTTCTGGGTCCCCAGCCTGCCAACTCATCCTGCAGACCTGATGGTTCTGTTTCTCTGGAGAACCCTGACTAATTTACCACTCCACTCAAAAATCATAATCCAGGTTGAGGGGGTATAAAATAGGTGATGGGGATTAAAGAGCACACTTATGACGATGAGCACTGAGCAATGTATAGGCTTGTCGAATCACTGTATTGTACACCTGAAACTAATATAACACTGTAAGTTAACTATACTGAAGTTAAAATTAAAAACTTAGTGAAGTTTTAAAAACTCATAATCCAACCTCTCCCATGCCTGCCCACTCTTGCAAGAAATAATTTAGGCTCCATCTAAGACTAAGGCCATCTGGTAACCCATACTGGGGTAAAAACTCAAACTATATAATACTCGAGGGAGTGTTCAATGTTTAAGAACATTCAAAAATCCATGGGGATTGTCAGGGCGTTTTTCTTGTTCCAACCCAGGAGTTTGGCATCAGGTGGAAACAACTCTAAATTTCATGTTTGCTATATAAATATCTAAAAATATAGACAGAAACAATGCAGTCAAAAGGTACTCTCCTTTTCTCCACTGATACTCAGGACCCCTGATAATGTTATGGAGAAACCCTAAAACAGGGAATATCACCCTTAAGTAAGAGAGTCAGCAGCAAATACACTATATGCCACTCAACATATCATGTTGTTCTCTAGCATTCTGAAGATTGGTGACCAAGAGAAGGTAGTGGAAGAAAATTAACATGGAAACCGAGAGATCTGGTGTGACCTCAGTGAACGGGTTGGTTCCAGATTCCATTAATAAGATAACTTCACATTCACGGAACCATAATGACAGTGTCCTCTGCTGGTTTTACGTGCCTCCTTGGCTTATCCAGGGTTATGATTCAAGGCCATTTCTAATAAGCCAAGCTCATTTCATCACACTGGAACAGCCAAAAATGTACAAATGTAGGACCAATATGCCAGAGATTAGTAGTTGGAAAGATGAATGATTTCCATTTACCTGTCAAAATTGCTGTTAATAATTAGACATCAAGAATCAGCACAGGCCTTCCATTGATACTTTTAAATCTCAACAAAATCCTGTAGATCCAGGATCATAATCTGAAAAGGGTTTCTCTTTGTTCTGTTTTATGTTATTCCCTATCACTACACTGGCAAATAAATATATAACATTTTTTCTAATTACAAACATTTGTTGAGCATTTATTATATTGCAGCTTTGTACCAAGTACTTTAAATACATTATATCATATAACAGTTACAAAAATCTTATGAACTAATTCTGTATTATGTGTACTTTATAAACAAGGAGTTTAAGGCCTAGAAAGTTTTAGTCATGTTCCTAATGACACACAGTAATGGTGCACGCAGGGTTGGAGCCCAAATGATTAGACAATAAGCCCTCACTTTTACCTATTAAACCAAAACACAACACATCAAAGAACCAAAAGTATACAACCTTATATGTCACACAATTTCTAACAAAAATAAAAACGCCTGATACGACATGAAATGAAAAGGAGTCTCATTGGAAGAACAATCCCAAAACATCAAGAGCTGCTCTAGATTTATTTTTTAAAGACCAGAACACACAAGAGAGGAGAAAAACACCTGGACCAGAGTTGGTGTCATATTGCTATTTTACTTCCGAAAAAAAAAACTAAATCTAAGTCCAAATTACATAACACTCCAAATGGCTTACTTAGTTGCTTCTGCTCCAATTTAGTCTCTGGAGAATGTCAGCCAGAGCCATGCTCAGAGGTTTGGCAGAAATTATAAAGTCTGAGAGAATTAGCATTCTAATGTCCAGAGGATACAATGACAAATCAGTTTGAGAATGCTGCACAGTTAATAAGTCATTCAAATTGGCATGTCCCAATTGAGAATAAGATGCTGCACGTTGAGTTGCCACATCTACTGCTAATATATGTTAAAAACAAAGACTTCTATAAAGAAAAGATTTATTCTAATCATGATGAACCTCTCCTGCATCAAATAACTACTGAGAGCCTCCAATGCAAGGAATGTCATGCTAGGAAATGTGAAATATGAATGTGACATAGTCTTCGGTTTTGTGACACTTAACACCCTCTGCTCAAGGAGGTGGGACCTGAGCTGAAGAAAGGAGAAACAGTGACAGAGGATCTAAATTCCAATTCACGTCCACAACAAGAGGCTGGGTAGTTTGGTTATCAGCCAGTCAATGGAGTAGTCAATTCATGTAGGAGTTCAGAAAAAAAGAAAAAGTATGTGTCTTTGGTGGACAGGGAGAACTTTAAAAAGTCATGAAATTTGAGCTGGAGATGGAAAGGTAAGATTTGGAGAGATGAGAAAGTAGATTCCAGGCAAAAGGCCTAGGCAAAAGGCCAAAGGCACAACAGAGCAGGGCACACTCAAGAGTTTGTCAGTCGGCTAGACCAGAGTGTTTGGAAAGTAAAAATTGACACCACAGAAATACAAAGGATTATAAGAGAATACTGTGAAAAATTCTATGCCAACAAATTAGACAACCTCGAAGAAATGGATAAATTCCTAGAACCATACAATTTTCCAAAATTCAATCAGGAAGAAATAAAAATCTGAATAGACTGATTATTAGTAACAAAATTGAATCAGTAATCAAAAACCTACCAATAAGTAAGAGTCCAGGACCACACAGATTCACAGGTAAATTCTATGAAACACTTAAAAGAAGAGTTAATACCTATTGTCCTCAACTTATTCAAAAAACAAGAAGAGGAAGGAAAGCTTGCAACTATAGTCTAGAAGGCCAGCATTACTCTGATACCAAAACCAGACAAAGACACCACAAAGAAAGAGAACTACAGGCCAATATCCCTGATGAACATAGATGCAAAAATCCTCCAACAAAATGCTAGCAAACCACATTCAACAATACACTAAAAGGACTATTCACCACAGTCAAGTGGAATTTATTCTGGGGATGCAAAGATGGTTCAATAAATGCAAATCAATCAATGTGATATACCACATCAACAAAATCAAGAATAAAAATCATATGATCATCTCAACAGAAGTCAGAAAAAGCACTTGACAAAATTCAACATCCATTCATGATAAAAATCTCAACAAACTGGGTTAAAAGGGAACATATTCCAACATAATAAAGGTCATATATGAGAAACCCATAGTCAACATCATATTCCATGGTGAAAAACTGAGAGCTTTTCCTCTAAGACCAGGAAAAAGACAAGAATGTCCACTCTTGCCACTTGTATTCAATAATAGCGAAGTGTTTATTTTACAGAGTTTGTGGGGTAGAGACTGGAGCAATCCTTACATGCCAAGCTAACGAGTTTGGACTTTGTCCATCAAGTAAGGGAGCCACTTAAAGAGTTTTGATGAGAATACCAGAGAGGTCAAAGCAGCACCTGAGTGTGGAGTTCAGCAGGCAGAGAACGTTAAAGGAGAAAACAGTCTAGCAGGGGGCACGTGTGGAGAAGCCTGGAGCAGTAGTGCAGGCTCACGGAGACGAGGGCCTCACTGTGCCCGTGAGTGAGAAAGGCATGTAGACGAAGGCACTGATGCCGGTCAAGCCCTATCTACACACACACTCGGTGCCTAGATGCTTTGTGTTCATGTCCAGTTGGGTTCTAACGACCACCCAAAGTAGAGCTCTTATTCATCCCATTTCACAGAGGAGGAAAGCTCAGGAAAGTTACCCAATCACAGAGCCAGTAAATGGGAGAAGTGATATGTGCATAATTTCTTAGGATAAATCAGCAGAGGCAGTAACTGACTGAAGAGGTGTGAAATGCAGGATAGAGTCAATTATGCCTAATCACACCCACAAGGTTTCAAGCAGAAAAGACTAAAGGTCTTTCCTAATCAAAATATGAACCAACAGGAGCACATAAGAAAGTTGGGTCCCCTTTCTAGGGTAGTTTTCTCTGTAAGTGTGTGGAATGTGCCCCTGACAGAGGATTGCATTCTGCTTGTTCCCACCCAGGCTTGAAATTAAGCCCCCTAAGCCTAGTTGGCATAAGCTTTGGGTACATAGTCTTGCGGCACCTGTGGTCAAGTCCACGTGAGTATTATACTGATAAGAATCAACAATACCTTCTGGAAGATAACTTGGGAGCTGGGAGACTGAAGGCCTGAATATCAATCCACTGCTTCTGGGACTGGGCCACCTTTGGAAAATAGGTCTGCAATCCAATCACTCCCCTCTCCTTATCTGTTAAAGTTCAGCAACGAGAACTGTCTCGGTGCTCCTTTGGCTCAGGGGCAATGTTAGCTTGAATGAAATAGTGTCTCTGATTCACATGGAAGACAGTTGATCTACTCACCTCAAGGCACATGGACCCTTTAGAAAGGACATGGCAACCTTTCACCTTTCTTAAATAGGACTGTGAAGTAAACATGCACTTTGTCCCTTAAATTGCCTCATACTCTAGAAGTCAAAAAGGGACTAACTTCATCCTCATTTAAGAATCCACATATTACAAATTATTTCATCTTCCACTGGAAAAATAACTTGACTCATGAGTCAAAGATCAAACTTCTCATCACTGGTGAGTCCAGACACTACTGATTAGCCCTCTGTGGTGAACCTGGTTACTAAGCATAAATATGATTGACTTTGACAGGTCCTCAGGTGCTTTTAGTTATCTTCCAGTGTCACCTTGAGGGAAGAACAAAACCCAAATTGAACTCTCTTAAGAAAGACCAAAGCAGGACAAGAAGGCATGTATTATTCCAGTGGCACGCTCACAATCTGTTGCCGGCCTCTGCAGACGTACGGGAATGTGTTCAGAATTCACACAACATGATGGCCCTGACAGCCCAATTATGCACAACATGCCTCAACTTGCAATTCATCTGTGAGATGAGATTCACAAAAGACAGGCAGTTAGGAGCAAAAATGACTCTAACACAATCGTAAAGAGCTAAGAACCCATAGACACAAAGGCATACTGTATTACTTACCTCTCTCCTCTCCATAGAAGACATGTACCTCCTTCTTTTATATAAAGTACACATTCCTAGCCAGTCATTTCTCCATAGGAGGTGATTCATAATTAAGATAAATCCAGATCAGTGCACAAAAGAAAGCAAATCAAGCTACATGGTTCATGAAGTAAAGGACATCTCTGGGAACCCCACAGCCCTGAGGCCGTGCACATATCAGCTCTCTCCATTCTCCTTTCCAATCCAAAACGTGTTTCTGAACATGACCAACTCCAATTTTTCAGGTTGGGAGATCCATGATGGTGACATCTCCTTTCTCCCACCCAGGCAACAGGCCAATGGGGGGAAGACAAGTTTGCCACAGGAGGCCAGGGAACTAAGCATATCCAGGAGCAAGTAGAGTGTTATCTGAGCTCATTGTTGGTCTCCCCAAACACCACTGCACAATTATACTTCAACCCCAGAGGCAGGCTATTTGGTCGGGTTGAATTATACTTCTCTTTCTAGAGGTGGTTCTAGAAATTTCTAGAGAAAAAGGGAAAGTGGTCCTGCGCATTCAGGAAAATATAATCCACATGTCTCAAAAGAAAAAAGAAAAGGAGAGGTTGTGTAAGAATACAAAAGGAAGAAAGGAAGGAAGGAAGGAAGGAAGGAAGGAAGGAAGGAAAAAGAGAAAGAAAAAAAAAGAGAAAAGAAAATTGCTTAACAAGCCCCAGGATTAAAATAGCCCACAATCACCATCATTCACCTAGAGCCAGAATTCAGTTTAGTGCAACTCACTGTGCCTCTCTTGAGAATTCTGAGTCCCTCTGGCATATGCTGGAGTGTGGTGGGTGTTTGAGAGGGACATAAACCTGAATGGCAAAAGGCCTCTTCCCTCAAGAGATTGCATCTCTTGAGGAAAACTGTCCTATAGAGGAATAATGGTAATATATCCAAGACCAAATGGAATTAGTGCATAAAATGGAACAACCAAAGCATGAGAGGCGCAGGGGAGAAAGAATCAATTTTAGCTCAAGAGAATGCTTTTAGGAAGGAAATGTCCTTAAACTGAGCTGGAACAGGGAGAAGCAGGGAAGGACAGTCCCAGCAAATGACAGCAAACAAAAACAAAGGCATGTTCATGGGAAAGTACCAAGTGCCCTCAGGGGTTGCCAGATTGGCTGGAATAGAATGTAGGTAAAAATGAGCAAATCTCAAAACATAAGGTATTGCCAGATGGCATGGAGCCTTGACAACCACACTCAGAAACATGAACTTGATGGAATAAATTAATAGAGTCACTAAGCACTTCCGAGCACTACAGATGGGATATACTAGGTCTCACTGCTGGCCTAGCACCACAAGCTTCTGGATGACTTTAGAGTCCCCTGGGTGGGCCTGCCCTCTGGGAGGCTGGTGCATCTTTATTGTTAAAATCAGCCCTCATGATTCCTTCTCTTGAAGGTCCCAAGAGGCCTCCCGTTCCAGCAGCCCTGCAGACCTGTAAACATGTCACCCCTCTGTGACACCTGCATTCTAATCAGACATACTTTTTCATTTCTTCCTTTCCTTTGAGGGAAAGTTATTTTAAAAAATCAATGTGCTTCCAAAAACTTTTTCCAAGCACAATTCAACAGGAATCCCTCTTCCCAGTGCCTAGAGGAGGAATGGGAGAAATGGTGGAGTTTCAAGTTTATGTGATGGTGGCTTATCGCTCAGAGCTTCCATTCAGAAGAAAACAATCTTCGATTCAGCTTGACTAGAAAGGGTCTCAGGCGCAGGATGGAGAGGCACTGAGAGAGATGGGTAACGTCTCCTTTCTTCTGTAGAATACTGAGCTTCAAAACATACGGTGACGAGAAATGGTGAAGGTAGGGAGCAAAAATGCCAGGTCCACTTAAAGCCCAATGCTGGATTTTCAGTAGTTGGACACTAACTGAATATAAGGGCACAGTTCATTCTCTCAACATCTATGTTTATTCTATCGTATTTCAAATCCCTATTCCCAGAGGTGCTGCTTATGTCTCAGGAAGTTTCTCTTCTTCCTCACAGTAAAAACCCAAGGCCGTGTTCCCTCTCTGTAAAGCCCTGTGTTTCTGCACCTCTTCTCTCTCTCCCCCTTGCTCCTTCTTCCTTGGATACAGTGACCTCCTCAAACTCTCCAAGCCCCTTGCACTCTGCCTGGAAGGGGTTTTTCCTAAATTGGGGCAGGGCTCACTCCCTCTCTCCCTTCAGGTCTCAGCCCCGATGGTACCTTATCCAAGAGGCTTTCCTTCACCAAGTTATATGAAACACCCCCCAGATTTGGCATTGTCCTCCATCTCTTTCCCTGCTCTGTGTTTCTTTGTAACACATGAAATCACTTCATCTGTTATATAGGTATTTGCTTTTTGTTGCCATCCTCACCACCGCTCCAGGTTCTGAGAGTAAAAACTCTGTCTGGGTCACAGGCGCATTCCCTGAGCCTAAAAAATCCCTCGTAGAGGTGTTCCTCATGACACATTGGCAGGAATTGTGCTTCAATAGGAGTACAACTATGCTAGAGAGGGAGCAATAGAAATATCCAACTCCCTTCCTCAGGTAAAAGAGCACCCTGAATTACGTTGTCACCTCTCTCTCTCTCTCTCTCTCTCTCTCTCTATGTGATGAGCCCCTGATTGGTTTAAACCAGTGGTTCTCCAAGTGTGGTCCTCTGACCAGCAGCATCAGCACCACCTAGGAACTTGTTAGAAACTCTCAGATCCCACCTCAGATCTGCTGAATCAGAACCTCTGAGTGTGGCATCAGTAATCTGTGTTTGGGTGGATCCTCCAGATGAGTCTCCAAAGTTTTGAGAACCACTTGTCTAAGTGAATCAACTCATGTGATTTTCCCAACTATGGTGATTGGTTTAGAGATGGGTACAAGACTCAGAACAAAGGAGATGCATGAGACCTGCTGGGGTTTGGGGGAGAAGAGACACACCCCTGTCTGCATAATTTTTCTGAAGTTCTAAGCAAGAAGAATTTGGGGCAGGGGGACTATATTCCAACACAGAGGAACTGTGGCAGGAACTGGAGAAAGCACAAACCCTGGTAACCTCATTTAAATTCTGGATCAAGCCACGAGTGAAAGTGGAAAATGCCCTGACTTTTCAGTTACATGAGTCAATTAATCCTCGTTTTTACAGGTTAAATACATTACTATTGAAACTAGTTTAATTGGGGTTTTCTTTAGATGCAACTGAAAAAAAAAGATCTAATTCATACAAGGGGAGCAAACTTAATCAGCTAAACTTAATCAAAGACAGCTAAAACATAGGAAATAGAGGATGTCATCGAAATGCAAAGAAAAGTTATCCTGCCACTTGAATATATAGGTTCTTATACTCTCCCCGAGCTGTGGTCCTCCACCACCCAAGGCGTACCTGGGGCCCGAGACTCATGTAGGAAGGGTCTCCTACCCAAAGCTGTAAGCAATACTAAAATCAAGGGAAAGGAAAGAGAATGAAACAAAATGGGTGGTTAGCTGGCCCAGCGAGGCAGGGAATGAGTTACTATTACAAAGAACTGAAGGACAGAGCCTGGGAATCAGAAAGAAGGCAGGAGTGGGCCCAGTGGGGAGTAAGTGGTGTGGCCGGCCGGCCAGGCCAGATGCATGAGCTGGGCTGGTGCCTGGGCTACTTTTCACTGTCATCTTGCAGCTCAGTGTCTGGGAAGACCCTTTTAAGAAGGCATGGAGCAAATACAAATGACCTTACAACTCACAAATATGAGCTATTTCACTGATTCGTGTACAATTGCTTTGCCCTGTTTCGGTATCACCAGCCGCTTCAAAAATGTCTGTTAAGAGACTTTCCATCTGATGTAAATAATGGAGAACAAGGCCAGTAACTAACAGGTGACCAACCCATGAATGGACGAAGTGCCTTTGCAGAGTGTGACAGTACACCGTCCACCCCTGTCAGTCAAATCCCAACTGTCCCACAAAACAGTGACCTGGACTCCTCCTTTTCTCCACATAGGAAAAGAAATTATTCTATCAAAATATAGATAATTAAAAGCTTCAATGTGCTATCAAGCCTTTCATGGAAGCACTGAGACTAAAATATTCAACAACACAGTACAGAGTGTGTAAGAGTGGAAACCAGCATGGATCACACCTCAGTGTACACACAAATCATGTGGAAACCCTACTGAAATGGCACATTCTGTTTCAGGAGGGTGAGAGGAGGAACTGAGATACTGCATTTCTAACAAGCTCCCAGTGCTGCCGGCCCAAGGATAACAAAGAATGACACGGGTCTGCAGCTCGAGCCGGAGGAGCGGTGCACAAATGTGTACTGACAGCATGACCACGGCCTGGCGTGCGCGTCTGTGCGTGTGTGCCCGAGTGTGTGCCCGCTTACGCAGCAAAGGTGTCTGCATCGCTCCAGATGGGCGCTGCAAAGGAGCAGAGTCCTGACTCCAAGCATATCGCAGTGAGTAATGCGAACCCCTGCCCTGGATAGAACAGATTCAGCCAAACGGACTTCCTTGAAGGTGAAGAGAAAACCCATTTTAGTCTACGGCCATACCACCCTGAACATGCCGATCCCATCTGATCTCGGAGGCTAAGCAGGGTCAGACCTGGTTAGGACTTGGATGGGAGAAAACCCATTTTAAAGCTCCACAAGAGGGATTTATCTTCAGGGGAAATACGATTCGACACATGACATGACTGAATCACTGACAGGTGAAATTCTGCATCATGGCCTTTATTACATTGGGAATATAACACAGGAAGTACACAGAGCTCCTTAGGACAGGCACATGGTAGTTTGGGGGGTTGGCTACATCAGCACTTTAGAGGTTCATGAATGTGGCACAATACTCCCTGGTTAGGCCCCTCTCTTCCTGCCTCTTAGCTTAGTTCACTGCTACCCACCCTTTTGCTCTCAGCTCACGTAACATTGGCTGGGGAGAGGGAGTCATTGTCTGATGCATGTGTCTCCCTCTTCCCCTACTCACACACACACCTACTGGGTCTGACCCTCCTGTGAAATGATCTGCTTATACACCAAAGTATTCCTTTATAGCACATACATATCATAGCATCTTTATTAGTGAGGATATTGGCTTACTGTCTTTCTCATTCACGAGACTATAAGCCCCATGCAGACAGGAGCCAGGTCTATCTCACTCACCAGTGCAATCCCAACACACAGCACTATGCCTAACACTTAACAGGGCGCAAAAAAATATTGATTAAAGAGCTGAAGGGAGAGAAAGAGGGAGGAAAGAGGCAGGATAACTTAACTGATGCCGACACAGATAATTCCCTGTCATATGCACAGGAGTGCATGCATTTTTCTAGAAAAAGGACCTTAGCTTTTGTTAGATTCTCAACAAGGACTGTGGCCTCCCAGAAGTTCAGAACCACTGAGTTACCAGTATCACATCAGTCAGAACATCTTAAGCAAGATGTGAAATAAAAATCAGTTTCTTTCTTTAGAAATTGCTTCTAAACAGTCTTTAGAGGCAAAAAGAAGAGAAAAGATGAAAAGGTTAGAAACAATAGGTGCAGAGCACTAGAATCAAGCACTGCCATTCCATGATGAACTCGGCCTTTCGCACTGGGATCTGGCACTAGTGGGTCTTAGCGCTAGAATTAATACTGTGGGCCAGAAAAAAAATTTGAGTAGAAAAATGGCCACCATTTTGAAATTCACGTATTTCTATTTAAAAGACCAATAGGATGAAATTGGTTTATTTAAAATTCAGCCAACATAAACTATAGCACAATGCTTCCAAAGCCTGAGCAGATAATTCTGCTTAAAAGAAAAGAAAATATTTTAAAAGAAGAAAACACCCTTTGAAATGAAAATAAATTGTAGCACATGTACCATTCGTAAAACCCAAGTGTTTTTAGCTCAGTTTAGAAAATGGAGAAAATTTAGGGTGGAGGACAGGGGATGAGGAGGCACTATTATCAGATTATGATGGTAAGGGTCAAAAGCATAAGCTCTAGGTCAAATATATTTGGTTTCAAGTCCTGACTGCCTCTATTTTACCTGGTGACCTTGACTCCTCCATGCTCCTGCTCCTCATCCACGCAAATGGAACACTACATGCAAGCAAAGCCCTCAGAGGCCGCCTGGCCCATAGTGAGCACTCCAACATGTAAGCTCTTACTCCTCCAGTTATTGTAGCATTGTCCACTACTATTAACGTCGTAATATACTATCAGACACCCTCCCCCCGAGTTTCCGGCCCATACTGCCTGTCAATCAATGTCAGCTAACACGGTTGCTGGTACCTCCTATTACCAAAGCCCATGGACTCATTATCTATAGTAATACAGCCCTCTGTTTTCAGTCAGCTTCTGGATCTGAAGCTTTTTATCCCCTCGAGTAACTACCAACTTCAGCTTTTCTGCAGCCCTTATTTGCTATTCAGGCCAATAAATCCTAATGGTGGCCACAAAACTACGGGTCAGTATCTGTTTAATATCTTTCCTTCCCGGCTTTGATCACAAAGACAAAATGAAGACTCCAAATTCCTGGTTTTCTTTTCATATGGAAAAGCTTTCAGGGGCTCTGAAAGGTCTTCTGGCCCATATTATTTGAGCAGCTCAAATGCATCCTACCTTCAAGCTCACACATGGGCCATTTGCTTGTGATGCAATGAACAAACCAGCTTGTCTTCTCTCTCTTTTAAAACTCCAAACACTAGGTAAGGCAGTAAAGATCATAGGGAACTGCTCTTTCATGTTAAAAGAATTATTAATTCCAGTATCGCCACCAGATTTCCCCATTTCCTTGCAAAGCATTTATTTCTCTACTCTCTGTGCCCATTGACTGGGCTCTTTAAAAGTCTAACGCCAGTAGAAAGGAAACAGATTTTTACAGATACATCCTGTCGGCTGATCTGGGCACACAGTCCTCGCCCCTGTCTCCACGTCTGCCTGAGGACGTTGGGGAAGAGAGGATTTGGGCAGCCCTGCCTCTGCACAGGAACCCTGGGCTCTGATCCTGACCAGCAACAAAGCTGTGTTGATTTCAGCCCTCCCTCTCCCCTCACTGGCTGGGCCCTGGGTCCTCTAAAAGTACCCGGGGTGGTTCCCTGCACTGGGCTCTCAGTGAAAAGTATCTCAGTGACCAGGAGAACTCTGACTCTGGATTCTAATTATGACTCACAAATAACCTAGCAGAGCAAACCCAGCACTTCTGCTTGGCCTGGCCTTATAAACAAGGAGGCAGTAAGGCCAGTCCCCTTTCACTCACCAAAAAACACATAAAAAGATTTACTTTGGTGTTTGTACTTTGAACTACACACCAAGGAAATGTCACTGAACTCCCATTACCACTTTGGTCTAAGTGGGCATACACTTAGCTCCTAACCCCTAAGCCACAGACCCACTCTGTATTCTCATCTCTAACGTTTAGAGATACACTGTAGAGGATAAACACACACACACACACACACACACATCATAATAAAAAAAGTAAAGTTGTTGAGTAGACAAAATCTCAGAGAATTGAGTCCCTTGGGGACCCATAAACACCTGGAAGCAATTCTTCTTATAATTCCTCCACCTTGTACAGAAGTTCCCCAGGTGTGGTCCCTGACCCCCAGCATCACCTGGGAACTTGTTACAAATGTACATTCTGAGGCCCTGCCCTGGGCCCACTAAATGATTCTAAAATCTGCTAAAGTTTGAGAGTCATGACTTAATGCATACAATATATAATAGGTGTATAAAAACTAATAAGTAATTGAATGATGAATAAGTGAAAAGCTTCAGCTTTACCGAACCACTGCTCAGAATAACCTGCTCCAGTTAATGGCTGAAAGACCCTATGTGTCCCTTCCATTGTCTGATGGATGGTGGGGCATAAACTATAATGATCCCACTGAGGCCTCTGCCTCCTGACTCATGGTCCATACCCCTCATTGTTTATGACCCCGCACCGTGGACGCACCGTGGAATATCCTTCTCCTAGCCACCTGTGCCAGGCTCTTGCTGGCCTCCACAGCTTTGAACGTGCAGCCTCCTTTGGCTGGAACCCCTTACTCCTCTTTCTGTGCAGCTAAAGTCCACATATGTTTTTGGTTTCAGTTTAGGAAGTCACCTCCTCCGGGAAGCCACCCCCTGGCAGATTCCGACAACACCGTGTACATCCTCTTTCAAAAATGCATCCCTCCCTATCTACAGTCCTGTTTACTTGTCTCGCTCACTCACTAGCCTGATCCGCAAGCTCTGTGAATCAGAGGACTCATTTATCTTGTTCACTGCCGTATCTCCAGCACCTTGAACAACGCCCAGTGAATTATTTAATCAATCAACAGTGACTATAAAATCATCTAATTTTTTTACACTAGATAATATATATCTATTTTCATTTATTATTTATTGATTTCATTGACTCCTAGACATGAATAATTGACCATAAGCTTAGAAAAGAGGACTGTGGATACATAAAAAAAATTCATCATTTCCTTCCTTAAGTAAACTGCCCCTTGGTCTTTTTTTTTCACCAATATACACACTTCTGAATTTATTTATATACACATTGCCCCCTCTGAAAGCCTGTGTGTGAAAGCCTACTACTCCTTTTACTTGCCAGGCCAGAAGAAAAATAAGATTGAATATTAGATTTCCATGTAAATAGAGAAGAGTATGTAGGAGGATCCACGAATGCAAAAGTTACATCTTACTGTGTATTTGCACACTCTCCATTGATTTTAATTTCTGCCAACTTGATTAGGAAATGGCCAAAGAATCCTGGAGAGCCATCAGACCCAGTACAGCCCTGCACTCTGGACTGAAGCCCTGTTGCTGCTCCCAGAACATACGAGGGCCACCATGACACCTTTGAGAAGCCCATGATGCGGCCAGGACACCAGCTAATTTTACAAGATTCTGCACCTGTCCTTGTGGTTTCACTGAGCCACACAGCTGTACTTATGACACATCAAAGTTCCAACCCATCTGTATGTGGCCTGATGGAAGCCTGAGGACACCTGTCTCCAGGCTCTCTTGATTCTGAGTTCTGGCACCCAACTGCATATCCTGATTTTCCAAAGGATAACCTGAAACAACAAGGCTCAGACCTGCCCTCATGAAGGCCACTGTATCTTACTGGTGACGTGGCCAGCAAAAGTAGAATCCTTGGTCATTCCATCTGGGCTTTACAACAGAAACATCATCCAGCCTCATGAGCAACCTGTTGCTCTATTTCATAATGAAAAACACTGCAAGTTCAGAGGTGCTAAGTATAAAATAATGACCAAAACATATGAGCTTCCAGGAGCCTACAGTTTAGTAGTGATAAAGTTTTTTTTAAAAAGACAGGTATAATACATGTGTCAAATCTATAAAGATAAGAGAAGTAGTCTAGGACCATGGAGTAGGGAGAGGGAGCTCAGAATTGGTGTAGTCACATCAAACTGTTTGAAACAGTTAAAAAAAAAGAGTGCTCATATTATATTTTCTGTCAGTATTTAAGAAACAGTAAATCCAAAGATAAGTCAAGACTGATTTCTACATATAGTAGTTGTCTATTGCTGTGCAACAAGTTTAGTGGCTTACACAACAAATTAAGTTGTGTAATTGTGTAATTAAATTGTGTAATTAAAACAACACACATTTACTATCTCAGTTTCTCTAGATCAGAAGTCCAGGCAAGGACTCTGCTCGGGGTCTCACAAGGATGCGATCAAGGTGTTGGCTGGGGCTGCTGCTTCATCTGGGCCTCAAATGGGCAAGGATGTGCTTCCAAGCTCATGTGGTTGTTGACAGCACACCCATCACTTTTTTTCTTCCCCTGACAAGTGTGTGTTTTTTTAATTACTTATTTTTAATTGAAGTATAATTGACATTCAATATTATATCGGTTTCAGGCTACAGCCTAGTGAATCAACATTTATAGACATTACAAAATGTTCACCACGATAGGTCTAGTTACCATCTATCACCATACAAAACTATTACAATATTATGGATTATATTACTTATGCTGTACTTTTCAACCCCATGACTTATTTATTCTACTTCTGGATATTTACCTGAAGATAATAAAAACGCTAATCCAAAAAACTATATGAAGCATTATTTACAAGAGCCAAGATATGAAAGCAACCTAAGTATCCATCAATAGATGAATGGATAAGGAAGACGCAATGGAATATCACTCAGCCATAAAAAAGAATGACATCTTGCCGTTTGTGACAACATGGTTGGACCTAGAAGGCATTATGCAAAGCAAAATAAGTCAGACAGAGAAAGACAAATACAGTATGGTTCCACTTATATGTGTAATCTAAAAATCAAAACCAACCAACAAACCAACAAAACGAAACAGAAACAGACTTACAAATACAGAGAACAAACTGGTGGTTGCCAGAGGGGAGGGGCTTGGGGGAAAAGTGGACTAGGGGAAGGGATTAAGAGATACAAACTCCCATCACTTTCCAGAAGTGTGAGTCATGGCAGCCTCCTTTCTGGTCTTCAAACTGGCCACACCTTCCCAGCATCGGGGTCTGTGCCTTTCCCCCTGCCCTGGCTAGGCCTCCTCACCAGTCCTTCCCACCTGCCATGGACTCCACTCAAAGGAGAGCTACTCCTGCAGCTTTTCCCTGTGCACCTAATTCAACATTGGCCTCCCCCAGCCCGCCCTATCTCCTCCATTACTATTCTCACAGTTGGCGGTGACCTTGTTTCTTATTTATTGTTGTCTGCCCACACTAGACTCTGGGTCCTCTGAAGGAAAAGCTTTTGTCTCTCTTGCTCAGTCCCAAATCGCCAACCTACATCAGTACCTGGCACACAGCTGGTGCTCAGTTGAACATTGTAAAAGGAAAAAATTAAGTAATTAATGAAATCTTCTTCCAAACATCATGGCAGAGCAGGATATTTAAAAAGCTGAACGGACAGCGAGAGACTCTGAGAGCAGCCAGGGACCAGGGGTCCCGTCAGGCTGGCTGCTCAGGCTCCATGGGCAGCCCTGAAGGAGTCCCCTCATCTCTCACCTCTCAGTGCCCCAGTTAGCTCAACGGGGAAAAGAGAAAACACTACCCACGCCAGACCTGCTCTCATGGATGGAAAAGGCCTCGTGCTCATCAGTAATGAAAACATAAGGAAGCTACACCAGACTGCCTCCTGCTTACTGAGAAGGAATCAAGACCTCCCCGAAGCAACCAAGAGAAGTACTACAAAATAATCAGTGTTTTACCTGTGACAATGACACTCACTGAAATGTGTTCAAAAGCCTCGTCTAATTACATCCCAGGATGTAATTTTCAGAGGAGAAACACTGCAGGATTCTAGGAAGTTTATGCTGAAAATAAACTCAAAGCTAAAATTAAAATCAAACTGAAATTAGATTTAACCTTGAGCCAGGCAGGCTGTGTAGTGAAGAATTCACCTTGCCCAAAAGTCTGGCCCTGGACTTCGGCTCCCGGGGGAGTGATCTCTAGGCCCCTGGAATGTCCTGCCTGTCAGGAGTATTGTTTTTTGCCTGGGGACTTTGGACACCAGACACTAACAGTGTGATTATGATGGGGGCTTTGGGCCACATCACCACAGTCCCAACTTCCAGAGGAACTGGACACTAGAGGCACCAGCATGACCTCTGGGAGGAGCTGCAGACCAGAAGTCAGCCATGCGGGTAGCAGGTGGTAGGCCCAGTAAAATCCTTGGACATCAAAGGCTCAGGTGAACCTCCCTGATTGGAAACACCTGGTGAATAGTGAATGTTGCCAGCAGGGTGGCCAAGAGGCGTTAATGCCAGTCCATGACTCCATGGGAGATGACAGCAGAGGCTCAGGCTTGGACCTCTCCTGGACTCTGCCCTGTGTCTCTTCTGATCTTAATATATGACCTTTCCCTATAATAAACTATAACCATGAGTATAACAGCGTTTGTGAGTTCTGTTAGTCCTTCTAGCAAATTATTGACCCTGAAGGTGATTTGGAGAATACCTCCCAACTGGTGGGGTCAAAAGTGAGGGTTGTCTTTCATGGACTGTGCTCCCTCCACCTTTGTAGTTGGCTAGCTGTACCATTGGCCCAAACTCTTCAGGTAACCTACCTGCTAAGACAGGTACTGTTTTTCTTTATTTCTTCTTTAAAGGATACTGTTTCTCTTTTTGATATGAAAATTTAAACATGAGATGACTTTAGACTTGGATACAATGATGTCCCAAGCAACACTGGACCTTTCCAAGTGTACTCATATATATATATATATTTTCTGCATTAGCCCCAAGAAAATTGGACTAACCAGAAAGGGCCCTTCTGAACTGAAATCCAGGCACTTAGAAGGCCGTTGAAAACCTTTCTTTTGGGTTATGTTGGTAGAGCAAACAGGAAAGAATCTACCTGTGGCTGACATGGAAAAGAAAAGATGTAAGTGTTCAATGAGGCTTAGGTTCCAACCTACCAGAAGGCTCGGGGCCAGCGACAAGGCAGAAAGGGTCTGACTCCTCGGGGAGAAGACTGAGGGGTGCCAGGGCATAGGGTCAGTTTGCCATGGCAAGATCACCCATCAAGGTCAGTTGTTGTGCCTCTAAAAGAGGAGGCTAATTTGAAGTCCTAAGACCAACTGAGAGAGACCAACACAGAAACGTCTGTGGATCAAAACACTATGTGAGAAGATGGCAAAGCCAAATCCTATCTGAGAGATAAAAGAGGAACTGGGAGGTCCAAATGGCTTTCTTTTTTTTTTTTTTTTTGAAGATTTTATTTTATTTTATTTTATTTTATTCATTAGAGGGAGACAGAGATAGCGAGAGAGCATGAGCCAGGAGGAAAGGAAGAAGTAGGCTCCCCAATAAGCAGGGAGCCCAGGACCCTAGGATCACAACCTGAGCCAAAGGCAGATGCTTAACTGACTGAGCCACCCTGGCACCCCTCCAAGTGGCTTTCAAGTGAATTGTGAGTAGGCAGAGGTAGTGCTGAGCTCCAGAGGCAGTCACAGCAATAGGCTCACACAATAAGAAGTGCTGACAGTTCTTGGAACATGGAAGGTGGACCAGAGGCTCTGCCTGCCCTGACCAGTATAGACTGACCAGTCTATTCCCTGATAGGACAGAGATGCATGCACACTCTGACTGTAAGTGTGTAACTGAGTGTGGGGATAAAGACCTAAATGGACTTGGAATTAAGGGTAGCAGAAGTCACATATCAGAGAGGATAAAAATGGGAGAGAGGCTAGCAAGGGAGCTGAGACACATTTCCTTCCGGGGGTGACTTCCAGGGGTGATGCTGGGTGAAATACAAAAGGGTAGAAAAGATATCCCTCATTCCCCAGGGAACCTAAAACCCAATGCTGGAGAGCCAACGGCAGTGCAACATAGCATATGTTAAATAATGATACACACAGTCAGCACATCTAAGAAACTAAAGAAAGAACATTTATGGTGGCGTGGGATGAGACTTTAGCTGTACCTTCTGCTTAAATCAATGTAGAAAATGGGGGCATCCCAGGAAGGGAATGACATGGACCCAGAGGCAGGAATGTGCATTGTATATTTAGATACAGTAAAAGGAGTAGCCTAGGGCAGAAGTGAGAGAGAGAGCAAGAGAGCACACTAATGAGTAATAATGACAGTATTTGTCTTTCTCTGATGGCCTTATTTCGCTTAGCATAATACCCTCTCGTTCATCCATGTCGTTGCAAATGATAAGACTTCATTCTTTTTGATAGTTGAGTAATATTCCATTGTATGTATATAACACATCCTTATCCATTCATCTGTTGATGGACTTCTGGGCTCTTTCCATATTTTGGCTGTTGTGGACATTGCTGCTATAAACAAATGGGATTTATCCCTGGGATACAGGTGGTTCAACATCCGCAAATCAATGTGATACACTACATTAATAAATGGACAAGAACGATATGATCCTCTCAATAGATGCAGAAAAAGCATTTGACAAAGTACAGCATCCTTTCTTGATCAAAACTCTTCAGAGTATAGGGATAGAGGGTACATACCTCAATATCATAAAAGCCATCTATGAAAAACCCACAGCGAATATAATTCTCAGTGGGGGAAAAACTGAGAGCTTTTCCCCTAAGGTCAGGAACGCGGCAGGGATGTCCACTCTCACCACTGCTATTCAACATAGTACTAGAAGTCCTAGCCACAGCAGTCAGACAACAAAAAGAAATAAAAGGCATCCAAATCAGCAAAGAAGAAGTCAAATTCTCTCTGTTTGCAGATGATGATACTTTATGTGGAAAACCCAAAAGACTCCACCCCAAAACTGCTAGAACTCATACAGGAATTCAGTCAAGTGGCAGGATATAAAATCAATGCACAGAAATCAGTGGCATTCCTATTCACCAACAAGACAGAAGAAAGAGAAATTAAGGAGTTGATCCCATTTACAATTGCACCCCAAACCATAAGATACCTAGGAGTAAATCTAACCAAAGAGGCAAAGGATATGTACTCAGAAAACTATAAAATACTCATGAAAGAAATTGAGGAAGACACCTAGTAACATTTTAAACTTTAAGGGTGGACTTGTAAGGGCTGAAGTCTGATAGGTGGTACAACTGAGGTGTCTACTGCCACCTGGTGTCAGCATACCTTATTGACAGATTCAGAGTGACTACTCATCCTGAAAGTTTAGTGTGCCAAAAGAAACATAAAAAGAAAGGCCTATAATGTCACACTTTAAGATGAAGATCTCATTTGATTTAGGATCCTAGTTCTAATGGTAATTTGAGACAAGTTATTAAAAGATGTAAAGAGAAATGTTCCCAGCACGTTCTCTGAAGCAAGGGAAGATTGAGTTGATTTTAATTATAGAATCACAGTTAGTTTTATATGACTTTCTCACACACAAACAGACACACAAAGTCTGTACTCCTTGCCTGATCTCTTCTCTTGTTTTATAATAAATGATTAGTTTCCTTCCCAGGAAAACACAAAGTGGGTCATCCACAAAGTCTGTGATCTTCTCCTGGAAGGAAGCCACTGTCAGTCCCGGGACGCCAGTATATCCAACAACACTGTGCTATGGAGGTTCCAGTGTTCTCCTGCGCTCCTCCCGACTCCTACCTCCCAGTACCTCTGCGGGAAGGACACATCTGTGAATCCTCTGGCGTTACTTCAATTCCTTACAGCTGTACAAACCACTGCATGGAAAGAAAAGAACATTTCCTAGACTGGGAATCCCCAGACACTTTCCCAAACCGAACAAGTGAACAGTTTTTGCTCTGATGAATTATATCCCATTAAGAAGAACAGAGAGAGGAAAACAGTCCTGAGACCACTGTGGTCTATAAATGCCTGGGCTTTGCTGCAGTTCACAGCCATTTTTCCTGACTTCTCTGAAATGTGGGCCGCCCCGACTTCAGAGCCCTGCTGTACTGGCAGGTTACGCCTTCTTGTAACTATTTTATCCGGGATTTGGGTCTGCATTTGGGAGAAAGCCCATTGCCGATGTTTCACACACAACAATGTGGTCTTCTCTTTCCCGGGTTTGACCCACACAGCCCAACCCGCCTCCTGGCTTCTCCCTGCCCCAGGCTTCTCATCAGTGTGGTCCAAGACAGCAAGTGGGGAGCAGATTTGATGCTGGTTGCTGAGGATCTCGAGGGAGGGTTTGGGTGGGGGACCGTCTGCCTATTCCTCCTGGATGTCTCAGCTGGCATCTGGGACATGAATAGAGAAGGCAACTTGAGGCCGGGAAAGTGAGGTGAACATGAGAAAGGAGAAGAGAGGCATGAACATACTCGACATATTCCCCTCGGGGGAGCCCGTGCATGAATCCAAATAGAATTCAAAGGACTTCACATCAATTTTTACACAGTACACTACCTCCCTAGCTACCAGAAATTTCTCTGTAACATACCAGTGAAGGAGAATGCAAAAAAATTATTCAAGGAAATTATCTAATTTAAGGACAAGTCATTTAGCAACTCTAGGACTTTAGATGCATTATCAATGCAGCCAGCTAAAATTTTTACGTGATTTGTAATTAAATTATCTTGCACCTAAACATATTCAATTACTGAATTAAACCAAATTATGCTGATCACAAAGATTAAATTAATATTTAATTAAATATTACATTTTTATGCCAAATGAAGCCATGATGGGTAGAACTGATTTGTGAGGAAAATTAGCAAAACTGAAAAAGTTTCCCAAAAGACAAAACAAAAATCTTGGCTAATTTCTTATTCATTTATCAAGTTTTTCAAGTCTTTAGACAATAGACAATTTACTATTTAAAATGTTGAACTAGATAAAAGACCAAAATAAGAGTTTTAAATCCTAGACGTCTCAAAAGTAAACTCTAATTCAGAGAAATCAGAATTATGACTTTCACTTTATAAGAATAGTTATCTCCTATTTATAACAGAATTTGCCCTGTGGAATTTATTACATGATTAAGAAAACCCAAAAAAGGTAACATTTCCTCAGAAAAATATCTTCTTTGTTCTCTCCCTTCTCCATGTCATAAATACAGTGCTGCTGGGAAGGCTGCATTTGTATGCTATGTGACCTTATTCTTTGTCCTTACAGGAAATACTCATATTTCTTTGGAGGGTGAAGGGAAAATGCAAGGAATCAAGTTCATACACAATTTATGTATATGACTTTTCATGATATTAAGGCAAATCCTTGATTCATAAATAAGATCACAGCCACAGTCATGTCTATGTTTTCAGATTCATCTTAGAAATTTCACCAATGACATCAACTATACAGGCAAAAATTTACATGGGTTAAATATCATATGATTACCACTTTCTTCTTTATTCACTTTAATATTATTTGTCATGAACATGTATTACTCTAATAAGACAAAAAACACGTTTTTAAAAGGGATCGCAAGGGACTCTTGTCTTCTACCATCTCACTCAGTGTCACCAATGAGAAACAGTTCATTTTTAAATTGTTCCACGGATTTATCAGCGAGAATCTATCTAATCCGTTCTCCATGATAAGAGCAGGAGAAGATATGGCCAATCAGAAAGAGCAGTGCCAGAGCTGGGGACAAGAGTCTCCGGGGGAAGGAAGGGACACAGGACAGGAGCCACTATGCCAGCACTAGCCGTCTCCCAAGTACAACATGGCACTGCCCGTTGACCTCAATCCTTGGAGGAGCTAGCCCACCAGGCAGTTACTGTCATACCCATTCTACAGGTGAAGAATCTGAAGCTCAGCTAGCCACCAGGGCCACACAGCAAGAAAGTGGCAGAGTAGAGATGAGGTCCAACTTGATATCACCCAACACATTCTCTGTCCACTGCTTCTTAAAGCCTCTCTAAGGTTTGGTCCTCATGGGAGATCCCCTGGAAACAAAACGGCCTTTCCATGTTGACCTTGTTCATTTTCTTTTTCCTGCCACACGGATGCTTGAAAGAAAGGAAGAAACCCCGGATCTGCCCAACATTGGCCCCCCTCACTTGAAAATGCACAAAGACACACTCTTGGTTGGGGCATGAGATCATCAGCAGGATGTGTGACAGGCAGGATTGCCCAGCTCCATTCTCTTGAGCTCCCCTGCTTCCTCTGGGAAAGAGTGGCTGGCCACGGGAGGGTGCTCTGCCACCACCCCATGCGCAGTGGGACATGAGCTCACCTCCCACCACATCCCGTGCTCCAGTCCTTATCGCAAAGGTCCCGGGAACATTCTCATAAACTCCCCAGACTCTGCACATCAAGCCCCTAACACAAACAAGCACCCCCACTGTGCTGCTGTGGAGGCTGCAGCAACTTCCGAGGGCAGAGGGGGAGCATCTGCCTGGCCACCTCACAATTCCGCTTCTCTCTGTTCGTGTCTGTGTCATTTCTCACGACTTCTGCCAAGGTGCTCATCAGATTGCTGTTTGCAGTCCAGAGATCATAATAGGAAATAAATCGCCACAGGGAAAAGAAACAGAAATTTGCAAAAAGGGACTAATCTCTGCAGGCCTGCTCTCCAATTTCTGTTTTCAACACACTCCTCTGAAATGGGATAAAAATCAAAGGTGTAGACTGTTGGGGCCCTGGGAGAAGCACAGCCTTTCCTTTCTATGTTAGACAGAGAAGGGTCTAATCCAAACCTGCAAATGGGGCAGAGGAGCTTCCAAATGAGTCTTTATACTTGTTCATTTAATTTAATTGATAGAAGAAACCACAGCAGCGAGCACTTGCTATGCACGTGCACTGATGTTCATAATCTCACTAAATCTGAATTACAACTCTCTAAGGTGGGTTCTTTTATTATCCCCACTTCACAGATAAGCAAACTAAGGTTTAGAGAGCTTAAATAATTGTTCAAGGTTGTAAAGCTGGGCTGGATTTTTAGCCCCGGAAGACCACAAAGCTCTTACTTGCTATGCTCTACTGCTTTCCCTCAGACCTTCAAGTGATGGGTATTCAGATCCCAAACGAAGCCTGGTTTGTTTGTCCAGCTGTTTAACTCACTCCAAAGTCTTACATTAAGATCTTTCAATTTCAATAGACAAGGGTGGGGTCAACCTAGGGGGTGGTACAGGAAGGAGGAAGAAGGGAACCCAGAGAATTCAAATTTATAACAGGAAAATAGCTTGAAAGAGCTAACTGTAGGAGTTGGAGCCAAATGGTTTGGCAGACGCAGCCATGTTCAGGATGCGTGATGACAGGGACAGTCCTTTTTCCACTCCACTTTGAGCTCTCTTTATAGAACTTTATCTTTTATGTCCAAAGATCAAATAAAAAAAGATCACATTTAACGAGAACTAGGGGAAATAAACTGGTGGCAATTAAAAAGTAAAAATAACTTCTCTGTGGCTTCAGACCACAGGAGCTTTCCCATTTTAAGAGGCACAGGCAAATCACTTCAACAAGGCCTTTTGGGCTGCATCGTCTCATGTTTCCTCCCACACCCATGGTGGTTAAAGTTATAGACAGTCATAGCTCTTGAAACCGTGGAATTGTGTAATAAATGGAAGTACAACCCAGCCAGACTCATCAACTCACAAATGCAACCTTGCAGCATGGAAGAAAAGGTTATGGAACCCATATTCTCAATGAGAGACTTTCCTTCTTCAATCTTCGAGCCTTCTTTCTACTCCACCCTGACTTTAGATGCAAAGTCTGAGAGTTGGCCAAGACCCAAGGAATTTTCATTTCACTGCCTTGTTTTCCACTTGCAGATTTGTTGGGGCTAGACAGTGAGGCAGACCTGAACTCTTCCTCAGGCCTTAAATAACCAGGTTCACTCAAACATCCAAAGGCAGCCAGAGTTACTTGAGATTCCCACCTCTGCTCTATACCACCACTATGTAGGCAGAATTCGGGAAGCACTCCTCAACCTTAGAGTCAAGCCAACACCTAGAAAAATCACCAGTTTCCCAGTGAGCCTGCAGACACAAAAAAACAGAATGACCTATAGGCGATAACTCTGAAATACTCCCTGCAATTTCTTAATTTGGTACATAATGTGGGACTGAGTCAAGATAAGATCTGACTCAACACAAGAAAGAAAAAGTGTTTACCATGTGCACTGGGGGCCCTTGTTTTATATGTCAAGAAATTTCATACACTCTGTTTCAAGGTTGAGTCAATCCTTGGTCTCTAATCAAAACCCATCCCCCAAAGCACTGTACCTACCGGTAGAAAGTGGCATAGTCCACAGTTGAGTGGCAGGTCTGAAACTCCCAGGATTTGAGTTTCTGGCATTCTCGATGAGCTCGGAGCTTTACCTTCACCGTCCCTTGACACAGTTCAGGCACTGGTTTTCTCTGAGGTCTGTTGCAGAACTCATTGGACTCTACCCTCCAGGACTCAGCAAAGTCATCCACATCAAACTTGAAGTTTCCATCTCCACCAATTAAGTCATCACGCTTATGTCCATTGTAGTTGCCACAAAGACCACAGAGTTTGCCCTTGAGATGGGGGGCAGCCATGACTTCAACAAAACTGTCTCCATCCCAGGATATTTCCAAACCTAGAAGAAAAGAAGAGGAAAAGAGGATCAACCACTCTTAAATCCACCAATAATTCCCAAGTTCATATATCCTTACATAGTACATATGACTAACCTCTAACAAGGAACACTAAGGATCTGTCCAAATTCTTGGTTACTGTTTAATCACACCATATTAAATTTTGTATTACAGTACGTGAAACACTTTTGGGGGCTCAGAATTTTTAAACTGTATAACTTTTGTCCTTATATGGTACCTTACATACCCTGGTTTGACTTGTAGAGGACCACTCATTGACCATGTTCTTCTTAGGTTTATAGTTTTGCCCTTTTCTATAGTAATTGTGTTGATCCATCTTGTGCTTTCATTTATCCAATGGTAAGTGAAATGTGGAAATGGAAAGATAACAAAGATGATAATTTTTAATGTAATTTTTTCTTTATCCAAAAATCCCCCATGTAATTATACTAAATGTCAAATGAAAATATCTAAATTATTTGTTATAGTGAAACTATTAAAGTAATAAATATATAGCTTCTGAATAGATCCTCTTCAAAGGAAAACACTCATATGGAAATGTCTAACATGAAAACGTTTGCCTCCTCATCATTTTACAGACATCCCCGAGACAAGGATGGTTGTTTAATCAATGTTTCCTAGGGTAGAGTTGTTGTGGAACCCTTCCAGTCTTCACAGCCCTGAGCTTATCATAAAATTCAACATTTGAGGAGGCACTGGAGGCTACGAGGCCATGTCGAAAAGTTCCTCATGTGCTAGAAATGAACCAGCAGGGCAGAACCACCTTGTTCACCAAGGAAATAATCTTTGCTCCAGAAGGTAGAGAACAGAGGCTCCTCTTAGTTTGCTGAACACTGACCATCTAATATGCTAGAGGCTTTGTCTATAAACATTCATGTTTTTTTCAGATATGTGGCCCAAGACTTCAAGATCCATCAGCCTATGACCCCACTGAATAGTGCCATTTCTATGTCACTTATAGCCAGCTAGGTTATGCTGTCACACACCAAAGATCAGTCTGACTAGAAGGTCACATCAAAGATCAGTCTGACTAGAAGGTCAAGAAGAAATGTCCTCATACAGTCCTGATATTGTGTGTGAAAACGCTGTCCATTAGATAAAGCCTTTTCGAGCTCAGTCCAGAGCAAATGACACACTCTCCTGGTCAGAGCTTTTCTTTATGTCTCAAATGTGTGCTGGAAAATTTTCTTACTGTTTTCCTGATAATACCCTCACAGGGCCTGAGTTTCCCAGAGAATGGATGGAGTAGGTACCAGTTCGGTGACACGAACACCAGGAGAACATCTACAACAAGTTGGTGGGCATTTCTGCCCTGGTACTTCTCCTTATTCACTGTCACTGTTTCCTAAGAGTGACAACCCCAAGAAAAAGTCCCTTTTTTTAACAAAAAAAGAGAAAGTTTTCCATGTGTGTTTTTTAAATCTTACCCTCTTGGGTTTCTAACAAAATCTAGTCTTTCATTTAGCCTGTTCTGAGCCTCTGAAAAAAGCAACATGACTTTCCTCCCAGAAGACCTTGCAAGATTAGGCTGGTGAGAAAATGTTCAGAAGATGCTCAGAAGTTGGGGGATGAGGCAGTGATAGGAAAGAAGAAAGGGGCGGCAAAGGAGGGAATGGATCTCGTCTGGATATAAAATTGGCATAAGACGAAATCAGAGTGATGTAAGATTAGTAAGAAATGCCCAGAAGTAGGATTCTAAAGCCAATATTCCTTAAGTCTGAACATGCTCCAAGAGGAGAGAAGGCTAGCCAAATAGCATTCCTGTGAGTAGGCCACACAACTGCCACAAGAAAGAGTTACAAATCCACTTTAGGGAGTTACTGATAGAATAAAACAGTGGTCTGAAACTGGGTTTCTCAAGAAATAAACAGAAAGGCCCATAAGGAAATCACTGTATGGCAAATGAAAGGAATGGAAGCATTCTTAGTCCAAGGCAAATGGTAGAGAAGATTTCTTGGTTTGGAGAAGAGCTGGATTCAGAAAAGCAATTAACTAGAGTTGGGTAAAGAAGCAAGGAAGAAGGTCATAAGAAAGTCTCTCTTAGAGAGAGGTAAACCAAGAAATAGATTCTGAACTGTAGAGAACAAACTGATGGTTACCAGAGGGTAGCAGGCAGCGGGGAGGGAGTTTAAATGGGGGGTGGGGATTAAGGAGGGCACCTGTGATGAGCACTGAGTGTTGTATGTAAGTAATGAATCACTAAATACTACAACAGAAACTAACTGTATGTCAACAACTGGAATTTAAATAAAAATTTGTAAAGGAAAAAAAAGTCTCTCTTAGGAGTATTTTGGTGAAGAGAGTAGAGCAATGGGGCAAGGCGATCAGAGAAAGGACACACTGAGAATATCCACACACTGGACTGACCTCCTCGATGGATCTCTGTGAGACAATGGTGTCACCTCCAACAACCACAACTCTCCTATAAAGAGATTTGTATTTCTTCATACCCCACCATCTAACACGTTATCTGGCACATAGTATATACTCACTAAATGAATGAATTACCCTGTAAATTGACACACTGAATCTGGAAAGCCAAAGAAATTGTGAATTTCATGCTAGTTAAGACACTGAAATAACAATTTTGAAAAAAGACAAGCAAACTATAATATGATTTGTAATACACTCTCTAAGGTATAGAAGAAACATGACCTCAGAAGCCTGTAGCCAGGCAGCTGCCCAGCAAGAGAAATGAGGGAATAAAATCAATTCCATATAACATTCTAACTTTTAGAACATACTTCCAAAGACTTTCCATGTTGCAAAATTTTCCAAACTGCAAATCTCTTTCCTAGACAGTAGGCAAATACTATTCTTCCAAATGCCACAATGGTTGAGAATTTATATCCAAAGGAGTTCCAACATCATTACTGACAATGATATAACAAATTTGAGACTTTGGGCAACTGAATTCATCGGAAATCAACTCACAGTGAACAAGCCAATCATTATGTTCTTTTCATGCAATGGATTGGTGGTCCGTGCAGGTTTGGGAAGATGCAGACCCACTGTTTCTAGTAAACTCTTCTCAAAACTCTTGACCTCTCAGTCATAAAACAAAACAAAACAAAGCATGGTCCCCACAGTAAGGGAATAATTTGTAATTCACTCTCTTTTCCTCCTCTTTTCTTTGTTATTAGGAGGATTTTCAATGGACCAATTCTAAATTTCATATTGTATAGGGATGACTTACGCAACTATAGATGCCTTTGTCTATCGTTATATCATATACATCTGCGTTTGCATGATTGTCATTACCCTCTACATAAGTAAAATCCATGCAAAGTAAATTACAATAGAGACAGGCAAAATAATGAATAAGTTGTAACTGAAAAAATTGCTCTTCCAAAAGATATTTTAAATAGGCATCTTATGAGATGAAAACCTTGTGGCAGGGGTTGGGGCTAGTCCTTTCTACAGCTGGGATGAGGTTCCCCATTCCTCTGCATGGGAAATTAGGTAGAAATAACTGGCAGAGTCAGGAAGCCAAAGCCAAGGCACACGTCCCATCTGGTGGTGTAAGCAGTAGCCATGTTCTCTCCTCTGCCTGAAACACTTTCCAATTATCCCTTTTCACCAGTGAATGTTTTACCAACTTGTTTTCACCCTTCAAATGTGTAGCCAGGCTCCAGACCACTAGGGGTTTTTTGTTTTGTTTTGTCCTGGGGGGGGGAAGGAAGTTGTTTCTCTTTTGTTGTTGTTTTTGTTTTGCTTTGTTTTGTTTTTTTTTGTTGTTGCTGTCATTGTTGCTTTTGCTGTTGTTTACTCAAAGGACAGAGGAGGTACAAAATCTATATACACACCATAGTGATGCTTAAAAATTGATGGTTTTCTGTTCAGATTTTATACCAAAGGAAAAAAGAATAAGAAAAAATATGTGTAGTCTCCAGGTTCATAAAGTATAGAACTCTACCAAAAGCAAAATAAAAAACCACACTCCCATGTGCTAATGCCTTTGGGTGGATCTGACGTAACTCTCTCAGGTAGAGTTGAGGAAGTGAACAGATGGCAGAAAGGAAGTATTTTTAAATTAATCACTAAGAGCCAAGAGTTGGGGTAGGAGTGTGATGGGGGTGAGCAGTGCTTTCTCAAGCTACTAAGCCTGCTCTGTGCCCTCTGTACCACCCCGGTTGTTATTAGGTAAGCAACTACAGCCTAATCCCACCACGTGGCATAGCCACCTGCACTCTTCTGCCAAATGATTCCGTCATGAAGTGCTGAGTTCATAAACCACAGGGGCAAAGAGTCATTCCTCCCCTTTTCCCATCTGCCAGCTGCAGGCTTGATTTAAGCTGTTATTTTGAAGAAAGGACCCTCTGATCATATGAGTTTATGAAATTAAAAAGATAATCTATGGGAGAAGAACATTCCAAGGATATATTGTAGTATTTTAAATGGACAACCAATAAATGATAAAAAGAAAATAGCCCTCAGGGGTAGTACAAACTGAGATTGGTTTGGGGAGAAGACTAGTGTCTGGAAATAGAATTGTTCCATTCCAAGGATAATCTCAACACAAGTTTAGAGCCCAGAGGAATACAGTTCTTCCCTCGGAAACAGAAAGTTTATGCTATGGGAAATTGTTCAACTGGGTATTACGGGCATCACATAACTTACTTGCATCTTGGAAAAAAGGAAATTGTAAAATCAAGTTCAAGGCCTAGAAGAGTTAAATTCACTAATTTAATTATGGTGTTTATGATCTATTATTATTTTCTTAGCAGCCTCAACCTTTCACTCATTTTTACAATGTGGAATCCTGACAAGAGGACACTTATTCCATAAGGTATTGCCAGCCATGGGCAGTACAGTATCAAAGCTCCTAGACTGTTAGCAATCTTCCAGGATCCAGGATCCCTCTGGGAATTGGGCTGTGGTTGACCAATAATTTCCATATCAGTAGAATCCATTGTGTTCAGCTGGCATGCAAACAGATCAGCAAGGTGCTTCTAATTACTGCTCTGTAATAATGAGTCATCTTGTGCACGATTTACGAGGAGCCACAAACTGTTGCTTTCTTTAAAGAAACAAGCTGAGGCCTACATCTACAGAGTGACAAGTCATTTGACTAAAACAACAGGTGTCTGAATTTTCTGAAGAGGACTAATCCCTCTAAAATTGAATAAATAGAGCTCTTCACACCTGCTACTTTCAAAGTGAAGCTGGGAGTCCTTCTCCCTTTATAGAATGCTCCAGTACATTAATATTTAACTTTTTCTCACTGAAACCACGTTATGCTCTTTAAATAAAAGCTCCCTGGGCTTCGCCTTGGCTTCCTGCCTTTGTTTAGCTAAGCTGGCATCCCATAAACTCGGATCAATTTGTCAAATATATTTTGGCTTGAACTGAAGCAGTTAACAGCGTTCTGAAGGTACAGCAGAGAACACTCTCTACAGTTCCTCTGAAGTGCCTGCTCTATCAAATCTTTCCCTTTTGGGTCCTTATTATCTAAAGGAACTGGAATGTATTTGATGCTTTTACACTGTTACATTTTCATCGATATAAAAAGCAAGAAATATGGTGATTTCCTCAAGTATCATGCCGACAGAAATAGCATACACCAGGAGAATGTGCGGTTCAATATCGAATTGACAAACAATATGGATTAACCAAAGGCAGCGTGGAAGGAACCAGACATGATATAACTGAATGTGTAAATGGGCTGAATTCATTCTTTGGGGCTGATTCTGAAGGGCAGACGTCCGCTTCTAAGAAGACTCTTTAGGTAGTACCCCACAGGCAATAATGTGAGCTTTCACTGGGCCGCTAGTAGTAACCTGCTAGCCCCTATGAACAGCTTGGTCTCGGGGGGATGTGTCTGTCCATGGAGTGGAAATACAGAGTCCAGTAGGCCACAGGCAATAGGGGATGCTGAGCAAGGGTAGCAGCAAGCAGCTCCACGTACCCAAGGCTGGGGGAAAGCACTCTCAGAGTGCTCTAAACATCCTCCAGTGGGGCCATTCGTTCTAGACAACCACTAACTCAGCGAGCACCTTCCCCAGGGTCAAGAATGGACAGGACTGCTGGTCACACAGCCATGCATACTCCCATCTGCACACCCACACATTTGTGGTTTACTTTGGAGGATTCCCCCCTTCTTGGACAGATGCTAACAAGAAAACACTCTTTCTCACAGATGTGAAACTGCACATTACTGGCTGAGATGGGAGAAACACTGACAATTCTAAGCCGGACATCAAGGGCCTAACATTGCGAGAAAACATGAGAAAGAGGTTATTTGGAGAGCAGAAATGTTATTTTTGGACCGAGGATGTCAGCAGATTGCAAGACTGGTGTGACCGACACCGGACTGCAAGGCTTCACGGTGTGCAAATTTCTCCCACTCTTTTGTGCCATCTTGGAGGTGTCCCTTCGGGGCCCCAATGAGTGGGGATGAGGCCATGCCTGCAGTCGGAACCCTTGTCTGCCTCCACATTGTCTTCAGCGGAAGAGGCAGAGCGCTGAGGCGGTGCTGCTGTGCTGTGTGGGTTGGTGAGGCAGAGGGGTGAGCCAGGGGGACACAGAAGCCCACCTGCTTTGGTCGTCACTTTCAAGAGGTAGCCATCCAGGTCGATGTGGAACTGCGGTGCCTGGCAGGGCAGCGCAATGCGCGAGCCATTCCAGCGCACGGTCAGGTGCTGCTGGAGGCTGACGGTGCTGGCACCCAGCACCAGGTCCACCGACTTGGTCCAGGAGAAGGACCGGGTCCTGCGTGCGTCGTTCTTCACCAGCACCTGGAAGGGCGAGGCAGGGGAGGAGCAGTCTTTTGTCAAAACGTACTGACACGTCCCCTGAAAGTTAAATGTCCGTCCGTCAAAAGTGTTGTAGTGGGGATCTCCGAATACCGTGCAAACGCCGGGCTCTGCGGATGAGTGAGAGACAAAAGCAGGTCATAAACTGAGTGAAGGATTCAAAGAGAAATCAGGGGTCCCTGCAATATTAACTTGGAGGGGGGCACCCGCCAGGTAAGGGAGGGCCTTAGCAGAGACGCACTAGTGGAAATCAACTTTAAAAAAAAAACAAAACAGTTTGGTTGTTTTACAAGTCTGGGCCAAACGTCCTAGGACGTGCAATACGTTGGGTGCTCTTGCACTTAAAAGTTATTGATAACACTTCCAAAGTTTTAAACCATCTCTATTTTGGAGACTTGATATGCTTCTATGGTCTTAATATAAGGGATAGAGAAATGAAACTAAGATAATTTTTAAACAGAACTGCCCTTACTTCAGAACCCATATAAACAAAAACCAGAAATGAATAAAAGGCAGCAAAATAAATGACAATACAGCAAGGCAATAGTATCATTACCATTTAACTGATTCAAAAAATGTGGAAATATGCCATTCTAAATGTTACTTATGTTTTTTTAAGGTATTATATTCAACACCATGTATTTACTAAGGACAAATCAATAGAATTGCTAAACAGACACATGTCTAATACTATTAGTAAACAAAGTACTGATAAAATTAATAGTCTCTATGTTTTTTACAAATACAAGGTTCCTGTATTTTGATCTGTGTATCAAAATCTAAAATTGGATAAAAATAAATTGAATGTGTAAATGAGCTGAATTCATTCTTTGGGGCTGATATTTAATAATCACTTAATAAATCATTTAATAAATTTAAGAAATTCCAAGGCATTCATCACTTCAAAATACCATTCATTCAAGTATTTGTGAAACCCAGGTAAAGTGTGACACTGGGGGCATCTCAGAGATTGTTATAGAAAATTAAATATTGTTTCTTTTTTTTAAATGATATTTGGCATTGATCTTTTTCTCCATGTAAAGATATTTTATCTGTTTTCAGGGAGACATGGACAACCAGGAAACGAGGACTTCATTTAGATAAAGGAGCCCACATGGTAAAAGAACTATAATACAAAGATCAGTTTCCAGTCAACACCAGCACAGGTTCAGAATACGAAACTATCCTATCAGCAACTGCTCTGAATATGTAAGAGAAGAATTAAAAGTCAACACAGAGGAAGGATGTGCCAACTGATCTGAAAGGACCAATGGGTTCCAAGGCAAACATGTGCTTTTAATTTCTAAAGTGTTTGGAGAATAATGTTGTTTTATGTTATGATACATTATGTCATTTCATATGTCAATTACATTTGACTCCATATAAATCACATGTATTTGGAATTTGGTAAATTATTTGTTCTAAGCTTTCCTTGTCAATATCTGATAGACATCCAAAAAGATACAGTTTTTGGTGTGTAGGACAGTTTCAATGAACAAATGCTTTAAGGAATACATAAAAAGCACTACTTGAGGTAAGAGGGTGGAAGAAGTGGGTGGGGGAGAGAAGCTCTGAGAGCTCAGCAACAAAATTTTAATTTGCCCTCCATTTCTATTCCCTTCTTGTCCTTTTCTTGAATGTTTTTTCCTTGTGATTCCAACTTTACTGTTTGTTGCTTCACATTGGACCCCACCTCCACCTTCCCAATCGTATATCCACCTCCAACTAGTATTCCCATCTATCTAACCACTCCATAACATGTTCCAGTCCTTTCTCCATGCAATTGCTTTCAAAATTGTCCTATCACATATTTCCCTCACAGTCTAACAAAAGGAATCTTTCCCTGGCATGAAAATGGTGTTTCTTGGTTGACAAGGGGCAAGGCAGTTCTTTGGGACACCCCGAGTAGCATCAGGAAAATTATAGTTCTGAGTTAATACTGTCATGTGCCACAAAAAGACTGTTAACGTGACCACCAGATGCACCAAATTCAAGACAAGGGATTTTTTCAGAGTTCTTAACTCTGCATACTCAAGAAAACCCAGAACAAATCAAGGCTTTTGAGCTTTGAGCTTGAAACAGATGGAGCTGAGCCTGCAAAGGCCAAAACCCTAATGAAGGAGCTGAGATACTCCTGAAGAAATCCTCTCTCAGCTGGGAGCAGCACAGGGAAAACACCTTCTACCCAGAGTCTGAAGTGGCAATCTTCTCCTTGCCCCAGGGATAATCCATAGCTTCTCCTGGTTTTCTGACAACAACTGCATCCAAATTATCATTACCAAAACCAGGAATAGCTAGCACTTACCGAGAATTCACTACCTCCCCTAGTACTCTTCTCCATGCCTACCGATCCATAAGAAAATGGATATTTAGATTGTCTCCTAAAATTAAACAAATAGCTAAGCACTTGGTAGTAAGTCCATAAGGTGAACTATTACCTCGCCATTGAAAAATTGTAAGAATAACATTTGCGATTGAGGAAACGCTTATGACATGTTAAGTGAAAAACAGGAAACAAAATTCTGCCTACAGGATAACCTTTTTTAAAAGGTTTATTTATTTATTTTAGAGAGCGAGAGCATGGAGGAAGAGGGAGAGAGAGATAATCTCTCGCAGACTCCCCGATGAGCACGGAGCCCGACGCAGGACTCGATCTCACGACTCCGAGATCACGACCTGAGCCAAAACTGGGAGTGAGACACTCAACCAACTGAGCCACCCAGGCACTCCTGTCTATAGGATAATCCTAACTGTTAAAATAAATACACAAATACACACCCCAAAATTGTCAATTTCTTGGTGGCAGGACCACGAGTGATTTTGTTTCTTCCTTTCTTCCTTTTGCTTTTCTGTAGTTTATGTTGTTGTTATAGTTTTGTTTTGTTTTTTTAAAGATTTTATTTATTTGACAGAGAGAGACACAGCGAGAGAGGGAACACCAGCAGAAGGAGTGGGAGAGGAAGAAGCAGGCCTCCCGCCGAGCAGGGAGCCCGATGCGGGACTCGATCCCAGGACCCTGGGACCATACCCGAGCCGAAGGCAGACGCCCAATGACTGAGCCACGCAGGCGCCCTACAGTTTTGTTTTTAAGAGTCAAAATGTGGGCACCTATAGATAAGGCCAGTTATATGACCAAGCAAATCCTCAAAGAAGCAACAGAAAATATACTGCCTACAGTGGCCCTAGGGAAGCCTGAGCTTACTCATAACTGGGCAGAAAGCAATGAAGGACATCCCAGGGAGACCAGGCAAGGGAAATCACGTGTAACAGGGCTGTCAGGGAACATATTTTTCAAGAGGCCCTAACTTGTAGAAGAGAGGGGTTTGGAGATCAGAATGATTTTTCTCTGTAACAAGATAGAAGAGGCCAACAAAATTTCATGACTAGGAAGATGCTTGAGAATTATGTGTTACATTTGGGGACATTTGTATCATGAGTTAAAATAATTTTGAAACCTTGGCCCTTTTTCCTGGCACCTCTAGGTCCCTGTGCCAGATCCTGCAGGAGCAGTGAACACATGCACTGGAGAATGGCTTGAAGTGAAATGGCTTGAAGTGAGAATCTCAGGGTCACACAAAATCTGCCTAGCTGGAAAGGAAAAGAGCTAGAGAAACACTTAAGGGACACAAATGAATGTTGTAAGCTCACATATTTGTGTGTGCATGTGTGTGCGTGTGTGTGTGTGTATTTTTTTTTTCCAGCAGACCCAGTGAAATGAGCTGCAGTCCAAAATGTCCAGATGTCCGGTCACACTCTTCTGGAAAGCTTGGAATGATAGTCCGAACTAGACAAACAGACCATTCTATAACTAAGTTTGTTTGAGTATGTGTCAGGGGATAGAGAGAAAAATTCCAATTTACAAGTAGTGGTACATTTTTTCATAGTCCTTTAAATCAAACCATCAAATGCCATTTTTGTTTTGGTTTGTTTTCCTTATATGGACACGTCTAAGCATAAAAAAAACACTAGAAGTATATAAACCCAAATATTAAGAGTAGTACTTTTTTTCTCTTAACTAATGGAATTATGTGTGACATGTATTTTCCTCTTTCTTGTTTATATGTATTTACGTTATTATTTACATTACATGTCATTATTTACAGTGACTAGGTATACTTTTAGAATACGAATATTTGTCTTAAAAATGAAAAAGACTGGATTAAAACACGGTGCTTTGATGTTACCTACTTTAATAAGATTGCTATGAGGATTAAGAGAGTCAGGATGCTTCTAAAACCTTAATTCCAACATTTTTCTCCTAACCTCATCAGGTACATGTATTTCTGCCACAAGTATATTTATTCTAATGAAATGCCTTCCTTCTGAGAGCAGTGACTATTCCCCAAACATCCGTCAAAGAAAATTAAGGGGAAATTATACAACTCCATGTTATAAAGAAAATAACAGAAATCGAATAGACTCCAAACCCTCACCCCCAAAACACAACCAAACAAAAACAGAAAAAAACAAGTATCATTCATGGTTCTGTGACCAAGAAATAACCACTGTCTACAGTTTGGGAGCTGGGTGTGTGCGTGTGCATGTGCGTGTGTGTGCATGTGCATGTATGTGCTTGTGTGTGTTTTAACATAGTTAAGATTATCCTATACATGAAATTTTATTTCCTTTTCACTTAACATGTCATAAGATATCCCCCGTCATTAAAGTCACTTTGAAAACATACAAAATGACTTTCATTCTCAGTCTTTTAATTCTGCAGAGGACGGTCTCTCCTACTCACGGTACCACAGCACCACACAGATCAGCATGTGTCCAGAAATGTTGTAACCACGAGAAAATCTCAGATAAAAAACACAGCTTTAAACTTTTCTCAACACAAATTGCAGGAAAACAGGTCCTGTGGGACTTGGAGTCACCGGGTCATGCAGGGAACCCTAGGTGGGTAAGGTGTGTGATGATGTGCCAAGTTTGAGTCAAGAACCAGGAAAGGCTGGGATTAGACACACTGCCCTTAACACAAGCCCTTATGCTGCTCCAGCACATGATGTAAGCCTCTGACATAGAAAGGCTGTGAGTGCCCCAGCAGGGACTGAACTGCTCCCCGCACGAGTCTCTGGCCTCACACAAAGGTGTCCCTGACTGCTATCGCCCCACAGGACCTGAGGGCCAAGAGATGCTCCACAAAGTGGCACCTGGATTCCTAGAAGATCTTGCATCTTTGTCTTCTGAAGTAAAAACTTAATCTAACTTTACTGTGTGAATGGGCGGGGTGGGGGGGGACAGGAAGGGGGTAGTGGGTCTCTTCCCACCAATCTATAATTCACCAGATAGACTTACAAATCTACATATGAAAAACTCGTTTTTAAAAAAAGTTAAGTAGGCATCTGAAATTAACATATATCTTTTTAAAAAGTTGAGTAGGGATACCATTAAGAATGTAAATTTCTTCTCACATATTTTCCATATACTCACCAACTCCAAACGGAAGAGCAAAGAAAGCAGCCCCTACCTTCAAGATCTAATCTAAAATAAATCTAACCCCAAAGTCATGGCTGACTTCCTAGGGCCTCCCCAACTGAGCCCAGTGCTACCCTACCTCTTACCTTTGTTCCTGGGGTGGGAGGGGGGCATGCACCTGTCCCACACTTCACAGTTCCCAGTGCATGGAACCTTCACTACCTCGTTCAAATGCCAACTCCCCACAGCACCTTCCCCAACACCTCAGCCATAGACATTTCTCTTTCCTCAAAATCCCAAAGGCAAAACTGACCACATAGCTCAGATTATCTGGGACAGTCTTTATTTCAAATGCTCTACCCTATAGATAGACACATGATGTTTTTCAGTTTGAGGGTTAAAAATATCATCACCGAACCCATCGCAGGCTTATGATAAATCAATTTCTTCCCTAACTTACAGTTAAAATGTATCCTTAACTCCTAAACCAGGCTTTAAACTCCTTATATGTAAACTTTGCTCCCAGAGCCTGGCACCCTGCCTTGTAAATTGCAGGTATATACCTATATATTACATGGATTCATCTTGGCATTACTCACAAAGATGCCTGCTATAATACATACGAGGTATCCATAAATATTTCTTGAATGAATGGGTTAATTAATTAAAGAATACATTTTAGTAGGAAAAAAAACTGCCCACACTGAACTCACTAAAATAGCTAATGACTAGCATACAGCAGGTTATCAACAGGATTTTATTTAATCAGTTAACTAATTGGATAATTAATTAATGCTCTCAGAAAAAAGGAATTAAGGCTGCAGATGGAATTAAGGTTGCTAATCAGCTGACCTGGAGATGGGGAGATTATCCTGGATAATCCAGGCAGGATGAACGTCATCACAGGGGTCCTCGTAAGTGAAAGAGAAAGGCAGGAAAATGAGTGTCACAGTGACACAGCACGAGGTGGACTGAACTTGCCATTGCTGGCTTTGAAGATAGAACGGGACCTCAAGCCAAAAAAATGAGGGTGGCCCCTAGGTGATGAAAAAGGTGGAAAACTAAACAAAACAAAACAAAAAAACGAACACAGATTCTCCCCCAGAGCCTCCAGAAGAACCGCAGCCCTGCTGATACCTTGAATTTGGCCCATTCAGAACCATTTCAGACTTCTGACCTTTAGAACAACATGTGTTGTTTTAAGCCACTAAGTTTGTAGTAATTTGCTACAGCAGCAATAGGAAACTAATAAACTTAGCAATAGCCAAGAAGAGTCGTTTAAAGTAACTACTTTATGCCAGGCACCATGCCAGATGCTTTCCATATTTTCACTATCTCCTTTAATCCTCACTACTTCCCTGCACACCGTATTTCATTACCCTAATTTCTTAGCAATGAATTCAGAGAGGTGGCCATGGTGCCCATGGTCACGCAGCCAAAAGCAGTAAAGACAGAGTCCAACCCAGGCTTTGCAGCTCTGAGGCCAGTGCCTTCCTCAGCATCACTCGATGCTTCCACCGATACCCTGTACCACAGCATCCTACACAGTTGCTGTTAACTAGATGGGATCACAGAGCTCTTTGGGAATCTGGAGAAATGTGAAGACACTCTTCCTCCCAAATGCACACAAGTGCATCCACTCAGATGTAGAGGTTCATGACCACTCTGTCCCAAGACTGATCAAGGAATCCATCACCTTCCATTTAAGAACACTATCTAGAAGTTAATTATAAACTATATTATATGGTTCTCTTATTTGGTATGTTTATAGTTCATCTCCCCAACTTCATTGTAAGTTCCTAAATTCAGGGTCTATACCAGCTTTTTACCCATTTCCTCTACAGTACCTTCCAGAATACCGGAGACTCACCAAACTTGTTATAGAAGATGCATTTGTGCCACTCTTGCCATCCAAACTCTGACCTTAACATGTCTGCTGTCTACAAACTAGAAATTCTCATTTATCACTTAAGAGAGCTGTGCACCTGAGCTGAAGAGGTGGGCTTCACATCTTTAAGTTAATCTAGCTTCCAGCTTTAAAGCCACTTTAGAGCTTTGCAAACATTAAGTATGTTGCTTTGAAGACAGTTCTGGGTTTGAATCCTAGTCTTGCCACTTAATGACTACAAAATCACGCACAGACTACCTACATCCCCTCCGTCTATTCGCCTGTAACATGGGTCTAAGAACAACTACATTTCAGGTTGGTTATAAAGATAAAGACAGCATTGCAAAAGTGCTGAAATTATTACAGACACCGAGAATGTAACAGATGCTAGTTATTATTAGTTTTATAATTGTTATATGAATCCAGACATATACAATAGACATCCACTGCTGGCTAAAATAGGGCTGAATAAGACTGTAACATACCCCTAAAATAGATTTGTGGAAAAGACAACGTGAGTTGAGTCCATCTATAAAAGATATATAAAATGTAGATTTGGGGCTAGCATCGAGTAAGCCTTCTAGGCCAAAAGAAGAATGTTAATCAAGTCATGTGGCAGCTTGCACAAGAAGAGCAGAGACAGATCGGACCAGAGTGGGGAGTTACTTCGGGAGATGTAAGACACCCAAACTGCCTAAGTAAATTGGCCTGAGATTTATTGCCAGCCTGAGAAGTTTAAATGTATTCCAAAGAACCAGCATTCCTTAATGTGTTTCCTATGAAACATCAATCCTGCCTGTTGCTCTGCCAAAATAAGTAGAAATAAAAAAAATCTCTGCAGCTCAAATTAGTTTGGGAGGTACTCCATACTCCATCACCCTCCTTAAAGTTTACCCTGCACATTGGCATATAAAGGGCTCTGCAAATTCTGCAGCAAAGAAACATATTTGAGTTTATTTGACCCAGCATTTCCCTCATGTATTTAATCACGGAGCCATGTTTTGAAAATATTATTCACTACTCTTCCTCAGCACTAGCGTTTTATAAAACAAACTTTGAGAAACTGCAAGAGACAGTGAAGGCGGCCCTTGCAAGTTCTTGCGAAGGCCAGTGGCATGCCGGAAGGGCTGAAGGAGAAAAGACCGAGGTCAGTTGCAGGCAAGAGGATGAAGGATGGCTGCCATGGAAATGGGAAGGAACTTATTTATTAGAAAAACAATACAAAGAGACAATCAAGCAAGCAGACTTGATGACTGATCAGCAACATGGGAGAGAAATGCCAAGAGCATGAGAAATAACATAAGGCCCCAAACCTGTGCAGCTGGGGTAAGGGGGTGCCAGAATTCAGTCAACAGATAGAGGCTGGAAACAGCCAGTCATTTCTCCATCCAACTCCCAACCCTGAGAATCAAAGGTAGCAACTGTTAACTAAAATTCAAATGCAGTACTTTGAAAGAATGTGGTGTCCCCAAAAATTAGAAGCTGAGATTTGCCATATCAGCATCTTGTCAAGAAGTCATATTAAGGCCCTCAGAAATCAGAAATCAGAAACCAGAAAGAGAGAGGAGCTACGGAAGGGGTGCTGTGGAGGCAGAGCCATGAGCTCACAGGATAAAAAGGTGAAAAAAGGAGAAGAGATACGTGTTCTAAGGACAGGCGTGGAAGGGCAGAGCAGAAGAATGGAACGGTGGTTGGGGGCAGAGGCGGAGTACTAACCAAGAAGGAACTGTGATAAGAAGAAAGAACGATAGTGTTCATAAATTAAAACTTCACATCAAAGGGAACTACATAGCGCAGCTAATGAGTCACTTCTCCAAACTCCCAGGGAAGGCTAAACCTTCAAGTATTGTAACCCAAGGGATGGGAGGTTAAGTGATCTCATAAATGTAGGTAAGTTTTTAAAAGGTGAGCAAATATAATGGCTCTCTAGTCATGCAGGGAGAAAAGAAATTGGCAAACTTCATATATGTTTGGAGGCAAGCCTCTGAAACAAATAAAAATGTAGTCAATGGAGAATAATAGTTCTTAAAAGTGTTGGCTTAGGAGTCTCATGAAGCCGGGTATCAGCTGCCCACACCCTATTTAATTTCTCAGACCCTCAGATCGCTCATTTGTAAAATGGAGATTCTACTTCATGGATCATTGTGAGAATTAAATGTTAGGATACATGGAGAATGTTTATCACAACACGGACTGACACGCACTTACATTCAATAAATGTTTGCTGGCAATAGGAGCAATTTTAGTGGCAACAGAAGTAAAAATTTTTGTTGTTCTTATTTTGCTCATAGTAGACATGACCTCCAGAGAGGAATAAATCTGCCTCAGTTTTGCATACAATGATATGTAATTTATTATACAGTATTATCTATAAAGTGTAATATTTGTTTCAGAGTCTGCATTGTCTGGTCACTTTACTATATTTTAGATGTACCATTGCTAAGGGGCTTTGGTCACCAGTTTTTTCAGTAACAACTAGGTATATACCTCTTTCTTGAAATTCAAGATGGCAGCCTTGACTAAAAGTACGAGATGGCTAGTAATCAATTTATATATCTTTTTCTGTTCAAAACACAGTCTTTCAAAATTAGGCAAGAAAGAAACTTTTAATTGAATGATTTAATAATGGTGCATTTATATTAAGAATACTTTCCCAAGCATAAAGGCCATCCAGGGAGGCCATATGATGTGTGAGAACAAATATTGGACTAGAAGGTTAAAAGAGGGAGAGAGAGAAAGCAGGTTCTCAACCAGCTCTTCCAGTTAATACTACCAGGAGCCTCAGTTTCCTTACCTGAGAAGTGAAAGGGCTGACCTCAAAATTAAGGTTCATTCATTTATACAATCCCATGATGCTGAAATGGTGATAAGTTTGAGTGACAGAGCAACTCTGCCCTTCTTCCTTACTCCTGGTGGAAATTCTACAGTTATTTCAAGTTTAAAACTATATGTATTTTAATATTGTGAGTAAGAAAATTTGGAAAGGTCTTCGCCTTAGCACTGAAAATACCTAAGGTGCAAGAAGGGGGGAAAAAGACCTAGAAAAATGAGTGGACATGGAAAACCAAGCCGTTTGATTTGTCAGTGAGCACAGAGCATACCAAGTACCACTGCTCTGCACCTGAGCAGAGGTGGAGGTGTCACCGGTAGAAGAAAGCCTGGGCACTTGAGCAGGCATTTCTTCCAGGGTGGGGTGGAGGGAAAAGCTCTGAAATTGGAAACTCCTCCTAACATCCTTCTCCAATCTCTAATCCCTACCATCATAAAGCCCTCCGGACCTTCTTTTCCCTTCCTAACTGCAACTGGTTGTTAAACTGTACCAAATGACAAAGAAGTCAATGGTAGATCTTCTGGCCAGGCCCTGGGGCCTGATTTCATTGCAGGAACTCAGGCTCCACACTTACCTTGGGCGTTCTTCTTAACCACTAAGCCTCAGTTCCTCAGCTGTAAAATGGAACTCATAACATTATTTGACTCTAAGATGGCCGTGAGGATCAAATAAATAGGATCAAAAGAGATAGCCCACGACAACGCTTAGACACAGCAGAAGCTAAATAAATAATTAGCTGCTGCTGCTACGACTGCTGTTGCATTTCTTGCCATTATTATTTGATGGTGAGGATGATGAGGAGGAGGAGGAGGAGAAGGAGGATTGTTAACTAAAGAGTCAGAACTTAAGGAGTACTAACACCCTGTAGGAACCACAATAGGTGGTGGATAAAAGATGACCCCTAATAACCTCAGTCTCCTCTTTCAGCTTTGCATCAACCCACGGACAGAAAATTTAAAGTAACAGTACCCCTTAGAATAGAACAGCATATGAAACAGAAAACAAACTGGTGTCCTCACGCCCCTTCCAATGCTGCTCCTGCTGGGGTGGAATTTCCTAGCCACCATGTATGACACCGTTGGGTTTTATTTGCCACCTCTGTCTGCTGGTTGGGCCTCAGAGCAGTGACAAACCCACCTACAGATGCTCAAGCAGAAATTTCAGTGGCCACTTAGCTTAAGACCTCCTTGGCAGGGCTAATGTCAACACCACAAATTCTTATTCTACAAGCATCTTGAGCTGTGGTTTCAAATTTCCTTGCTTTCCTGAGTTAAGGACAGACCCGTGGTGTTAAGGGACCTGGAGTTGCTTACAGTCTCAGGGCCAGAAACCTTGCTTAAACACAGAATTACTAATTTGCAGAACCTCTTGTCAGTGGAGATTTCTCATAAAATGGGCCCCGAGGTGAGAGTTTAGTTAAATTGTTGTTGCATTCCCCCTCCTACCACAACTCTTTAATTGGAGATACTGGTAGGCATGCCTGGGGAGCTAAGTAAGATGTGCCCAGACCAGCCAGGGCAATTCCACAGCACCCTTGATGGGTGCATGCAGCAGGAAGGGGTCCTCTCGGGCACCAACGTGGTGCACAGTTGGAAACTAACCTGGGGGGGGGAGGGGCAGTTTAAAAAGTCAACTGGCAACTGTGAGCCTCCTTGCACCCTGAGTTGCTGAAATCTGATATTTCCTATTACTTGTGGGATGTGTAGCTGAGGTTATTTCAATTAAATGCACATCTGTGCTCAGTATACCCTACCCGCTTCTGTGTTATGTAACTGTGACCTTTTGTTTTGAGTTGGGACTCTGATGACTGGGGCTAATGTAGCTACAGGCACAGCTTAATGAATTTATGGGGTCTGGGTTTGGGCATCCATATCTGGGCTGCCTTTCGCTGCCTCTGGTCCTGTACATGGTGAAGAGATCAAATTCTCTCTCATGGTCAACGTCTCTCTGTCTCTGTGTCTCCCTCCCTCCCTCCTTCCCTCTCTCCCTCTACACACACACACACACACACACACACACACACTCACACACCTCTCTTATCAGTGAAAACTTTGCCACTAAGTATTATTTCCATGGCTGAAAACAGACATTCTGCCAGCAAAGAATTTATCTGATTCAGGTCTCTTTGCTGGGAGGCTCGGTCGAGATTTCACCTACTGCTTGTCAACTCACAGTAAGAAAACATTTTACTTAAACCAAGTGCTATATGCACAACAGACAGTGGCCTTCTTGGCACCCAACGCATAGTCCTGTGACGCCCAGCCCAGGCAGAGTGGGAGCCGCTCTAGGCTACAGCTCTTACTTTGGCAAGAAACAGCATTTGCATGAAAGCTTTATAAAGTTTGTTTAGCTTACTTCAAATATTTTATTTTAAATAAATCACCCAAACCAAATTTAATTCTTTTCATTTGGACAAGGAGAAAGAGAGAACGTCCATGTTATTAAAAGACAACAATGCTTTTCATTCTTCCTTCAGGTCTGATTTTAACATGACTTTTTATTTTTGTCGATTTTGATGGAATCATAATTGCCCTTTCAGATCAACCCCAGGAAGATGGCGCTACTATGGGGAGTACAAGTTTGAGCCTCAACTGTTGCTTTTTACCTACTGAATTGTAAATTACCACTATCACTGACTATTACAAAGGGAGGCCTATAGAAATGTTCTACACATTTATTTCAAGCTTCCTCTTTGCTGTTCTTTTCAGAGGTCCGCAAGAGCCCCAAACACTACCAAGATGGACTAACCCAGTTGACAAGGCAGAAATTCTGTGGGATTTCAGAAACAGACAATCCAGTGTCACCTCTGCTGGAAATAATGTGACATTCATTTAACAACAACAGGTAATAAAAGTAAGTTTTAGAGTATCTGAAGCTGTATAATCAATCCTTTTCATCAGTGTATGAAACTATATATGTATCTAAGTATTTATTCTTGCCTCCTTCCAAAAAGGATTGGGAGTAGCTTACAGGCATACATACTAAATGATTCAAAACACATAAAGGTAGACATATAAGGTGAAGTCGGGAATAAGCTTATTACCCAAAAACTACCTGCCATTAGAGGTGGGCTACAAATTTATTTCTAGCTTCCTAGCAACTAAAGCAAAGATGGTGAATTTTAATCAATCAAGATTAATTATGCCTTTATCATTTTTTGTAGGGCTAAGCAATGAAAATCTGAACACACTCAATTACATCCAAAGACTTCTGGTCTGCCATTTTTTACCCCAGCTCTAGGCTCCTATTTCATCTACTCACTGTGTGTTGAGAGTAAGTTACTGCTACTAGCACCACAGGTGTTTATTTCTGCATTCACCCATGCTGTTACCTCTGTTAGGAGTACCAATGGTTCTCAACCATTTGTCCTGGGGAGAAGGGTGTAAATCACCCCAGGAGACATTTGGCAATGTCTGGAGACACTGTTGATTGCCATAATCTCTGGGAGAGAAGTGCTACTGGCCTGTAGCTGATAGAGATCAGAGATGCTGCCAAACATCATACAATGTGCAGGATGCAACCACAACAAAGAATTTTCTAGTCAAACCATATAATACTGAGGTTGAAAACTCTGTAGCAACTAATGGGGTGTGTATGGGTGTGTGTGATTTTGTTTGAATAAGATAGAAATCAGTCACTTTTCTGTTTTAGAAAACACTAGCCTTCGTTTGAACTTCAGCCTTCATTGGTCTGCTCTAGAAACCCGTATGTCAGAAGAGCTTTCGTAATTGACAGAGTAGGAAAAAATGAGCCCAAAGGTTTGTTCTGGATCTTGGATATAATGCCAAAGGAATTTCAAAATAGGAGATCTTTGGGCCATAGCTAAAGGACATCAGAATAAGTCTACCTGATGTGTTAGGAAAATCGGGGCATTGCTTAAAAAATCTGGAAGTCATCCCATCTCTTAACTCAATCTGAATAAATAAACCTTGCCAATAGAATGTGTTTTATAGCACTGATGGAAGAACTGCTGGAGAGCAAGAGAGAGTAAACAGATGGAAAGAACACCAAAGGAAATTGAGAAATAGCCATCTGATGATATCATGTAGATTGGACCAAGAACCACATGCCTGGGCTCTTCCCGCACTGACCTGCTGGATGCAGGTGCACAGTCAATGGTCTCCCTGGTACCCTAACAGCTGGATGATTTTCTCCCTTGCCAACTGCTCTCTTAGAGACAGAAGTCAGGCTCATTCCCATGTTTTACAAATACAATAGTTAAGACGGCTGGTTAAAAACTTGCTTTGATTTTTGTCATGCCCAATCCTACTTTTTTCTTTCTTTCTTTTTTTTCTGACAAGCCACCATTATTCTAGATATGAAAAAAAAGGCTATCTCAGAGTGGATAGACTAATAATGAAATGTGACTTTTCTCTCAACTATCTCAGTAATCATCACCTTCATTCTTCGTTCACTTCATTCACCTTCATAAAGTCGGATAATTCAAGATTTGGGCTGTTTATGCACAAGACTGGTCACGTTTTTATTAAACTGATAAGCAGTGATCCTACCTGACAGCACTGTGATTAGTAGATGTAACCTATCTGTGTTCATGCAAATTGAAATGGTTAGCTAGAAAATTTTAAGAGTTCCTTTGAATTCTGTGTCTGCTTCAATAAGCAAATACTTTCTAGAGAAATGCAAACATCTTCACTGACATGGATACAGAGGAGAACCTCATAAACTTAAATTCTACTGTGCTCATCCAGGAAGGAAGGAAGCTGGACCTCGCCTCCAAACCATCCGTAAACAAAGTTTCCTCAGAGAGTCTCTGGGAGGATGATTAAATGTAATAATTTATATACCATTTGAAATCAACTGGTGTGTTAATCATGGGTAATTCTTCCTGCACTAACTGCGGGGCTCTACTAAGTCATACCTGGTTGGCTTCCTTTGAGTTATTTTATGTACAGCATTCTCTTTAAAGAAAAATTATTTTATTAAAGCTACAGTTTAATTTTCATTAATTCAATCTACATTTTATCCAGTGTATAATGTGTAATTATTTAATAGCTCTCTGTCTCAAAAAATAGTGAGAGAGATATATAATAAATATATTTATTACATCTCACATACATATCTATTGTCCAAAAAAACAAAGCCAACATAACTTTTAGCTATATGATTTTAAACATGTGGAATGAAAAAACTTGTTTCTATGTGAAAGCTGTTTTCAACAATTATCAAAGCCCACTTCTCTAAGGCTAACTAGTTCATAAAATACTTTCTAATAGATTCCATGGCTTTGTTAATCCTGCTTATACAATAGAACTAATTTGATAATGACATTACTAATACTTCTCTTTTGATGAAACACTTCAGACAGCTATCTGCCTACAAGAGATTACAAGAGATTCAACTTCAGAATTAAGGACTCACACAGACTGAAAGAGCAGGAATAGAAAAAATATCCCATGCAAATGGAAATGAAAAGAAAGCTGGAATAGCTATACTCATATCAGACAAATAGACTTTATTTTTTTTTAAGATTTTATTTATTTAGGGGCACCTGGGTGGCTCAGTCCTTAAGCGTCTGCCTTCGGCTCAGGTCATGATCCCAGGGCCCTGGGATCGAGCCCTGCATTGGGCTCCCTGCTCAGTGGGAGGCCTGCTTCTCCCTCTCCCCCTCCCCCTGCTTGTGTTCCCTCTCTCACTGTGTCTCTCTCTGTCAAGTAAATAAATAGAATCTTAAAAAAAAAAAAAGATTTTATTTATTTATTTGAGAGAGAGAGAGAGCACATACATGTGAGTCAGGGGAGAAGCAGAGGGAGAGGGACAAGCAGACTCTGCACTGAGTGCAGAACCCCACATGGGGCTTGATCCCACAACCCTGAGATCATGACCTGAGCCAAAATCAAGAATCAGATGCTTAACCGACTGAACCACCCAGGTGCCCCCAAAATAGACTTTAACACAAAGACTACAATAAAAGGCAAAGAAGAGCATTACATAATGATAAAAGTGTCAATCCAGAAAAAAGATATAACATTTTTATGTTAATGTTATGTTTATTTATTTTAAGTGATTTATTAATTTATTATATATGCACCCAAGATAGGAGCACCAAAATACATAAAGCAAATATTAACAGAGCTAAAGGGAGAAATTGAAAGTAATACAATAATAGCAAAGGACTTTAATATCGCATTTTCATCAATGGATAGATTATTCTGACAAAAAAATCTATAAGGAAACATCAGCCTTAAACAACACATTAGACCAGATGGACTTAATAGATATATGCAGAACATACCATCCCAAACTAGCAGAATACACATTCTTCTCAAGTGCACATGGCACATTCTCCAGGATAGATCACATGCTGGGCCACAAAAGTCCCAATAAACTCAAGAAAACTGAAATAATATCAAGCATCTTTTCCAACCACAATGATATGGAACTAGAAATCAAATTACAATTAATTATAAATTCCAATTACAAAAAATGGGAAATGCAAAAGCATGAAAACTAAACAACATGCTACTAAACAACCAATCAGAGCAATCAGAGCAATCAAAGGAAAAATCCAAAAATAACTAGAGACAAATGAAAACAGAAATGCAACATATCAAAATCTACGGAATGCTGCAAACGTGGTTCTAAGAGGGAAGTTCATAGCAATACAGACCTACCTCAAGAAACAAGAATAATCTCAAATAAACAATTTAACTTTACACCTAAAGGAACTAAAAAAAATAAGGACAAACAAAGCCCAAAATTAGTAGAAGGAAGTAATAAAGATCACAGTGGAAATAAATGAAGTCAAGACTAAAAACACAACAAAAATGATCAATGAAATTAAGTTCTTTGAAAAGACAAGTAAAATTGACAAACCTTTAGCTAAACTAGCCAAGACAAAAAGAAAGGGACTCAAAGAAATAAAATCATAAATGAAAGCGGAGATGTAACAATTGATCTCAGAGAAATACAAAGGGTAATAAGATACTACTGTGATCAATTATATGCCAAACAAACTCCTAGACATCCTGGAAGAAATAGATAAATTCCTAGAAACATACAATCTTCTAACACTGAATCAGGAAGAAATAGAAAATCTGAACAGATGAATTACTAATAAGGAAATTGAAACAATAATTGAAAACCTCCCAACAAACAAAAATTCAGGACCAAACAGCTTCACTAGTAAATTCTACCAAACATTCAAAAATTTAATACCTAGTCTCAAACTTTTCCAAAAAAATTGAAGAGGAGGAAAAGCTTCCAAACACATGTTATGGCTAGCATTACCCTGATACCAAAACCAGATAAGGACACCACAAAAAGAAAATTACAGGCCAATATCCTTGATAAACATAGATGCAAAAATCCTCAACAAAATACCAGCAAATCAAATGCAACAATACATTAAAAGGGTCACATACCACAGTCAAGTAGGATTTATTCCAGGGATTCAAGGATGGTCCAACAACCACAAATCAATCAATGGGATACACCACATTAACAAAATTAAGGATAAAAATAATACAATCTCAACAGATGTAGAAAAAGCGTTTGATAAAATTCAACAGCGATTTATGATAAAAACTCTCAACAAAGTGCATACAGAGGAAATATATCTCAACATTAAGACATACATAACAATTCTACAGCTAACATCACACTCAACCATGAAAATCTAAAAGTTTTTCTTCTAAGATCAGGAACCAGATAAGAATGCCCCCTCTCACCGCATAGTACTGGAAGTACCTACCCAAAACAATTAGGCCAGAAAAAGAAATAAGAGAATTTTTTTTTAATTTTCACATATAATTGCTTCAAAAAGAATAAAATATCCAGAAATAACTGTAACCAAGGAAGTGAAAGACCTGCACACTGAACTATAAGACATTGATGAAAGAAACTGAAGACACAAATAAAATGGAAAGCTATTTCATGCTCGGGCACCTGGGTGGCTCAGTTGGTTAAGTGACTGCCTTCGGCTCAGGTCATGATCCTGGAGTCCCGGGATTGAGTCCCGCATCGGGCTCCCTGCTCAGCGAGGAGCCTGCTTCTCCCTCTGACCCTCTTCCCTCTCGTGCTCTCTATCTCTCATTCTCTCTCTCTCAAATAAATAAATAAAATCTTTAAAAAAATAAAAATAAAAAAGTTTTAAAAAAAGATATTTCATGCTCATACATTAGAAGAATTAAGATTGTTACAATGTCCATATTACCCAAAGCAATCTGCAGATTCAATACAATCCCTATCAAAATACCAATATCATTTTTCACAGAACTAGAACAAATAATTTATACTAAAGTTTGTATGGAATCACAAAAGACCTCAAATAACCAAAGTAATCCTGAGAAACAAAAACAAAACTGGAGGTATCATACTCCCTGATTTCAAACCATACTATAAAGCTCTAGTAATCATATTTTTTGGTACAAAAACAGAATACAGATCAATGGAACAGAACCGAGAGCCCAGAAATAAACCCACACATATATGGACAATTAATGTATGACAAAGGAGCCAAGAAGATACAATGGAGAAAGGACAGTCTCTTCAATAAATGATTATAGGAAAACTGAACAGCCACATGCAAAAGAATGAAACTAGACCACTACATTTCACTATACACAAAAATTAATTCAAATGGATTTAAAGACTTGACTATAAGACCTAAAACCACAAAATTCCTAGAAGAAAACATAGGCAATATGCTCCTTGACATCAGTCTTACTGACATCTTCATGAATCTGACTCCAAAGGCAAGAAAAACAGAAGCAAAAATAAACAAATGGGACTACATCAAGCCAAAAAGCTTCTGCACAACAAAGGAAACCATCTTCAAAATGAAAAGACAACCTACTGATTCAGAGAAGATATTTGTATACCATACATCTGATAAAGGGTTAATATCCAAAATATATAAGGAACTCGTACAATTCAACAACAAAAAAACAAACATTTTAACAAAGGGGCAAAGGCTCTGAATAGAGATTTCTCCAAAGAAGACATCCAGATGGCCATCAGGCACATGAAAAGATGCTCAACATCACTAACTATTATGGAAATGAAAATCACAACCACAATGAGATAACACCTCACACCTGTTAGATTGGCTATTATCAAAAAGACAAGAGATAAACAAGTGTTAGAAAGGGTATGGAGAGAAGGGAACTCTCATCCACTGTTGGCGGGAGTGTAAATTGGTGCAACCGGTGTGGAAAATAGTATACAGATTCCTCAAAAAATTCTACCATATGATTCAGCTATTCTACTTCTGGGTATTTATTTATTTTAAAAGATTTTATTTATTTATTTGACAGAGAGAGAGGGAGACGCAGTGAACACAAGCAGAGAGAGTGGGAGAGGGAGAAGCAGGCTTCCCGCTGAGCAGGGAGCCCAGTGCAGGGCTCGATCCCAGGACCTCGGGATCGTGACTTGAGCCGAAGGCAGACACTTAACGACTGAGCCACCCAGGCGCCCCCTACTTCTGGGTATTTATCTGAAGAATACAAAAACACTAATTTGAAAAGATATATGCACTTCTATATTCATTGCAGTATTATCTGCAATAGTCAAGATATGGAAACAACCTAAGTGTTTATTGATACGTGAATGGATAAAGATGTGGTATATTTAGACAATGGAATAGTACTTAGCCATAAAAAAAAGGAATGAAATCTTGCATTGGTAACAACATGGATGGATCTTGGGGGTATTATGCTAAGTGAAATAAGTCAGATGAAGAAAGATAAATACCACATGATTTCACTCATATGTGTCATCTAAAACAAACAAACAAATAAAATAAAATAAAAACAAACTCAGAGATACAGAGAACAGATTAGTGGTTGCCAGAGGGGAAGCAGATGGGGGAGGGTGTGTGTGTGTGAAATGGATGAAGAAAGTCAACTCTATGGTGATAGATGGTAACTAGACTTGTGGTGATACTCTGTAGTGAATACAGATGTCGAATTATAAAGCTGTACTCATGAAGCTTATTAAACAAATAAACAAATAAATAAATATATCAGCTGTCTCAAAACTGTATGAATTTGAAAAGGATGAAAATGGCAGTTTGCAAGTCACATGTCAACATGTGTGGATAACATTGATCTTGTTGCTACGCTCTGTCTAAATGATTAGCAGTGCAGTCTCAGCCAGTTTTCGGAATAAGCCATGTTAGAGAGACCCTTCAAAAACTCAGCTTAAAAATAACAGTATGGCCAAACCACTGCCAGTCTAAAGACCTCGCTTCACTTCGCCAACAGTAACACTGGATGTGCACAGGTGAAATGGTAAAGAGGGTGAGGGTGGGGACAAGGAAGGGTAGCTGTTTGGCTTTATAATGAAAGAAGGAAAATCCCTCCCAGATTATATACCTTGTTTGTCTTACTGGATATCACCTTAACTGCTATGACTGCAGATGCTATTAGTTAAAATGCATATTAAGTTATCTGGTCCTTCTTAAATCCTCATCAGACCACTTAACTTCTAAATTTCTATTAGCAACAATTTCTAATGGAAACATCTCAATTTTGGCCTTCTGTGAGAGGGTTACAATTGACTTAAAGTGTCCGGAGGAAAGTGGGGTGATCCCATCCCATACTGAGAGACACAAAATGTGCCAAACCTTACACCACCATTTTTCTTGTTGAATTATAAAGTGTGAAACAAATATTAATAGCAATTTCCAAAGGAATAAACTTACTTTCAGTGCAAATAGGACAGCATCCTTTTCTGTTGAGAATTTTACCCTAATCAAGAGGGAAAGGAAAACAAACAAATTTAATGTTAAGAAACAGGGTCTGCTGAGGACAAAACTCTTTTTTTTAAATCTAATACCAGTTAAACCAATGAAATCAGTCCAAGCTGTATTTGAACTTGATGCCCAGACAGTGATGATGGTGGCAAAAATGAACTTTGAAATATCAGGTTCTGATGCAGGCAAAGTCATTCAGAAAGCTTTCCTGTTCTTATCCTCTGAGAAATATAATATCCGAGGGGCTCACTGGTGTGATTTTTCTCACATGGGGGGAAGATGGAGACAGTCTGGATTCAACCTTTTCATTGATATCCAGACTAGCCCTCTAGAGACGAAGCATACACACATAAAAATGGGAATCATCTGTCAACCTCTCGATCCATGTAAGGTTTTCATTCTGTCTTTGCTTGTCAGAGGGGCCCAAACAATAAATCATATCCCTAGCACAGGCCTATAGATATGGACAATATCTGTGCTACAGAAAAAATTCAGTCAGATTTCTTCTTTCAGAAAGTGGTATGCTATCTATGTTAAGTCACTGTTATGCAGTTAAAGCCAATGAAGCTGAGGGTTTTGAAATGCTGAGTAATTCCCCATTACCTTTCTGGAAATACAGTGTAATCTCCTATATTCCATTTCTTCTAATTTTTTTTAATGCATGGCATTAAAAGGAGGAAACCTATTCTCAGGGTCCATATCAGAGAATGTCATTGTCTTGTCTCTGACTCAATGAGACTCACGGAGAAGAAGAAATGTGGTCAATTGCCACTAGGGGTCAATTGCATAAAGAATAGATTTAGGCACTCAAAAAAAAAAAAAACATACAGACTTTAAAAATGCTGGTTGATAATTGAAGAACTAGAACCACGTCTCATTCATTTTTGCATCAGCCAGGTCTAAAATGGTACATTAAAGACTATGACAACTTTGAAAGAGGCTTAAAACTCGGCCCCACTCAGCCCTCCCTGGTTTGGGGCATTATGACGTATTTTCACTGCCTAGAGTTCGGTTATCTATTTCCATTTGGCACAGAGGGCCCCCTTCGGTTTCTTGTCACCAAAAGCAGTTGAAGAAAAGATCAACTGAGGTCGGTTCGGGCTGATGGAGTGGTGGCCCCAGGGGAGTGCAGTAAAGTGCTCTATCAGGAGGAGGCAGAACTACTTGAACAAAGGCCCCAACAAAGGGTGACTATATGATCCCCTACATCTGCACCTTGGCAGAAACTGCCATCTCCCTTCTGAAACTGAGTGGAGCTGGTAATCTCACTGAATCACATAAGGAATAAGTCAAGCACAAGCTATGAAGTCTAGGCTCCCAAGTTCTATGTAACTAGCTGTGGAACTCTGGACACGTTGTGACCTCACTGGTAAGAAGTGTCTAGTAATAGCACCCAACTCAGAGGGGTGGTCTCAACATTAAACAGGGTAAGTCCTGCAACTATAGGGAAAGTCTCAGTATGTATCAGTGATGATGAGATGGCAGTGTTATAAACAACCTGTCCCCACTGGAACCCCTCACAGCCCTTCTCACCAAAGGCGCTCCTTTTCCTCAGGGCTGGGGATGAGGGAGGGGTTGAGGGAGAGTGGGGTCTGTCAGGGAGGATGGACAGGAAACCCTTCTTCAACAAGGCACACATACTTCTGGAAAAAGAGATGAGTAGCAGTCAGGAAGGATAGAGCAGGGAATAGAGTCTGCTTCTTCAAAAGAAAACACACACACACACACACACACACACACACACACAAACACACACACACTTTTTTAAATTTCCCCAGGCAATGCAAGGGAGGGGAAATAAGCATTTAACAGGATTTCCATAGTAGAACTAAGTTATCTTCCAAAGTCCTTGTGCTGGCCCCTGAGGAACTGCTGGAAGGATGCCTAGAAACAGAAACATGCCCTTGGGGCAGGAGCCCGGGCAGGACAAGCTTCCACAAGACCAGGAGGGGTGAGGTGGGGGAAAGGTCTGCACTTGGAGAGACGGATGCTCCTGGCTCAAATGAGGTTGTCAGAGAGGAGATGCTGAGATGCCGCTGACATGAAGAACATTGACCTCCCCACAGCAAGAGGACAATGAAACCCATCAAGCCTGCCACAAGCCGGGGGACTCCAGTCAAGCTGGAAACCCCACCACGGCCTGCTGAGGCTAGTTACTTGAGCCACCAGGTTGGCACAGCATCCTGTTTTTGTCTTGTAGAATAAGGAAGCCCATTATTACCAACATGTGCTGCCTGAGTTCATTAACAGTGAGGGTTCCCCAAGGACTGGCATAAATGATGTGATCCCATTTTTCCCAATGAATATTTATAAGCAGACCATGTTCAAGTCTACTTATTGTATCTCCTTTTTTTTTTTCTTTCACGGGAGGTTTTCAGTTTTATGTCTGAGGCTTTTTAAAGCAAGACTAATTAGGGTTGTTTTTTTTTTTTCCTTTTTTTTCTCCTCCATTCAGTTGTGCAATAGCAACAGCTGTTGTTTTTTTCGTGCCTCATTTGGCACTCAAGTAAAAACAGCAACTTTTTGTTTATAATAATAACAGATGTGAATAAAATTAAAAGCTGTCTATAAGAGAGAAGGGAGGACATGCCCTGAATATATGGATATATTTTTTTCATTCACTGGAAGGTATTGAATAGGTTTGACATTTTCCCAAAATGCATAAAACCTTGAGAGGTTTCAAGTTGCCGAGGTGAAGTCAATGAAGCTCATGCTTTAGAAGATAATGGCAGCTTTCTTCCGAGTTCTGGAACTGTGCGTTTCTGAAAAGAGATATTTCCATAGGGGCACTATTTCCATTTGGGGCTACGACGGAGTCCAGGGTTAGGGAGGGAAAACGCAGTAAAGGGGTCGGGGGTGTCGCGAGGCCGCCAGAGAAACCTCTCGGGGAGTTTATTACTAAACGACTACATACTACTTTGAAAGACTAAGGGAAGAAATCCCTAATTTGAGAAAAGAGAAAGAGAAGAGAAAAATGGGAAGGCTGTTCAATGGAAAACCCAACAAAAGGAACAAGAGAGCAGATCTAACAGGAGCTGGAGACATTAAAACAAAGGAGTGGGAAAAGTCAATGAGGAATAGGAGAGCTGGGACAAGTGAAAGGTTAAGAGCTATTTTCATGCGAGACTAGAATTTCCCAAAGGGGGCCTTGCAAAGGGGGTTGTGCCTGTCCAGGAACCTGGAAGTATCAGTGGATCTGGATTCTGTGTTCAGAAGATGGCATGTAACCATGGCACATGTAGGGTGTTTCCCAAGACCTTAAGGTAAAGAAAAAAACCAACCTGCATTCCAGACATACCTGGGGGCAGCTGCTGATGGGAACGCACTGCTTCTTTCGACACTCTGTCTTGCCTTTCACACAAGCACAGATGGTGCAGTTAACAGAGGACCACATTTCTCCATCCTATAGGAGAGAGCACAGGATTCTGCTATCAGCTGGAGGCTGATGGGAGCTAATCCAACACGCTGGGATTTCTCTGCCAAGAAGAGCATTTCTTACCCTGAGTGAGGGATCCATCATCAGACTAAATTACCCTGAGATGTCTCTGCGATTGGAGGGTGTGTGTGTGTGTGTGTGTGTGTGTGTGTGTGTGTGTGTGTGTGTTTGTGTGTGTGCGCCCTCTCCAGGATAGAAAAAGAATTCTTGTGCATCTAACCAAACCATATTTGCATCTTGCTCCTCCTGCATTGTTTACTTAGCTTCACCCAGGAAGACAAACATGAATTTTCATATATGATGCAGTAGCAAAGGTCTAATTTTCCTGTTTGATAGAACTGAAATGTTTAAGCTGTCCCAGACACCAACAGTTGAGATGTACAAAAGTGGTTAGTTTGTTCCCAGATGTGACATGGTTCTGGACTACATAGGACATGAACATGCAAAGAACAGAGGCTAATTCAAAAGACTCTCATTGCCCAGGCAGACACCTGATCAGCAAGCCATCTAAATATGTGGAGCCCAGACAGAATACTCCAAGATAACGTGTTCCTGCCTGTCAGATCCTCTGCTCCCAAAAAGCTGGTTAGCACCTTGGAACACATTTTCTAACCCAGAGAAGGCTTTTTGAGGAATATTTTTGGCTCACTGAATTTATAATATGCAATTGCCAAATACCCAGCCAAGAGAAGCCCCGTTCCTCTAGAGAATGTACAGGGATGCATGGCCTAGCTTGTGGAAAAGTAGATTACATTCACAAGAGATGGGTCTGAAAACAAAACAAGGATTCCTTCCTGGGTTTGTAGATATAAGCAGCAATTTCTGTTAAAAACAGAAAAACTAGCTCAGATTTTGAGGATGACTGCTCCTTTTCCTCTTCCTTCTCATTTTTTGAAGCTGTGTTAAGGACTTCTAGAGCTTTTTATTTCTCAGAAGAGAAAGAACTAACTGAATCTGTCTTAAAGGACATCTGACTAGTCCAAATTCTCTGAGTGCACATTTCTAGGACTTGGTGTTTCAAAGGTAACTCTCTGCAAATTATTTTAAGCCTCATCACATAAAGGAACCTTTGTATAAGGGGCCTTGAAAGCTCTTTGCACACAATACCAGCATGAGAGGGAGTCTATTGCATCCAGGTGCTCGGGAAATGGAGGATGACTTTATGTTAAAAGGACACATGAGTGGCTCTGAGAGCCTGGTGTAAATACAACACACACATGACCCCCTTCCTCTGGGCATGACCCATCATGTCGTCTTACTGATTGCATAGAAATCAAGACTCTCCCTCCAACTCTGTCAACGCAAAAGGAAATCTGGCTAAGTGCAGGATGAGGAGGAGCTTCCACATCTGACTTGATTCCGTGGTTCTCAGTCTCAGGAATGTCCTGAGGTGGCACCTTCAGGTACAGAAAGACTCCCTCCACCCAACAGACCAGATGGAAAGCCCTTTGGACAAAGAAAACAATCTTCATTCTGATGTTTACATGGTCACTGCACAGCTGCACTAACAGAAAACTATGGGTAGCAGTTGACGAGTAGCAGATGGTCAGTGGCCAACGCTGGTGGCTCAGTTGGGGCAAGACTCTCTCACCTTTGCTCAGCGGCTGTGCTGGCATCAATATCCTCACCTGAGCATCTTCCAAGTGAGAAAAGTCTCTCTTTGAAAAAGAAGCTTTGTGAAAAATTCTAAAAGTATTAAGCTACAGAACCATCAGGATCTTGGAAAGGGACACTGAGCATCTCTAACTAAATGAGATGCCCCCAGTCATTAGGGCACCCAGAACAGCACTGTCTTCAACTCAGTCCCAGTCACTGGCCCTGCACATGCGGTGATCATGTTTCACAGGCTTAAAATACTTTGTAAAGCAAAAATAAAGCCAAAAAAACCCATTTTTCCAAACAGTTGCTTCTCTGCCCCACATGTATTTGATCTTAAATATATGTATATTTAGTATTGCAATATAAATAATTACACTTGCATACACACACACACACACACACACACACACGACATATGTGTCTACAAAATATGGATTACTCTGGTCTGCCTTTTGTCTGGAGCTTTCTACATTCCCGTATGTAGAAAGTGGTTCCCAGGCACTTGGCTTGTGACATACCCGGAAAATCTTGTTGCCAAACTTGCACACCTTGATGTCCTCCGGAGGCATGCGCAGGAGGCACTCTTCACAACACATCTCCTCCCCTCTGACGCAGCCACCAGGGTGGGAGCACTTCTTCTTACACACCACGGTGGAGTCCTGGGGGCACGAGGGCAAACCAGAAATTAAAAATGTCCTCCATCTCTACCAAACATCCCACCTGACCCTCTTTTTAACAACCCACAACTAACTGCTTTAAAACATATTCTGAAGATATCACACTGTAACTTGTTGCAATAAATCTCTCTTTCCCTTCAAAATGTTATTTGTTGATGGAGGTATCTGGACAAGAAGATGAAGAAGCTATGAGAAGTGTGATATACCTTCGCTACCTTCCAATGTCTATAACTTAATGTTCAAGAAACTTCTGGTTGCACTCCAGCCAGCGTGTGGCTCACCAGTTTCCTTCTTCCTGCCCTTTTCCTCTTGCACGTCCTTCATGAACGTTGCTCTCTCGGGTCTCCTCCAGGGCTTTATGCCACCTTCAGGGGGTTTAGGATAAAGGCATGGTATCTAATCAAAAAGTAAACATTAGGAGCTATTGTCCCTCCTCAAGGTGAAATTCCTTAGTGTGTTCTATGTTCACAGAAGAACTGAACAAGCAAGTCCAAAACTGGGCCTGGGCTCTAGGGCTCCTCCATAAAGGATGTAACCTTCGTCAGACCACTTACCCCCTGAGAGTGACGAGTTTATATCTGTAACTTTAAGAGGTATGGCTTGCTTTCTAAAGAAGTGGCATCGCATGAACAAAATAGCCAAGTAAGTTGTGCCTACTAATTTATTCAACACACTGAAGAAAAATTCAGAGCTGTTCAAGAAAAGTAAACTTGTTTAGTTCCCCAGCCAACAAGTTTCAGTTTTACTGGAGTAGGTTGTCAGCTGGAATGAATGTAAGAGCAAAACACTTGTGAGACTCGGTGGCAGGCAGGGATGGAGGAAAGCAGTGTCCCAGATAGATGGGCAATACCCTTAAAGTGTGGAGTTACTGGGAGACCGATGACAGGGAAACGAGACCAAGCCCTCTCTTGTTAGTTAGCGTTGAGAGAGAACTCACTTAAACAGGTGTGTCAATCAATGTATGTAACTTCTGTAGCTCCTCTGTTAATCCTATGACTTCAAGAAGTACTCCTGGTATTCATCCACTATACTCCTCCTGACCTATCCATCTAAGATTAATATGACAATGAGATAATCCTTTTAAAGATGGCATTAGTTGTGTTTTATTTTTAAGGTTCTACCACATCAGATAATGGGTAGGATTTAGCATTGGACAAGACCAGTTCATTTATTAGGTATGTTATCTCATGCAAATCCATCTCCTTGAGCCTCAGATTCCTCATCTTCAAAATGGAGGTGAGAGTACCTACTTCTCAGGTTTATCGTGCGATTTAAATGAAATATGCAAAGCACTTGTCACAGTTTCTGGCACATAGAAATTATTATAAGTCTACTCATAAACTGGGAAAAAATATGTTGCCAAGCTGCACGTCTTGATTTCTAGTTTGAAAACAGCGTACTCCCTAGCTCTCAAGTAATACATACTTCACAGTGATAGATTTCCCACCTTTCATTACACACACACACACACACACACACACACACACACACACACACACACGGCATGCATTAGATCATATGGCTGGCAGTAGTTTAAGCAATGAGAATACAGAGATGGATGGATGTGCTTCTGTCTACAAGGAGTTCACAGAGCAAACGGAGAGAGAGGACCACGGGAACAAATAAATTGCAATATAATGTAGTAACCAGAATTAGTAGAGGTATAGAGGTAACAGAAAAGAGGGGTAATTACCTACCTGTGTGAGTCAGGAAAGCCTCCCCAGGGGACGTAACATGTGAGATAGGCTGTTGTGTAGGAAGAGGAGTTTGCTAATCAAACTGAAAGAAGAGGCTACACTCCAGGTGGAGGAATCATCAGATCTGAAGGCACAAAGACCTGAAACCATACTGTGCTCAGAGTACTATTAAACACTTTCCTGCACCTGCCATGGCACTGGGTGGAGATGCTGAAGAGGGAAGCTCTAAGCAGACAGAAAATAATACTGATTATCCAAAATGACTTCAAGCATCCAGTTTTCCAAAGATGACTGTAAACGCATACTCTGAGAAAAGACAACCTCTTGAAGGAACAATATTAATTACACTTTTTTGAGCACGGGGACATATTGCCTAATCTTCTCTCAAAAGAATCCATGAGACCCAAAGCACTGCAAGCGTAACGGATTCTCAGTCTGCTCTCCTGCAATTAAGAGAATTGGGGATGTGGTATGTTTCATCAAAGGTTCAGTACCCTCAAGAGGAAGCTAGAACCTGTAAAATTCCTGGAGAGGAAGAAAAGTCTGGAGGATGGATGCCAAGGCAAACAGAAGGAGTGGCTATATGTTTAGCATAGGATAGTGCAAACCACGAGAGGAAGGAGCCTGAGGAAAGTATTCTCAGTCTTAGGAAATACTCAGTGTCAGTGCCAAGGAACAGACAGTTCAGCCCCTATTCAGCCACCCCCCTGAAGGAGTGCATGCTACTTAACAAAGCATGCCTCAAGTAATCAGGAACTTCTGAACTCTAATCCTAGCTACTGACTCATAGCTGACATTGAGCAAAACTCCTCTCTTTCCCTCTCTAGCGCTTTAGCTATTAAAAACAAAACAACAACCATCACCACCAAAATGCATTATTCTAAATTCATTTCACACAGATGTTTGGCTTAACCCACTAATGAATGATCCTAAAATCTCCCATTAAAATGGTTCTCTTCTTGGTTTTGAAAAATAAATCACTGCATAAGCACAGTCAATTAATGTGTGATGTGCATCCCTTTAAAATTCTGGGGGCACCTGGGTGGCTCAGTCGTTAAGCATCTGCCTTCGGCTCAGGTCATGATCTCGGGGTCCTGGGATCGAGCCCCACACTGAGCCTCGCATCGGGCTCCCTGCTCCGCAGGAAGCCTGCTTCTCCCTCTCCCACTCCCCCTGCTTGTGTTCCCTCTCTCGCTGTGTCTCTCTCTGTCAAATAAATAAATAAAATCTTTAATAAAATAATAAAAATAAAATAAGATAAAAGAAAATTCTGGAGCTGTGGAATTCATTCTTTACCAGTCATTAAACCTCTGGTTGCCTTTGGAGAAAAGCAAGCAATGCCTCAGGTAAGAAATGGTACAATGAACAATGCATAAATACTCTCTTCCCAAACTATCAGGTTTATCTTTGTGATAAACTATAAATCCATGCCTTTCTTTCCTCTTGAATGTGAGTAAAGTCATTTTTAGTGCGAGGTGTGTCAGAGAATTCATCTTTGATAGTTAGAGCCAGAGAACACTGCCACATCTATGTGTCTGATTTTAGAAAGTACCTCAGGATAGCCTCCTCAGACTTTAGTTCTCACCTCTGGAACCTAACTTGTAGGTCCTGGGAAGATAACAGTGAATTGTAATTTGGGTCCTATGTTTTAACTTCCTTGTGACTTTGAGTATGATCTCAACTAGTAAAATGGCATTGATAATGCCTCGTTCCAGTAAGTAACACATTGTGTTACTTATAACACATGGCTATACTGTTAACAATAAAGCCCCGGGGTGCGTGGGTGGCTCAGTCCTTAAGCGTCTGCCTTCGGCTAAGGTCATGATCTCAGGGTCCTGGGATCGAGTCCCGCATTGGGCTCCCTGCTCAGCGGGAAGCCTGCTTCTCCCTCTCCCACTCCCCCTGCTTCTGTTCCCTCTCTCGCTGTGTCTCTCTCTGTCAAATAAACAAAATCTTTAAAAAAGAAATAAATAAATAAAAATAAAACCCCAACTGCACTGTTGGACCGCAGCCCCTCAGAGCCACATTACCTGGCAGGTGCATGCAGTGCAGTTATCGTAGAGAAATGAAGATCCATTGTCATAAACGTCACTGCGAAAGAGGCAGCTTCCAAATGGGAGGTCAAACACTTTCCTCTGACCTAGAGGGAAGCAACAGCATGGTGTAAGCAAGATAGAAGCCAGGATGTCCCACTTTGTCATCAACAATTACATCACAGGGCTGTTAAACATTTTCACAAGAGCAGGTAAACCTGGTACACAAAAATAGCCCTGGGTCAGATGTTCCCAGGGAATCCCCTGGGGTCATAATGTAGAGAGCTTTTGTTATAAAGGGTTTGATTCCACACTGAATCTTTTAAGTTCAACAAATCTTGATTACCATTATAGTGAACCAAGATGACCAGGTCTATGTTGACCTGCCCTCATGGAGCTCACAGTCTACTGGTGAGACAAACCCACAAAGAATGATTTCAACACAGTAGTACGGTAAGTTGTGGAAAGAAGCCAATATGGGAACTGTAGGGACAGGGAGGTCAGAGAAGATTTCTTAGAAGATGTAATGCCTGAGCTGCATTTTAAAAACAAGTAAAATTATCCAGAAAGAAGGTACTGGCAGGGAAGAGGCAAAAGGAGTCAAGATATCCCAAGAAGAACTAGAATGAGTGAAAAGAAGAACCAGTGATATTGCATCTCGGTTGGAGATGGCAATGGCAAGTCCACTGGTATAAAGGATGGCACTAACTCAAAATGTGCATAAAGGCAGAATCCAACCCACATGCCAAGTGCCCAAGCTTTCATAGGCATCGCACCTCTGTAGAATTAGCTTGGTTTTCCCTGATGTGAAGATCTGATTGGTGACCAAAAGGGCCATAAAAAAGCAAACCCAAATAAAGACTACAATCCAATTTCCTCCTTTCTTTCAGGATATGAGCATCTACTCCCTGGAGCATACAAAAACATCCCTGACATGTTACTTGAATCAAGGACTGAGTTAAGAAGTCAAAGATTCATAGTCACTCATTAGATTTACATCTATACTCTTTCTTCTTATAAAAAGATTAAAAGCAATCTCTATTTATCAGAATGCCCAGTGAAATGCTGAAAATACCTATAGGCACATACTAAATGCTACTCTCAGAATTAGAATTGTTGGAATTACCATCAATAGGAGTCAAGAAAAATTCTATCTTCCTGCTAGAGTCAACTTCAAGGCTAGAATACGTATACATATAGAATTAAATTGTTTAGTTCTTACTACCAGAAGTAAACTTGCCTCAAAAGATGGCAGTAAATTATAACCTGGGTCCCACATATGGACCCCCTGGTGACCTTGAGTATTTCTCCAGGCCTCACTTAGGTCACTTGTAAAATGGTACTAATAATGCCTCCTTGCAATAATACACGGCCCTCTCTACCTACAATTCTGATACTAGAGTATATAACCAAAATCCCTTTCGTGGTTAGACAAAATTTAGCTAAATGACTGTATTTTTGCACCTAGCAAGTACTAATAACCCAACTAAGATGGGTATTCTTATGTGTACACCAAGGTCCTGAATTTCTTGAAGCTTGTGAGAACTTAGAGACTCAATTAGAGGATTACCTGCAAAACACAAAATTCAGCCTTTCTCTAGTTCTTTCTTCTAGGCCCTGAAGCATCAGAAAGCTGTGTGCAGGCCACCCATCCCATTAGAATCACTTCTGTCGCATCACACCTTGGTTTTAAGATATTCTGATATAAGCAACATCCCTAAGCATATCTTTTTCCTCTTTTGTATTTACGATAAAAATGATGGTGATGTCATTTTTCACTGCTGTAAACAGTGTCCTCTATATTAATCTATCAGAGATGTTTTTCTATCCTTCAAGAATTAAAAATAGCTGTTTCAATTCAGCAACTTTTACAAATGTGATAACCTGGTTTGCCTTTTCCCAACTTTTATCTACATGTGTTTCATGTATCTTATAAGTGGCCTTAAATCCTTTGGCAAGAGGCAGGATATAAATATATAAATATAGTCAAGCTTCTTTCTCCACCAATCAAAATACATCTTCTTTATGGCTGAGTTCCACATGACCTCCTCAGAGGCCCTTTTACCTCTTAGAATGAGCAGCCCCTTCCTGTGTTCCCACAGCTTGTAGCTTTTACTACATTTATAGTACTCAGTACTGTGGCATGGCTGAATGAATGAATGGTGAACAAATGGATGGATGGATTGGTGGATTGATGATGCATCAGTAGATCACTGAACAAAAAGACTCTTCAACAAGTTTATCCCCCTGAACAAATGTGAACAATTACCTAGATTATCACCCAATAAAATATAATTTTTACCTAAAACACTGATGTAAAGCTTTTATCACAGAGTCTGGCATTCATTACACACCCACCATAAGTGGCAGATAATGAGTATTATCATTACTAGCAGTAGTAAAATTCCAATATGATCCTAGGCTGTGTCACTCTGAGAGGTGCATTGGGTGTTCAATGTACACAAACCTCTGATGGGTCTCTTCCTTGAAAATGAGAAAGAGAGGAAGAGAATGTTATAGTGCAAAAGGCAGAGGTATGTCATGTAAATGAATCCTAGTCAAAGGAATATTTAACAACAAATTGGTGTCCAACCAGCCAAAAGTCTAATTAGTCTAAGATTTCAGGATCTAGAAAGTATTCTAATGTTTACTTTTTTTCCTTTCCGTCTTTTGCCGTGTGGGTATGTTTCTTTTTACCCCTGAGGAACACAAAATCTTACCTTAATCCCAAAGTCAACATGGCCAAAAATAAGATAAAACATTCAAAAGAGTGGTTCAGAGACTCCACATACAGCCTAATTTAAGCCATTTCCACATTATTCCACTGGGGTTTAGGTCAATCAAAAAAGGTCTCATTTGGGAGAATTATGATTTTCAAGTTTCCTAAGACTTGCCGTTCCTTTTGTAGTCTGTCTTATGACCACAAGTGGACAAAAAAAGTCTGCATTCAATACAACAGCCATTGCTCATATGAGAAGTTTCTGAGCTGACTCAGCACATCCACGGTACGGGCTTCAAAGTATTAATCAAACCTACTTATCTTCAATGTCAGGCCCCAAATGTCACTTGCTCTGTGATGACTTTCCTGCTTAGATGGAATGCTGTGTCCACCACGACCAAAAGCATAATGATTTCAACCACAGTGAACTAGCTAACTCTGTGCCGGTGTACAAGCACACATTGGCAACCCAGGAAGCACATATCTCAGTGGAAATGTCTTTAATCAGGCATATCTAAACAATTCTTCTTTGTTCTTTTAATTATTTCATAGTTACTTAAAAAGTATGTGCGTGTGTGTGTGTGTGTGTGTGTGTGTGTGTGTGTATACATGTAGCAGGAAGGTACACATTATTAGATGAAGAGTTGGCAGAGAAATCCCTCGAAGAAGAGAAAACTGCCTTCATTTAACAAGATATTTTTAGCTGACCACTTGGTTGTAGAAAGACAGACTCAGGCTTTCGCGGTGATAAGCTGGGAATGAAAAACATCCATCAGCAGGGTGTTCTGGAATTAACAAGAGCAAACTATGATGGAAAGGAAAGAGGAATCAAAAAAAAAAAAAAGGGTGTGAACAATAACTGATAGGAGGCTGGGTCCCAAATAAAAGATAAACAGTGATACTTTCCCAAAGACAAAATAGTTAAAACCTTTGAAGAACAAAGGGAGTTTAAGGTTCCATTTCACGTTGTTCGCTGTCCTTCTCTTTAATCACCCTCCTCATTGACTGCAAGCCTTCAGTAAAATCTGCTACATGAGCCTTGATTCAACAACACCATAGAATGTGAAAAGACTGGAGAGTGAGTATCCCTGGAAGTACAAGATGATGTTAAAGGAGGAGGAGGAGAAGAAGAAAAAGAAGAAGGAGGAAGAGGGAGGAAGGGAAAGGCGAAGAAGAAGAAGCAGCAGCAGAGGTGAAGGAGGAGAAGTTATTATCTGAGAAGGAGAAGGAGAAGGAAGAAAATAAAGAGAGAAACAGCAGGAGCAGAAACACAAAGCCAGTGGTGACTAGGAAATGTGTTAACTTCCTCAAGGATCCCTGGAGATTTGAGTGGGGTTGCTGGGGGATTCTAGTGGGAGATGTTCTATTGTATTCATATGCTGGGTCAAGGTACTTTTATTTGAATCTTAGTCTGACCTCTACTAACTCAGGAGTTTGAAGATCGCGTGCAAGAAGCTGACGTACGGATTATAAACAAGTGCCAAAGCATCCCTTGCTCTAGAGACTCTCCATCACAGGCTGTCTCTTTTCAGTTAGCAATGTGTGTGCCACTCTCTGCATCCCCAGGGAGGCTGAGCAGCAGCAGGTTAAAGCACAGGCTTAGGAATCACAGGGACTCATGTTCAGGCATCAACTCCATAACTCACTAGCTGTGGCACCTTCTACGAATCTACTCCCCTCTCCTGCAATAATACTAATCAGAGCACCTATATTACATAGCAGAATGATATATTTAGCACCTATACAGCACAGCTTCCTGAGAAACTTTAATGAGAAAAAGCATATAAAGTGCTTTGCATGGTGCCTAGGACATAGTAAATGCTCGACAAGAAATGGCTAATCCTCTTTTGTTGGCTATTTTTCATCGTTCCTTTCCAAACCTCTTGCTTTTGGTGTTATCCTCCGGCCTGTTTTTGCCTCTAAAAGTAGCACTGGTCTATGTTCCTCCATATGTTAACTTCATATGCCTTTAAAATACTAGTCATTTCTACTGATCATCATATGTCCGAAGAAAGATAGTTTCTTCAATACTGTTCTCTCCATCAGGAGCTATTATCCCAGGTTGTCTGGTGAACCAGGTTTACAGATACAGGGGAAGACAAGACAGAAGAAACCCCTGTAGATGGGGCGCCTGGGTGGCTCAGTCAGTTCAGCATCTGCTTTCGGCTCAGGTCATGATCTCAGGGTGCTGGGATCAAGCCCCGCATCGGGCTCCCTGCTTCTCCCTTTCCCTCTGCCTGCCCCTCCCCCTGCTTGTGCTCTCTCTCTCTCTCTCTGTCAAATAAACACATAAAACCTAAAAAAAAAAAAAAAAAAGAAACCCCTGTAGAGAACTCAGAAAAGAGATAAACTCCTATAATCAGAAGAAGCAGTTATTCCTAAGAAGCCATGAACTAGGACAACCTGAGAACCCCACCAATGTGAATGAAGACTCTCAGCAGAAGCTCCCAAGAATAAATTACATTGTTTTTGACCTGAAAGCATTCACTCACCCAAACATTTGGGGCAGCACTGTCCTGGGGGAGTGTGGCTAAGGTGCTGAGGACAGGAGAGAATGGGACAGACTTCTCTCACGCACTGTGTCCTGCCTCCCTGAAGAAAAGAGAGAGAGAGAAAAAAAAGCACATTTAGAAAAGTAAGTGCATATATATATATTGTATAATCAAGATGTCTGGAACAAACCTAGGGCCTTCCCTGGTATTAGGTCCCTGGGGTGGCTACTCACATCTGTGTAATTTCTCCCAACTCTCCATTTATCTTCCCTGTAGGCCACACGAACTACATCCTCAAAAAGACCGTCCCTGAAGAGATTATTACAGCATCACCTCTCCCCACCCAACACCACTTTTATTTATCTTTTTCCTCCTCAGGACTAGCCAACCATCTCAGTTTGCCTGAGATTAGAGGCTTTCAGTACTAAACCTGGGAGAGTCTTGGGCAAACCAGGACAAGTCGGCCTCTCTTTCCAACCCCGAAGCAAGCAATCCCCTCTGGATTTTACTGAGAATTCCTCCTCTTTCAGACCCCCATCTTTCTGTAGGTTCTGCAGACATCTTCCTCCAAGAATACTTCCCTTCCTGTCACTGCTTAAAGGTGTTGCTAGCATGACTCAATGAGGCTTGGATTTAAGGAAGGTAGCCAGACTGCTGAAAATGGATATGCTGAAAGCCAATATTCAGAAGAACCATTTCACTGAATTCACTCAGCTAACCAAACCTGTTTGTATCATAAGTAGACGGCAAATGATGATTGATAATGGAAGGAATGGCAAAGGCCCAGCTGCCTATGGGAGAAGTTCTAGAGCCTTCAGATATTTCCCTGCCCCTCATTCTCTGCCCTTTCCTCTTTTCTGACACCCTTTCTTTCCTTCTTTACCTCAGCACGCCCCCACCTCCTCTGGCCATTAATCTCTCTCCCCTCCCACAACTCGAAGATGCAGCATGCCTACTCCCCCTCCTCGACGCCTCACCAGAGGCATCTGTTTTTCCAGCCTCAGCAACTTGTAATTGAATCTTCAGAAAGCTGGGGCAGGGAAAAATAAAAAAAAAGTGATTTCCAGTCAATTTACATCCAACACCCTTGTAAGGCTCATGTGAAAACTATCCTGTGCAAAATGAATTTCTACCAAATTTATGAATAATTAATTTTTTTTTAGAAAAATCAGTAGATTTGGTAAACAGATCACTAGGCAAATGCAATTTCAGTGGATTGGCTTCTCTGGGATTTGAGCTAGAAAGCAAACTAGTAGACCCTCAGGTACCCGCTGTATGAAACCGGTAATTTATATCTCAAGAGGCCTCAGGAAATGAGGAACTCACGCCTCAAAGAAGGGAAAGATTCCCCGAGGCCTTTCCTCACACCTTCTCCAGCACTCTCTGCAATAACACCAGACATTAGCCGTCTGGGTCATATTCATGCCCATTCCCCCGCACGGCCGCCGTCCATTGTTCCTGCTCTCCCTTCCTCGTCTTGCCAGTTTTGTAATTACTGTTTATTTTTTGGTACGAGTGGATGAAAAGGGCAGGGCACATTATGTCTTTTTAAATATTTATTATTTTTAAGCCATTTTCACATTGGATTCTTCCCCAAACCAATAGGGAACATGCAAAAACACAACAAAAAGCTCTTCTGTTGTTTTTACATTATTTCCAGACCAGCAAGAATCACTAAAAATCTCCTAAGAATCTCTGGCTGTTTTCTGTGAGGTTACTCACTCCATTCTGCATAATCCTAAAGTCAGGCCTTTCACCAGACTTCGGAGGCACGTAACCTGAGTCTGGGTCAGACTCTGAGGTCTGCCCTAGCTTATACATAAGCCACAAAAGCTAAACCTAGAGGGAAGACATAATGCTTCCCTTAACTTTTATTTGAAAAAATTCATCTGCAAGCAACTTCCTAAAATCTTGAAGCCTCAGGCCACATGAGGCTGCCTGTGTGTTGGCTTCTTGTAGGTGCACAGAGAACATATTTTTTTCTTCAATATTCTCTGTTCCCGTTGGAGCAGCATCTATTTTTCAAGCATATTTTAAAATTAAAATTTTTAAAAAATATTGCATAATTGCAATAGGAGTTAACTTGTCCAATCCTTCAGAAAGCTGGCAAAAGATTATGTGGTCTCCAGTAATTTCCCTTACACTAAGGTCAAAGAGCAGATTTTGCATACATAATACAACTGCAGTTTGTCTTTCCCAAGAGCCCATTAAAGTAACTTGAACTCCAATCTGGGTTTGCTAGTTTAGTCAAGTTTTATTTTGTTTGGGTTGCAGTATTGTGGCACAGCCCGAGTCCCGAGGCTGCATTCCAATTAATACCACCAAAGAAAGTGCCAGCCCTTTTCGGCTCACAACCTGCTTCTGTGATTTCAACTCAGCAGGGAATCTGGTTAAACGATGAGATGTGGCTGTGCTGCAAACTAGGAAAGTTAAAATAGTAGAAGTAAACATTTCAGTTTCTAAAAATGTACTAATTCCTACTGTAACTGCACTAACTCAGGCTCTATCAGATTATCCCAATCTTTCTAACCGGCTTCCCTGCCTCAGCTCTCTTGCACTAACCCATACTGGAAACTTCAATATGTCCAGGACTCCTTTCCAACATCCATCCGTCATTTCATTACTGGATCAAATATATGTTTAAGGTCTACATATGCTGAGGAGACAGCAGTGAATATAACATACAAAAATCACTTGCTTTTTGGAGCCTACGTTACCACGGAGTGTGTCCCCATGCCAAAGTGGAGGATGACTTACCACCGCACTCGGGATAAAATTCAGGCTCAGTGTCCATTGTAGAAGCAATTATGGGCTCACTAAAATCGGTTTCTTCTTCTCCTGACATAGACCAACACTACATTTCTCAGACTCTCTTGCGGTTAGGCCTTATGACTAGGTTCTGACCAAGAAGAGGTGGACAGAAATAAAAAACCCGCTTCTAGGCTTGACCCATAAAAATGTCTCATCTTAGTGCTCCACACTCTCACTTTCTGTCTCTACTAGATGAATGGAGGGGATATCAATAACTGTACAAGATGGGAAGAGCCTGCTTCCGCTTCCCTGAGTCACCATGTGGAAGTCTATCCACTAAACACTTGCAATGAACTATTAAATGAGCAAGAAATAAATTTCATTGCATTAAAATACTCAGATGCATTAGATCTTTATTAACCACAGTTAGTCTGCTTTGTCAAGATACCCCATAATCTTCTCTCCCATCTCCCTTCCTCACCATACCAACCCGGAGAGGGGGGTCCAGTGTATCTTCTTTATTATCGCCAGGCACATCCGTGGCCTGCCATCTTCTTTATATGTACCGCTTTCCCTCTCTCCCCCTGTCATTGACTCCTATAAAAATCCTGCTTTGTTCAAGGTCTATTTCAAGGCCCTTCTCACCTGTGAAGCCTTCTAGACCCCCTTCATCTCCCAGTGACCTGCTCATCTTTCCATATCTTTTTCATTCTCATATGTATTCCTGTATTTTTGACACATACATAGAAGTTTAACCCTGCAAGATGATACTGGTTTTGCCTCCAAGCTAATATCCTTCAGGAGAGTGACAGACTGGACAAAACATCTCAGTAAAAATTTCTTGAGTGAAAGGAAGAGCCACCACACAGGATGAGCTCGAGAATCTCAATGAATTTCTCAAACCACTTTGAACTACAGGATGCTGATGAGATGGTATAGTTTCAGGGCTGTCTGCATCTGCTTACCTTGTATTTCCTTGGGTTTTGTACATGTTAGGTACTAACCAAATGTTTCTTGGTGCTGGTATATCAAAAAGCAACACTTAACGTCACCTTATAAGCTGGCAGGATTCCTAGGACCCCATGTGTTTTGTTAAATGTTTGAAAATTTCTACATGGTCAAAATACACAAGGATTAATGACTATATTCTCATGTGGTCAACAAGGAAAGGAATGCTAGGAACTTCCATAAGTACTGGAGAGTTATGATTTCCACCATTTTTCCTTAGTTTGTTCTTTAGAGGTGGTCATTTGTTCCCACTGCATATCCTAGTGCTTCTCCGAAAGTAGCTGTTTTTAAAAGAAAGACATGAAACTTGTCCCAAGTCTATTTACCGCCCCCTTATTTTTTTGTTTTAGCTGATCCAGTCAAGAACACAATCGTTTTGCATCAAAGTTTACCCCAGAGCAGCAGTCTTGCTGCATAATAAAAATCTATCTTCCTGAATATAGTAATGAGTGCAAGATGATAAAACCACAGCCATGTGCATACAGGCTTCTTCCCCCACCCCTGAAGACCACTGAGAATTGAGGGCTGGAAACCACACTATAACATGTGACATAGCGCTCATTCCTTGACCAGGATGCAGAGCTGGCTCCCCAACAGGAGGCATTTCTAACCAGTTAGAACCAATCCACTACATTCAGCCACATTCTAGAGGGATTTTTTCCCCCCAATGTTCATTCAATTGTTTGAAGGGAATGGAATTCTCCATTGATTCTAGATGAAGGTGAGAATAGGGGAGAGAAAACCTGGCAGGGCTACTGTAGGGGAGAAATATATCTTGAGTGCAAAGAGTTTATATGTGCACCATGATTCTTATACTCATAATAGCCAGGGGTGCAAAGCTGACTTGTGAATAGAGTAACCACTCTGAATTGAAAATTGGTCAAAAAACATCACAAGAGAGAAAGGATGTCCTTAGCCATGCCTCTCTTTGACCTGCAATTTTTTTTCGTAGTTTCAGAGCATGACAGTTACTTCCAGGGGTAAAGGTCTTGATCCTGGCCAGTGCAGAACAGAAAAATCAAAGCAAAGATGGCCAGTAGGTGAGCTGTCTGATGGAGGGAGACAGGAGAGCCCAAATTGTAGTGGGTGATGAGCCTACTTTAGAGAGAGAAAGCTATTTATACACATGCATACACATACATGGACACATGTGTACACATATGTACACACACGATATTGACATATATGTACATAGCACTGTGGTAAATAATACAATGGGTGTGTTTGTGAGAGTTACCCACTAGACCAGGGTCTTTCAAGTTTGTCATTAATAACATTTAGGGTCGGGGTTCCTGGGTGGCTCAGTCAGTTAAGTAGCTGCCTTCAGCTCAGGTTGTGATCCCAGCGTCCTGGGATCGAGCCCCACATCGGGCTCCCTGCTCGGCAGGAAGCCTGCTTCTCCCTCTTCCACTCCCCTTGCTTATGTTCCCTCTCTCGCTGTGTCTCTCTCTGTCAAATAAATAAATAAAAATTTAAAAAAAATTTAAAAAGATTTAAAAAAAAACATTTGGGGTCAGAGAAGTCTGTTTTAGAGGACCATCCTGTACCTTGTAAAATATTTAACAGCATCCCTGGCCTCCATCCACTAGATGCCAGTAGCACACTTTGTCCCCTGTTGTAACAAACAGAAATGTCTCCAGACATTGCCTAATGTCCCTAGAGGACAAAATCACTCCCTATTAAAGACCACTATCCTAAACCAATGTTTTCTCAAGCCACAGCCCAGGAACCTGCACTTTCAATAACTTTCCCAGACAAATTGGATGCTACCGTCCAAGGCACTGCATTTTGCAAAATGCCTCACTGATATGAGCTTCCAGCAACGAGGTTTTGAGGCTTATTTATCTTACTGGTTCCTCCAGCAACTAGCACACGTCACAGCTTATCACATGTGCTCAAGACATGCATTCTGAATGATGGAGCACATTTCTCATGTGGGGGAGTTCTCTCTGAGCCATGAGCCAGGCCCTACTTCAGATCACTGGTGGCTAGAGGCCACTTTACTCAGGCTTGTGAAGGAAGAGAACAGCAGGAGCAGAGGCAGGGGTGGACTTGTGATTGAGGTTAATGGGCTGGAATTCACCAAGGGGTCTGGGCTGAGACCACGGGAGGCTTTACCATCACAATCTTTCTACTCTAAGAATCTGAACATTATGCTACCCATGGGCTTACATTTCCAAGTGATAAAATACAACTCAACTTTGATTCTCTATACACAGAGTCAAGAACACATCAGCAAAGTTTGACCAAGATACCTATTCTGTCCCATAAATTCTTGAGCCATCACCCCTGAGAAGTGCCCCCTGGACTGACAAAAACAAAAGCCTTTTGTCCTTCATACCTATTCAAAGAATCATGACCTCTGTCTCGAGAATCAAGCCTAAAACAAATTCCTTTTATGTTTCCCATCAATTAATGTCTCTAAGCCCAATTGTATTGTTGTTCATAGTATTGCTTTGGTTTCCTATTGCTGCCATAATAAATTATCACTCAGTGGCTTAAAACAATACACACTCAGTATCTTACAGTTCTGGAAATCAGAAGCCTGAAGTCGGTCTGGGCTTCAATCAACATGTCAGCAGGGCTGGGTTCTCTCTGGAGACTCTAGGGCAGAATCTGTTTCCTTGCCCTTTTCCAGCTTCCAGAGGCTGCAGGCCTTCCTTGGCTCTCGGCCTCCTTACTTCATCGTCAAAGGCATTAACACAGCATCTTCAAAATCTCTCCCTGACTTGGACCCGCCCACCTCCGTTTTAAGGCCTCTTGTGAGAGGGCCCATCCAGATAATCCAGGATAATCTCATATCAAAATCCTTACGTTAACCACATCGCAAAGTCCATTTTTGCCATGTAAGGCCAGTCGCAGGTTTGGGGGATTAGAACATGGATATCTTAGGGGCCAGGGGATCCATTATTTTGTCTACTGCAATTATTGTTTAAGAAATGTGCAGTCCCAGACATAATATTTTAGTCCTTAGGTGACTGTGAAACACTAAAATAACCCACTCTATGCGCCATTCCCTCATTGAAAAAGCTAGTTTTTCCCTTTTTTTTTTTTTTTTTTTTTTTTTTTTATCAGAAAGAAAGAGGTAGCTAAGAATCTCAGTTTAAATCCTGGTCATGTGGTTGCTGAACTGAGCAAGTTCATGCCCACTTTTTGTTTTTCCTGCGCTCTTCTCTAGTTATTTCACTATACCTTTCAGACGGTGATCTCCAACCCAGACAATCTGAATTTCACATCTCATGCACTCTCTCTTTTATTGTCATAGGCCATTCATATGCCCTAGTGGACAGCTCAACGTCTTGGGTGTTCCTAAAGTAGGAAAGCTGTTGTGTCGTCCAACAGACCTCTTCAGCAGCAGCACGCCGGCCATGCTGGTGAGCACTACTCCCCTAAACTCAAGCTCCCACCAAGCCATATGACTTGGCTAGTCACCCTCTGGCCTGTGCTGGCAAGCCCTGGAGGGACTTCAGTGTCCTCTGGTGGCCAGACAGACAACTCCCACCGAGTTTTACAGCGTCCCTCATATTCAAAGACACTTGCAGAAGAATGCCTGTCCTGGCACCCCCCGGGTTTGCACGGCACTGCAGCGAGGCCTCAGCCCACTGGCAGGACGACGGGCCAGGTCCCAGCGGCTATGGAGACAGTGCTGGGCTTCGAGCACACCAAGACGCAGAGCCAGAGGTTAGAATTTTGTAAAAGAAATATTCTTAAATAAACAGGTGATGCAAATATGTTTACTATTATTCTTAAATAAACAGGTGATACAAATATGTTTACTATTGTTCCACTAATGCCATTTTAGAAGGAGGTTTCTGCATTGTGTTTGCCTAAGCCTCCTATTTAAAGGTAAAACTCGTCTATATTCCTCTTTGAGTCCTTGCTTTTCGCGCTGTCTTGTCACTCACCTGAAGGGCAGGTTGTTGTTTCTGTTTTTGCTTTCTTGTGTTTTTGCTTTGGAAAAGAAAATTTCGAAATTCTTCTTCCTCCCCAAACCCCACTTTGGCACGCAGGCTGACACACCAACTGCTGATAAGATTGGGATATGGTTTGAGGCAAATTCCAACTGGTTCTGGGTTTCCACAAATATTTCATGGCATTCTTTGTCTATTTTAGAAGCAGGAAGATAAGACCACCCTATGGGACCACGCGCAGAAGAGACCTCCGGACAAATGCCCTGGGAACTGAGGGGTGGGGGACAAAGCCCCAAGAGTCAGAATAGATTCGCCAGCCCTGGTTTGTTTGGTGTCTGCGAGCAGGTGCTGAGGGATGGCTGGAAACCTACACGATCTGCCCTGAGGAATGTGATACCCCTTTCCAGGGTTCACTGGGCGGAGAGGTAGGGGCTTACCCATAAGGCCCTGAGAATCTGGCCCTGCTATGCTGGAGAGCATGCGTGTCCCCCCTCTCTCAAACAATCGATACATAAGCAAAGAAATCCACAAGAGAACAGCCTCCTAATATTTCAGATTCCCAGAGACCTCACAGACCACCCTGGTTAGAACGCTTCTCAAAATGCCACCCCCCCAAAAAAAAGCAAAAGAAAAAAAAATGAGCCCTTTTCCTTTTCTTGCCATTTTTTATCAGAGTTCAACCTTTCATCGTCATGTAAGTAGTCAAAGCTGTTACAAGCCTACTGCTGACACATCAAACGTTTTATCTGCAGTCTGGCCCACTTCCAGGGAGATGAAAAGAACAATCATTCAGAACTCACACCTCCCATGAGTTACGAGCCATTCCTGAAGGGAAGGAAATCACACCAGTGTGGAGGAGAAAGGGCATTTTTCATATTCCTCAGGTTGTCTCCACCACAGCAAAGCTGGAGATGCACTGAGGAAGAGGCCCCATGAAGGCCTTTGATGGGGGGCAAGGCTCTACAAATACTGATCCCCAAAGACAGAAACCCAAGCATCACTGATGAACTGCTTCTCTGAAACCTTTCCGTTGACTTTGAAGTTTGGCTACCAAAAATAATTGATGTACGCTACCTGCTTTGCCCACTGTTTTATTTTGTTTCCACAGTGTTTCATTTGCATTTATCACTTGCCCCAAATTAAGCTGCGATTCACTGGAGGGAGAAGCCATGTGAATATTTCCTTTATCCTCCACAAGGGCCTCAGTCCTCCTAGCCCCACAGCGAGGCCACAGTAACATCAGAAGTGCTTGGTTTTCACTTAAAACCTACCTGCTGGGCTGTCAGCCAGAGCTGAAAGTCAGTCAGATATGTTTGTGCTCCAGTGAGGTTTCCTAAGGCACAAAATTATCTGTTGTCTTCAAATGAATTAGTCCCAAGTAAGATGTACCTGGATCCCCGCAATGTATTGACAAAATTATACTTTACAAGTCCTTGGGATATTTCCTAAATCTGGTATGCTTGAACACACTACTGAAAAACAAGATTATATTTTCACCTCATTTTTAACTTCTGAATAGCAGTTGGTTAGTCACAGCATTTTGGCTTTTGTTTGCCCATTCAACAAACATCTGAATTTCTACATGTTAGACACGGTGGTCTTTAAATGAAAACTTTCAAAATCTTCATTCAATATAAATTACCCTTACACAGTTCTCTATTTTGTATCAAGTGACAATCTCCTAAAATTTTAACAAAATCTTAAATGTTGTAAGTAAAATATGAAGGAGTCCTATAAACATCCTGACCTCAATCAAGGGACCCTATGCAGGGAGACTAGAGGTTTCTGGCACCATTCATTCAAACTAGTGGTGCCCCTGGGTACTGGTCTTGTCAACCAATTCAAAGTTTGTGTTCTGAGACAAACAGGCTGCAACCCAATCTTGGCAAGCTCTTAGGATGATCATAATCTAGGCCAAAGATGATCAAAGGAAAAGAAGTGTACAGGCTGTTGGAAACAGCTGCAGAGGGGGTGGGGGGGGGTCCCAGTTTGAGCCAAAATTAGCATTGAGACATGTCTGGGCAAGTCCAGTGAAAGGGGGAGGTTCACCTGCTTAGCTTCTCATGAGAAAAAAATCCATCCCAAGGGAGGAAGAGATGCAGCACAACACAACCACCAGTTCCTGAGCCTGATTTCAGAAGGAAGGCATTAGTGCAAATAGGACTTGGCATCTGTCACTCGAGTCACCCCAAGTTGTGTCATGGATGCCCATTTGGGTCCTAGAGGAGAAAGATGATGAAAGGAAAGCCTCAAAGAACAGCGTTATTGAAACCTCTGTGACATATTCAAGTGCAGGCCCCTTCTAATTTGGGATTCCTGTGATTGAGTAAAACCACCCCAAAACAGAAAGTGATATTGGTCCCTCCCACTTCCCCTCCACACCGCTTTATCAACAGAGGCTTCCAGGACATTAGCGGTGATGCACCATCAAAGAGGGTGGAAGTTGAAAGTAGTAGCCATGCTAGGTGGAAAAGCAAGGTGCTCATGAAATGGCGGCGGTGCCAAACAGAGGAAACAAGGGCAGACAGACACGGTAGGAGATGGACTCTTACCCAGTCCAGGAAAATGATATTTCCTCTATCATGAACTCTGACCTGCTAGGAGGACTGGCCATCAGTGTCCAATACTAGACAGTATAAAATTGCCACCTAATAGACAAGGCATGGGTATACTGTATTCTCTGACAAACGAATTCATATACTGGTCAAGTAGAAAGCAAAAGTGCTTGGCCTCTTACAGAAACAACGAGTTATATTTAATCAAGCTTCTCCTGGAATAATATCAGGCCAGGTTCAGAAGCACTGTCTGGTGATCTTGGCCAGAACATGTGATCAAGAGGCCAGAAGGGGGAAGGTACCTCATTGAGGCAGCAGCTGGATGGAACGCTTGCCTGGTCATGTACAGCTCTGTGACTGTGACAACACTCTTAGCAACCACAGACTTTTTTCCCAAGAACGATGGAGAACCAGGACCGGACAGGTCAAACCCTTAACCTTATTGAAAGGAATGGATAAAAGTTCTACCAGAACAACACAATTAGTACCTTATTTCAGAAAATGAGACAGATAGGACTGGGTTCAGGACTGGGTTTTTTACACCTAATAGCTAGGACAGAATTTCAAGTGCTTGTCAGAACTTCCCTCAGTGCTTCAATGGAAACCAAGGATAGTCTCCTTGGAACTCCTAAGAAGCTAAAAGAAGAAGAGTGGAAGGCCACCTTTAATTGGAAATCAGGAAAGGCAACCCACTTAAAACAGCTGTCAGGACTTTAGTGGTGAGTGGACCAAACAAAAGCCACTCAGAACCCGACCCAAATGCTCTCCGAAGACCAGTGTTGAAGGGAAAATTTGGGGGGGGGTGGAGAGAAATGTCTAGGACTCAGGGAGGAAGTAGAGTTCAGAACTATCCACCATTTTATTATACCAGGCCAAGTGGAAGGTGATGGCAATGTCTTGAAAACAGGCAGATTAAGTGAAAGCCTGCATACTGAAGGCAGACCCCTTTTTTTGACCAAGAAATCCAGAAAAATCATATTTTAAATTGATAGATGTTACTTATAAAAAGCCTCATCCATCAGGACTACAGTTTGGTTACCAAGTTCATAGAACTGATAAACAAGTAGCTCAAAGTATATGACCACCTCATTATCAGAACATTGCTAGTTCTGACTGGTTGAATATATTTGTGATCAGAACAATGCCTGGCATATTCACAAGTGCATAGACTATGGATATTGCCCTTGCAGTGAAGTATTTTTCTTTAGTTTTAGTCAGGACATAAAATTTTGATTTGTGCTAAGTAGCTATCTGATAAAGTCTGTTCAGGGGCTCTGGGGATGAGACTCCAAAACCAAATGTCTCCAACTCCCTCCAAAAATTGCTAAGGTGGAAAATACACTTAACATTTATGTTACATACATATTTTATTAAAATGCACTGTGTGAACATTCATGCACAATGAGTATTTTGTATTTTTGTTCTAGGAAAGTGTTTCCAGTGGTCCAGGACAGAGCATATGATCTCCTGAGCCTCTTAACTGATCTGGCCTGAGATGGCCTTTCGGCTCAATTCTTGTTCCCTCTTTTGCAAACCCTCCCAAGCAGACTCTAACTTTGCAATCACAAGTGGCCCACTTCCCTAGGATCAGTGGTGCCTGGAAAACGGTTGCTGTCATTACAACAGTAATAAAACATGCCATGGTGGGGAACTTAAGCAACCACAAGAAGATAAGGATTCAAAATCCATAGTTCTCAAAGGCTCTAATGGGTTTGACTTTCAAAAGCAGAAGAGTTCTCAAAACTTGGAAATAAAAGGAGCAGTGTGAGCACCAAAACTGTTCATAGCAAAAATTGTAAATGACTCTATTCTCAAACATTCCCAATTCCAAAGGGTACACAGGAATGGAGGAAGAGACTCTCAGTTATACATGTATCCCAGTGTTGTGGGCAAAAGACTGCAAATCTTTGTAAAGAGGCCATTTCTTTCATCTAATACTTCTACATAAGGTATTTGCATTGAAATATGCTCAAAACTCCAAATATGATCTATTAGAGTTACAGAAATAGCAATATCCACGAATGTGGAAATGATACTAAACTCCAGATACTGGGTGATGAATCAAGAATCAAGGGAAAATGACTTTTTTAAATGTTTATGAAATCCTAGTCCATGAAGACATGAGAAGAGCTGTGCCTTAAACTCAGTACAAACCAGGAAAATTTCCAGATTCTAAATCAAGAAGGAAAACTGGGAAACCACATGACTCAAAGGAACAAACCCCTGGCATTAAGGACTCCTTCGGACTCCAGTTTATTACTTTGTACTGAAGTTACTTAACTTCCCTAAATTTCAATTTCTTCATCTGTAAATTAGGAAAACAACAGTACTTCTGTGTCACAGAGTTCATGCAAAGAATAAGACGATGGAAGAAAAGCTTTTAGCCCAGGGCCTGGCGCATAGTAAGCACTCATTAAATGTTCGCTCTTACAAATATTTAAAGTCAAATTAATTTTGAATCCCAGCCAGCTCCATAAATTAATAAATGAGTGGACCTTGGGCAATTTATTTAATCTGAGTCTTGGTTCTTTTATTATCAGACAATGCCATTTTTCCCACAAAAGCTACTGTGAAAATTTTATGAGTGAATGTGCTTCAAGTGCCCAGCACAGCACTTGAGCTATAAAAGTCCCTGATGAAAATGAACCTTCAGCCCCCTCACCTCCCCCCTGCTCTCTTTAGGATCAGCCATTCAAAGTATGTTTCAGTGGCCAAGAGAACAGGGCTGTGAAAGGTACAGGGCTGTGGTGACTTTTCCTCCGAATTAGTTGGAGAACATTTGTGTGTTCCTTGGCACAAGGAACACATGGAGTAGTCTTTGTGGTATACAGTAGTATATACATCGCCCACGTATTTGCATAAAGTTTCAAAGCACTTTCTTGATACATGCAGCATGACAGCTGCTGTCACAATATATTTATGTAAGTTCTACACAGATTTTATAAAATAAACTTGCAGATGTTTGTTTTCCTAAGGAAGGGTATGTTTGGGGATTGACGGGGATAATCATTTCATCTCACTACAGAAAGTAACACATGCGGCCCCCCTCCCCTGCTCGAGTGCCACAAATGGGCTGGTGGGCCCTGAGGGTAGGTGAGGCAACCCCACGGATCCAGGAAGTCACTATATAACCATTTTTTTAATGCTTGTTCTGTAAAAACCAGCACTGATGGGCACCGTAGCCACAATCCATCTAAGGTCTAGTAGGAAGAATGAAATGGATGGCTGTGACTTGTAGCACCCAGAATCCCTCAGGCGAACTTGTCATAGCCCCAGCTGGCCGTCCATCTTTCCATATGAAGGAGTCAGTCAGATGTGAAAGGCAATGACAATTCCTTACCAACAAATGCCAACGTTTACCTCAGTCTTCTTTCAGAGCACCAGAAGAATTGTCTGGACTGGCCAAGTCGTTCCCTCAAAAACAGCAAGGTAATTTATACTCCGTTATCTCCTACAGCATTTCCTAAACAAGTGCTTTGTGGAATCCTGTTTTATAAGAAGTCACTAGGGTTTCCATTACATGACTCCTACAAAGAAATGAGTAAGGCTGTGTAAAACAAAGTTAAATTGCTTTCTTTATTGCAAGACTTTTCTTATCCTTTAATGCATATGGATATCCAACAGGAAGATTATCGGTATGGTGTTTCTCAAACTTACCCGACCATAGAACCCTGTTGTCGTGGCGTATGGTACAATATAATGAGGAACACAATTTGGAAGGTGCTAGTCAACTTCAATTTACCACTGTACACCTGTCCGAAGTTTCTACAACGATAGGGTCTTTCCTCTTTGGGGCAAATTTCTCGGCAACAATTTTTGGTTAAACAAGTCCTTATATTGAGCAATCAGTATTCCTTCATTGAGCAAGCAATTCTATTCCCCAAAGCCTTCCCCTCCCATAAATGCTACATTAAATGATATGCTCCTCAAATTCAATTTAAGATTATATTTTTAGAGATTCCTAAAACCACTCTAACAATGGTTTGTTTGAAGGATACTGTCAATACAGGTTATCTCAGGATTCCTGTTCATTTTTTTCCAGGATTATCTTTTTTTTTTTTTTCCAGAACCGTTACACATTTTACTATAGAAGAAAAGAATTCTTGACTTCAACATTCCATAAACCAGGTCACCCTACCAATATGTGGCATTTCTGAAATACTTATAAATACCATAATATGAAAACTCTACCTCCCACATCCTCTGAAAATATAGCTGACTACAAATTCCCCAGGCAGACGATGTGGGATATGTGGTTTCCATGGCTTTAAAAGGGGTATTTGTAGGATATGCTAAGGAATATTTCAGCCACGTCTTCCTCCGGTGCTTTTTTGTTTTTGTTTTTTGCCTAGCAAACTTGCCCCTCAATATCTGCCTCTGGGTGGCCCTAAAAAAGTGACACATTGTAAACAAATAAAACCCTGATAGCTTCCTCAGTAGGTGGTAATGGAAGAAACAAACATTTAGAAGAAAGGCTTGTTTACCCCTGCAGCTCCCTTTGGGTAAGACCTCACAGGACCACAAGTGAGGCCATGACAGTCCTGGCTAGGTGAGGTGGGGAGCTGTGCAGACTGAGGAAAACAAGGCAGGAGCTTTGTGGATCTGGCAAGGACACCAGGTTGGAAGCAGTCAGAAAGACCAGTGCCCTTCCCAGTGTTTCAAAGAGGCAGGGATCAAAATAGCAGGAATTTCAATCTCTAGCCCCTTATTTCCCTCATATTGAAATTTTAAAAATATCAACATTATTTTTTTTAAATGTGAGAGGTTTGGGGGCACCTGGGTGGCTCAATCCCTTAAGCATCCAACTCTTGACTTCAGCTCAGGTCATGATCTCAGGGTTGTGAGATCAAGCCCCAAGGAGGGCTCCACGATGAGCATGGAACAGGAATGGAGGAAGATACTCTCTCTTTAAAATTCTCTCTCTCCTTCTCCCGTTGCCCCTCCCCCCCAGCTCACACATACGTGTGTGTGCACACTCTCTCTCAAAATAGATTAATTAATTAATTGTGAGAGGTTTGAAGCAGCTTCTCCATTATTTTCATTTTTATCCATGACCTTCAATTTTGTCTCAACATAAATGTATAATTGTATATCCACAGTCAAGGGCTGTGTCCTCAGTGCCTACCACGATGTTTTTTTCTAATAAATAATTACAGCTTTTTTTGATAGACTGCAATACCATTGGGTAATCTACCTTCCCCACCCAAAGTCCTAGCAAGCAGTTTCCATGATCTTTCCATAATTAACATTTTATTGCCCACTTAATATTCCACTATGTTGAGAATATTCTTTATGATGAATTCATAAACACTTCTCCAAATTCTAATTCTCTTTAGCTTAGAAAGGTCTCATACAGAATCACTCAGGCTAGTCACCACAGCCCCAGCTGGCTGTCCATTTTTCCATATAAAGGAGTTAGCTAGATGTGAAAGAGAATATAAATGTGTCCATAACTGCACACGGGCTCTTCTCTTATCCTTCAGGTAGGTGGAGCCCATGGTTGATGCCTCCTCCCGGGCGGACAGTGTGAATATCTGGGAGCCTCTAGATTATAGGCCAGCAATGATATTTTATGGGCATTTCTAGACAGACACACAGGAACCAAAGGACAAGGTAATGCTAAGAAAACTGGGAAAAAGGCAAAACACGATTTGCTTTATACTTAAACTAGACATGGATTCCTAATTTGGGCTATATGTGGAAAGCCTCACTTAAAAACTAGTGGTTTTCAAAGTTTTGACCTCAGGATCCCTTTACAGTCTTAAAAATTATTGAACCTGTCAAAGAGTTTTTGTTTACAAGGGTTATGTCTATCTGTCAATATTTACTGTATCAGAAATTAAAACTGAGAAATTTTAAAAATTTGTTCGTTTTAAAAGGACAAAAATCCATTACATTAACATAGACAACACATTTTTATAAAAAAATATCTGTGCCATCCAGAATACCACAAAACAAAACAAAAAAATCAGTGAGAAAAGTGACACTGTTTTACCTTTTTGCAAATCTCTCTAAGCTCTGGCTTAACAGAAGGTAATTGAATTTTCCTACTTGTTTCTTTCAATTTATTGCAATATGCCGTTTTAGCTGCAGTATATAAAGAAAATCCAGCCTTATACAGATTTGTAGTTGGAAAATAGAGGCAGATTCTAAGAGCCATTTCATATCATTGTGGATACTCTTCTTTGATACTATACCAAAATTCAACAATCTTAAAGGTTGGTTGCAATGTGAAATTCAAAACCGTATCTTGTACTTTAAGGGGAAATTTTCCCCATGCATGATTTTTGTAATGCTATGTATTGGTCATTTGGAAAATATTGATTTAGGCAGATCTCCCTAATGTTGGTGTATTTCATTATCGAATACCAAAAATAAATTATATTTATTAATGTCATCTTTTATCTCTTCATAAGTCTTTAAGTATTAGAAATATATCAAGCACACAGTGGTAAATACAAGTTTCCCAAAATTCTAATTTTCACATGAAAGTTCAAATTTTTATCACTGATGATTTATCACTAGACCGCCATTTATTTTCTTTAAAGTGACATACTCATTTTTTTTAATTTTTGAGAAAATGTCTGCCAAATGTCAAAGTCTGAATAATTTGCCTGTCAGTCATTCTTGCGAGTAAAAATGGAATTCCATGAAAAAAATGTCTGCCTCAGCTCACAACTCAAATAAACACATAAGTGTTTTTCCTTTAGAGATATCCACTGTATTTCAATATTCAGCAGTATTTTTTTGCACACTTCCAATGTTAAAATGATGTGTATTCAAGGGTAAGAGTTATTAAAAACATAATTTCTTCATTTCATCAAGGACATTTTTAAGTAAAAATGGCTTTAAATTTTTTTTTTTAACTAAGAGGACATGATGGTGACCAATACAATGACCACTTTGGTGCCATTGCCTTGATCCACACTAAGGAGCCAGCACTTTTACCCACCATCAGTATAAATGTGAACATAGCAAAAAAGGCAAATAATGTCTTCGTATTATGATAAAAATCATTTTAAAGCTCATGAACCTTCTGAAACAGTCTTTAGGACTCCCAGGGGTCCGTGGATTACACTTTGAAAACCGCTGACTCAAATACCTTGACTCTTACATTCTTGAGGTCTACCTCCATGAAGTAATTCTTATAACTATGATAAACAAACCAAAGTATAGCAGCGCACTTGGGTCACAAAAATGAACTCTATGGTCCCAGGGAAACACTGTACATCATCACTTAAGTTGGCAGGTTCACTTAGTGGACTGTAATACCATATGGACTACAGAGTGGAAAAGGGATAATCACCACCACCCACAGAGCCAGCTATATACGGGCAATCAAAGCCTGAAAACACCAGTTTTGTTCCAGTAAAACTGCCAAGAATCCATATTAGTCATTTACACCCATATTTCCAGGTATTCAGTAGAAAAAGAGAAAGCCTTTTGTGTGGGTAAAAAAATGCAGTATAAACCCAGGAGGCAGGACTGAGAAAGAGCAGATGCTTGTGTCTCCAGAGTTTGTACTTTTTCTCTAAAAACACATCTATCATCAACTTCAACCTAGAAGACCAACAAAGTACTTTTATAAATACACACAGTGCCCATTTTCGTTTTAGTGACTCTGAATTCTTGGTAATCAATCTGATGGCCATGAGACACCAGCTAACCCTCCTCCAATATGCTCTAGTCGGGGTTTCCTCACAAGATGGTCATTGTCTTGAGTGAACCAGGACCTACAAGAATCAGACCTGATGTGTTACAGTCAACAACATGGCATTTTTAGCTACTTGTTTAGAATTTCTATCTAAAGAAAGGTAAATGAGAAGTTTCCATATCCCCCTCATTTCAAAACCCCAGAAATCTTTGCATTAAGTTGGCTCACAAAGAAGAAATAATCCAATGGAGAACCTGTGATTCATAACAATGATGGCAGCTGGAGTGTCTCATAGACTAATAAAGTCATCCTTTGACTCTACCTGGTCCTGTTACCTTACCACTGCTCCAAAAGTGTCTACCTAGAGCCATGGCCCTGTCCTAGTTCCCAGACCAATAAGGGCAAAAGAAAGTAGGGGGTCAATCAATCTCAAGCCTCTACCTTTCCATCTCCCCAGAGGTACCTGATACTAGATCACCTTTCTTGCTAGGCTGGGCCAGGAGTAATAGTCTAATGCTAAACCCAGTGTAGGGGATCTGGAATTGTTCCTGAAATTCCAAGACTTTTTGAGCCTTTACCCCAACACCTCCTGGTCTTGGGCCTCCCCTGCCCTCCCAAACTCCCCGGAGCTGGACCCGCTAACTGATAAACCCTGTTTCAGCCTCCAAACAAAGGTAAAACCCTAACAGGTAGGTCAGAAATATCTTGGCAACTCTACCTACAAAATCTGGTTTTGTAGATAAACATGCCTGTCACCTGAAATTAGTACTAGTCTCCCCTCTGCCCTCACCCATCGTGACTCGTCCCTTACGGCTAAGCTTCTGCATGAGCCCCTCTTTAATCACTGAACACTTATTCTTCCTAGCATCCAGGACCTAGAATCACTTCTTTTTCTGCCCCTGATCACCAGGCTAAGGGGCATAAGCTTCCTTCTTGTAGGCAAAACTTCCTAAAGATGATCCAGTCCTTGCCTCCTGGGATCTCTCCACCTCATCTCAGGCCCCAAGCACTAGCCACCTGTCTGAAGCTGAGCTGTAAAGGTTTTACTGAGCTATGCCTGCCCCTCTGCCTAGCTGTACCTCAATTTTTTGAGCCTATCCTCTGCCTCCTCCCCTACAGCTGTCACATCTGAGAGCCACCATACTCCCTAGACAAATAGAAGCACATGTTCAGAAATCAAAGACAGCATTTCATAATATCATTTCAAACATTATAAATCAATTAACTAGAAGGCCAAGTTAAAGTTCATGCTTTCATTGGCAAACCATTCTAGTGGGTATATATTTTTTATGTTTAGGGGGAGCAAACCATTGTCAATCTTATTTATAAACAGCAATTAAATACAATTTATGTGGAGTCTACAGATCCATTTTATCTATTCATTACAACAGAACCCTTGAGTCACTGCTTACAAATTGCTATGCCTTTATAATCTCCACAGTTCTGGAAATCCTGCATTACCTAACCCTAGAGAAGAATCAAGAGTCAAACCCTTGACCACAGTTTTTCTAAATATCTTCCCTGAACACCTTCATCAGACTTACCGGAATCATTTGCTAAAAACGCATATTGCATCAAAAGGAGGCCACCTTGCACCAACTCTATCAGAATCTGAGTGCAGAGCCTGGAATTTTGATGAACACGTCCATGTTCAGGATTTGTATTATTAGCAGTATTAGTATGTCACATATCAGGATAATAGGTGAATAAAGAGAGAGACATGCAAAAGAGCCAAAATCATCCTCAACAATCACTCCAAGAAATCTATAAGCAATATTTTAAATTGATGAATCAAAAATGAGGATTACAAATATTATTGAGTGATATGGAGAAAGATATCAGAAGAAACAGCTGAAAGCACTGGAATTGTTCACTTACGGGTAAAAAGGATACAGGGGTCCACCGGGGTACTATTGGTTTTGTTATTAACCTTTAGCACCATCTGACTTTTCTTCTATACTCACATACTAACTGAATTAAAAAGAAAATATATTACATATAGAGAAAATAAAATACTCTATTATTCAGACTTTTAATTTATTCAGATTAGTGTTTCCATACAACTCCCATTAACCTGTGGTAGTAAAGTGGCACTTCTTGGGAAAAAAACCATAGGAACCAAGGATGTTGTTTTTTTCAATTTTGATTTACTTTGATAGAAGACAAAATATATTCCAACGTATTATTTTAACTGTTAGCTTGGCTGTCTACCTACTTCTTCAAATGATTAAAGAAATTTCACAGAAACTTCCTCACCATTAAATTCCTACAAGTGGTCAAAAATGAATTCTAAACATCATAACTTGGACCACTTCAAATTTGCTGCGTAACAGCCACACAATTCCTATTAATACGTCACAGCATTTGGGATACTTGGATATTCTCTAGAAACTCTTGTAATTTTTCCTTGCCCATTCCTCATGTTAAACCTGTATAACAGGGGTTGAAATTCCTATGTTTAGGGTCTCAGGAGATATGAGATTATTTAGGAGTCAGTAAGGGATGGTGGAAGTTGGGGGGTTATGTCGTCTGGACAAAGACGGAAATATGGAGAGTCGGAGAACAGGAGAAACATGGGAGAAGAACCGCCAGCTAAGAGAAGGGCTAGATTCGAAAACTAACATCTCTCCCCACCATGGCAACAGTGATGCCCCTCCACCAGCAAAAGAACACGGAAAATTACATACCCCACAGGTATCAGATTTGTTTCCTACACTGAGTAAGCTCCATTTTTTCATTCCAGATCCATCACACGTCATCAGTGCCAATCAAGCCTTACAACGAGGAGATGTTCTAACTGAAGAGTCTGGGTTCCCAGCAATGTCTGAGGACAAGCTGTCGGTGGCAGATTATGACAACGGTGGGCACTGGTGTAAACAGGATAAATGATTTGTGTATCACTCAGCCAATATTTCTGTGGTGTCACCAGGGAAAATGTGAAGGCCTCCATACAACGTGAAGGGGATTAACTGGATGCTTCCAAAGTGAAGCCACTTACCTGAGAGGCCCTTTCTCATATAAAGTGCAGCCCACCTTCCTTAGGTTATACCTTTCCACTGTGGGCCCCTCAGTCTTAATTCATTTTACTGTTAGTTTCAAAGAGCATTCTAAGTTGGCTCAAAGCCCCTCAAATCACATATCACCGCTTGTGACAAGAATTATATTACCATTCACATTGGACTTCCAAGGGGAAGCCCAGAAGGGTGATTAGTCACATTATCACCACAGACAGCATGAGACAACTACTGTATCTGAGATAAAACTCCGGGCTATTACAGGGAAAAGGCAAGAAGGGATGTTTGAGCATTTTACCAACATGATAGATCCTTTCCTGCCTCTTCTCCTGGCCTTTTTTTTTTTGGCAAATGTTAAAGGGATTGGTCCATTCAGTCATAATCTTGTTAAGTGAAGCCAAATCTAAATTACCCTTGCAGGCTATTTCTTCCTCGAGCTGAGCAGTAGATCTCAGAAAGCTGGCTATGACAAGACTCCATTATATGTCCTGTAGAACTTTAAAAAAGATTTGAGTTAAACACTGAGTTGGAGTTTCCTAATTAAGAAAACTTTCATAAGAGAGTTCAGATTCTTCCTCCCATGTTTTAAAGTCCCCACTGCCTTATGGAATTTAAGAGTTACCTCTCCTAGAGGCCATGAAAATGGAGAAAGAGGTTGCCTGAGTAGCTCTCTTCACTGTGAATTCCCCCAAACCTGGCACGGGACAAGGGAAAGCAAAGCATGGGACATGATCCCTAGAAGTAGCCCCTCACAGAGCACACCCAGCAAAACAAGACAGGAACAGTGACTCCTACTAAATGGGAATATTTTCAGTTACAAGTCTATAATATTCTCAAAATTAAAGCAGCTCCCTGAGTCCTGTAATTGGGAAAGAATCCCTAAAAGGCCCATCATTTGATGACAGGGCTCTGGGAGTTTCTACACAGGTTGGACAGCTTTCATTAATGCCCAGATGACTCTAGAAGCCGTGATTGATAAGCACCATGGAGCAGAATAATCATTAAATTTTTAAAGATTCATTATACCACCTGTTGCTCACTAGTACCCCATCACTGCCATCACATCTCAAGAGCAACAATATTCCACAAGAAAGTAAGTTCCCTGATGGCAGGGGACCCACCTCTTGTTCACTATTACATTTCAAACTTCCGTAGTATCTGGCACTCAATAAATATTCAATGGGTGAATGAATGAATGCCCCAAATACAAAGGATGAGTATAGCTTAGACGAACTGGCATTTTCTTGGAATAACCATGTCCATCCGTAAGAATAAATTATGAACAGGGGACCCAGGTCAGTGAGAAAAGAATGCTAATCCAGCGCCCTCAGTAAAGCATGAGAAAATGAATGCGAGAGTCACAATTCTATAAGTTCTTTGAAAATTTGCTTTGCAGCCAGACTTTGGTTCCAGTTCTAGCTCAGCCACTTAATTCTTATGTGAGTATAAGTATAATTGCTTCAACTGAAAATGGAAATGCTTACCTCTGATGATTATTGTAAAAACTAAGCAAAATGTCACCTAAACATCATGCACAGTCCCTGACATATATAAAGCCCCATAAATACTACTTCTCCTTAGGGCCATGACTGTATAGAATTGTTCATTTTGATTAGATTTAAATTCATTAAGTCAGATTAAAATCTTTTAACTGAGGGAATATCTAGAATCTAAAAAAAGAACATGCTATTACAAAGGCACACAAACCAAGTAGTCTCACTTAATTAGATAAAAGAAACCTTCATTACAATTGATCATTCAGTGTTGCCAAAGAGTTCAGAGATAATAAACATCAGTGGCTAGAACTCGTGTTAAGGAGCTAGTCATGCTAAAATACTTTTCCAACAGTTTCAAAAAATGTTTAAAATCCTCTTCCCATATTTCCATCAGCTTTGTCCAAATAAAGAGCCATTTCTTCCACAAGCTTGTGATTCTACTGCATCAAGGTTTGTGAAACATATCTCGCTACATCAAACATAAGTATTTATAAAGCAATTAACAAACTGGAATGTAAAGGGCCAGTTAAACTAACCCTGTATTTGTCTTAAGTCTCTCTCTTTATACACACACACACCTATAACATAAGTGTGTGTGTGTGTGTGTGTGTGTGTGTGTATACACTCTTTTTTTTGTTTCCCCCCAAAGAAATGTGCTCTTCAGAGAGGAGGGATAATTTGATTTTCCTGTTTGGGAAATGCATTTATAAAAGGTAAAATCCCAGTGGAAGATCCATACCGACTGCAAAGTGCACTGACAATAGCTTTGTCCTCATTTTGCCCATTACTGACTGGCACTCTCTCCGGCTGGGACTCTGAGCAGTAATTCTGGGTAATTCAGTTCAGTCATCCTACCCCTCAAGTTCTCTCCAAGGACTTCTCATTTTATCTCCGCGGTTTATTTTCTCCTAGTATGGCTCACAGACCACAAGCAGCAGAATAACGCAGAGTTTGGGTAAAACTCAGATTCCCGTGGAACGCCCAGATCTTCAGAATCAGAATCCCTGGGGTAGGGCTGAGGAACCTTCAATTTTAACAAGTACTGCATGCGATTCTTAAACAAACTAAAATTTGAGAACTGCCTATTTGCATATGCTTCCAAAGGTAATTGTCATCTATTCCCATGGCCTCAGCCATCAGACAGGATGGAAATCCCGGTTGACTTCTATACCTGGATGTCCAGGAGACAAGAGAAACTGAACACACGTGCCGCCGTCCCACCCTCAAATCCATTTTCTCTTCCCCAGGAGGTAGTATGATCAGGTAGGTTTTCACTGCTTAAACTTCTCAGTGCCTCAAGATCCCTGCTCTCAGGATAAAAGTCGATAAAGAAATCCCCAACTACTTCTCTCTTCCTCTTGCTTCCACTGCCCACTGCACTCATCCTAAACCATTTCTAAGATGTTTCATGGTTGCCCTGGTCCCTGAGCCTTTGCACACGCTGTTCTTTCTGCTCTTCCCTTCCAAATTCTTCTTTCCTCTGGCACACCCACATTCATTTTCCAGATTTCGGTCTGCTGTTACTTCTTCTGAAAAACTTAAAGAACAGCTCCTTTTTTTCCTTCCCTCCCCAAGCAGCGAAGGTCAGTTCCCCTCCTATGTAGACTCACTGGCACCTTCTACTAGTCCCTGGGCACCAATCACTCATGTGCAGAGCTGCCAAGTACTTCACCCCATTTTATGCTCCTTGCTATACTGTTCTGTAATTGCTAGTTTATTGACTTCCATTTTTCACTACAGCTCCATGAAGCAGGAATTGCATCTGTCCTATCCACAATGGTGCCCCCATGTGAGGCACAAGGCCCAGCACACAGTAGAGCCCCATGTGTATTTGTGAAATGAATCAACGACCAAATGAGTGGTCCTTGCTGCCTAATCTCCCCTGAATATGAGAAGGATGCTTTTGTCCCTGTGACATCACTCCAAGGAGGAGACTAAATTCAGTAACATCAGGCAGCATTCTATGAAGGCTGAGTGAGCTCATCCTCCAAGGACTTTACTGGGGCTCAGAGTACAAATGACATAGATCATAGGGGAAAAAAATGTTTTTAACGCGTCTTGGCTCCCAGAAGTAAAATCTGAAGGGGCTGCTGAGACAAGAGTCAACCTTGGATAGCAGAGCCCTTGTTCTTGGTCCCCTGACCAGAGAAAGGCTCCTGGTCGGCTAACATGCCTTCTAACCCTAGCTGTCCATACCATGTGATTTATGAAAGGATTAAAACTCAAGTCTCCATTGTATACAAGCTGTTTGGAAGTTGGTGGGGGGAGTGATGCTCTTTTTCAGTTTCTCCAAAGCTATATTCTAGACACAATGATGCAGTCCTGCAGGCATCTCATGTCCAAGGAAGGACATCCATTCCAAAGACTGACTCTTCCATGGAATAACCAAGTTAGATGTCAACCAGACCATCCATCTGTGGGGCTATTGCTCCTCAGTCCTCCGGAAACCTGCAGCTTTCTTTTCCCAACCTGACCACTGGTGAGGATTTTACAAGCAGATCAGGCTCTGGGGTCTTTCCTGCCACTAACTCGTATTTGCACCCATCAGACCCCTTTCCGAGTCAAGGGAAGCAGCACACTTCAGTTCCAACGTGAGATAAGGAACACAAGACATAAAGCCACATGGTTTTTGTCTTTTCTCTTTTTCAGTTTTGTTTGGTGATTTTCACCTCCTGGGACTCTGTCTTTCATCTTCCAGATTTACAGGGAAAAAGTAAAACAACTTCCAAGGAAAAATTCCACTGCAACATGGTTTCTCTGCAGCATGAAACATCTCAGGAAGTATTTCCGATAAAGTCAAGGCAGACCTGCATCAAAAGGAATCCGAAACTTGAAGTGTTCAACAAGTGCGAGCCACATTTAGGATTGTAAGTGAAATCTGGAACCCGTCTTGGTGTCCAGTTTCATCTCTAAACTTTTGCGAGGTGTGCAGAATTTTGCCAGGGCCTTTCCAAGGTGATGGTTAAGATTCAGACAGACTTTCTAAATGAGGATCTGAAGGTGATAAAACGGAGCCCACCTTTAATACTAGATCTCTGCTTGCTCAGGCTAACTTTAAAAGGCTAGAACCATCTAAAACTTCTCAGTATGTGCTAACGGTGAGATTTCCCTTTATGTTTTAGGGCAGTGGGGGTGGGGAGTGACAGGAAATAGCAGATTTCCATTTGGTTGCTAAGAGAAGAAATGTTCTCTTATATTCCCAAGTCTCTTCTTTGAAGTCAACCTGTTTTTCTGCACTCCATAATTTGAGCCTTCAAACAAGTATTTCTCTGTTTTCTCCTACCAAGGCAGGCCGAAGAGCAAACTGGGTGTGGATACTGGTGACTTCGAATTTGGTAAATGCAGCTCAGGCCACCGTGGTTTTGTTTATCCCAGCACCCACAAGATAAGTAGTGGATTTCAAGCTGCCTTGAAGTAAATGCTCCCTTCTCCAGGACTCATTCATCAAACAACTAGTGGCTTTCATTAACAAGGTGAAGTACCTTTGGTGGAGGCACCCAGCAGAAGAGACTGGATCTCCCAGGAGAGAGCCACATAGATGGCAGTGAGGTTAACATTTCAGAAATAGTAAGAAAAACGTTAGGCATGCAGCATTCTATGGCAACAACAGCTGGCTAGCCCTTTTGCTCAGTGGTTCTCAAAGCCTGAATGACAGCCTCAGCATCACCTGGGAGCTCTTTGCAATGCAAATTCTCAGGCCCTGCCCCAGTCCTTACTAAATCTCTGCCTCTGGGGACCAGGCCTGGCAACTGGGGTTTTAACAAGCACTTCAGAGGATTCAAATTTGACGTTCCCTGCTTCACTCTGTGGTTCCCAAATCCAGCTAGTCGCTAGCACCACAAGGCAGTGTTTTAAAACTTTCTGATCCCAAGGGCTACTTTCTATCTAACTGAACCAGAATTTCCCCAAACTCAAATGATCAGCCTGCAATACAGACCACTGACTAACTCACATTACTCAAACCAGCACAGTGAACAGACAACCTCTGGGGAGTGCCTGGTGCTCTACTGGGAAGCTGACAATTTTCCAATTCCTGCTTTACCTGGTCTCTGTAAAGTCTCCCAAATCCCTTCTGGTTTAATATCAAGTTGATTTCTGATTTAAAATTAAGTTGATTTCTGTTGCTTGTAATAAAACAGCAATAATACTGACGAACACTAACGTTTTACCTGAAAATTCTGAATTTGTAAAAAATACATATTAAGTGATAAACTGCCCGTTGCTTTTCCTAAGAGTTGGAAGACTGCATTTGGCAGGAGAACTGCAAGATGAACAAAACTGTTTTGTCTGAGCAGGAAGTTACACAGATAAAACTGGAAAATTGGGAACCACAGAGGACAACACATTATGAAGGATTTAACATCCAGTATACGCAAGGTGATAAAGACACACCCCAATCACTTTGAGTAAATTCAAGTGTCAGTCCACATCCAGATTAATTCTGCCCCAGAAACTAAAAGAAATTGCAGAAATGATCTTAAAATGCAGTCAGTAATCTCAGAATCATGGAGAGCTGAAAAAGTCCCAGAGAAGGGACAAGGGCAAACACTGCCCTCATTTTGAAAGAGAAGGGAATGCTGAATTTTAGAAATTTCAGACCAGTTTAATAATGTTCTTTAATTTTTCAGGCATTGCATCAAACAGGTAGGTTTGAACATTCAGAAAGTAAGTAAAGTGATCATAGGCACAGGTAATCATTATTCAAGAACCAATCACAGGGACGTCTGTGTGGCTCAGTGAGTTAAGCGTCTGCCTTCGGCTCAGGTCATGATCCCAGGGTCCCGGGATCAAGTCCCACATCCGGCTCCCTGCTCTGCGGGGAGCCTGCTTCTCCCTCTCCCTCTGCCTGCTGCTTTCCCTGCTTGTGCTCTCTCTCTCTGATAAATAAATAAATAAAATCTAAAAGAATAAAATTAAAAGAAAAAACCAATCACAGTAGAAAATGCTCCCAGGTCTGTTTTATATGGTCCCTGGGGATCAAAGGATATTTGAACCATGCTGTCTCTTTATTTCAGTAAGGTAACTGGCAAACATCCCATTACTTTCCTGGAGAAAGGATAAAAAAATAAGTGGGATGAATGATAAACACCACCCCAAACCGAAGTTTTCATCTATGCGATAAATATGATCAGGGGTTAGATTATGGTCCTGAGTTTTCTTTAAAAGACTTAAAACTTTACAGTGTTCTCATGGGGTGGGAGTGGGGGTCCGGGGGAGAGGCTAGCTTTCTAATCTCATATCTGAATGAAATAACAAAGCCCAAAATGTTCCTGTACCTGCTCATAAAAATGTGTGTTATTTTCCAGGAGCACTGGGCCCAAGGTGGGGCACACCCTCAGAACTCTCTGCTTGAGCCCCATTGCTGGGAGGAGGGTCTAAGAGTTCTAGACTCAGAAAGTACGCCCCCCTGTTCAGCCCCACAGGTTTGGAGCACTCCGTCTTCACTAGAAGCCCTTTCTGGTCAGAAATAGCCGACAGCTGGGAAGAACCAATATTACTCCAATCAATCAGAGTTTTCATGTGCTCAAATGTACATATCCCCTTTTGAACTTTTTCATTTCTGCTCTTTGCATCTCACCAAAGGAGAGCTGACAGTGCTGTCACAGAAGCCACTGCTGAGGTACTTTTATCCACCGGCATCTATAGGTTATTAAGGACAGTGAGCATCCCTCACTCACTTCGGATTCCCTATAGGTACAATTCTCATAGGAAAGGACTTATTTCATAAACATCAACATCAATCTTAGTAGGTACCACTTTTATACCTCTTACTGTGTAATAGGCACTCTTCTAAGCACTTTTAATAAATCATTCAATCTTTTCCAAGACTGTGAAGTATTATCATTATTGTCCTATTTTACAGATGAGGAAACAAAGGCACAGAGCAGTGAAGTAACTTGTCCAAGGTCACACAGCTCACTGGGCGTGAAATCTGAATTCAAACTCAGTTCTGACTCCAGAGTCTAGTTTTTTTTATCTTCCATGCTATATTCAACTGCTGTATATTTGTCCCTTAACCTGAAAGAATTTCAGCACACATTCAGATCGATCTTCAGAGTACACCCGGTCATGATATATATGGAGCATGAAATGAGAGGTTCTTTATTGATCACACGGATATTCAATCTTCTGTTTCCCTTCTAGGGAATAGGATATCACAGGGGATAGAAATGCTACTTCCTAGTGGGGATATTACTGATAAGAAAACAAAGCAAGGGCGCCTGGGTGGCTCGGTCGGTTAAGCGTCTGCCTTCGGCTCAGGTCATGATCCTGGGGTCCTGGGATCGAGTCCCGCATCGGGCTCCCTGCTCTTTGGGGAGCCTGCTTCTTCCTCTCCTCCCCACTTGTGCTCTCTCACTATCTCTGTCTCTCTCACTAAAATAAATAAAATCGAAAAAAAAAAAAAAAAAAGAAAACAAAGCAAACTTGTAAGCATCCTTTTAAAAAGAGAGAAATACTGAAAATATGCAAGTAAGCTAAAGTTAATGATAAATGAAAATGAATCATTCAATTCTATTCTTGCTCATATAAAATACACAGATAGTCTCTCTATCGTACTGACTTGGCTCTTTTATTTAGTGAACATATAAACCATTTATAAAGGCTTTCAGAGGACCCTCACTTCTCAATATCATTTTCCTATAAGAACTTAATTTGCCCAAAGAGTATTCTTAGACTAGGTGTTTTCAGGGCCCAAGTCTCCCCAGATGTGAGGAAATTTCATGCTCCATGGTACTGGCCTCACACGGTACTATACAGTCTGGCCAGGAGGCTCTACAGACCAACACATGAATGGGCTGCTTTGGCCCAAATTCATCTCATCACAATGCCACCTTCAAGGGCCATTGAAAGGGGACCCAGGGTTGCCTCACACATTCACAGAGCACAGCATATCTTATTTCAGGGATATCCCTCCTCATTTGGCCCCCTACACATTAATGTCATCCTGTGCATTTCAGGAAGATTCCCATCTGCTGCCCTTTCTCTGTAAACAGCAAATACCCCTCCACATCTCTGACTGCACTGTCACCTCCATCAAAAAGACTGTGACTCTTCCAAAACCAGCTCCTCTTGACTTTGCTCCCTCTGGTTTGTTCAGTCTCTACTTGCCTTTCCCATATTCTCCCACATTCAGGAGAGAAAAAAAAAACCCATACAACATGCCTTTTTTATAGATGCCATAATCCTCCTTTGATTGAATTTGTTAGCTCATTAACTCATTTCATCCACCCAACAAGTGTCACATGAGCACTAGTATTTGTCAGACATTGTCCTAGGCTTTCAATGACATGGGATAGGAGACACAGTCCATATCCTTATGGGACTTGCAAAGTAATCTGTGGACAATGAAATCACCCCACCAGACTATAATCAGATTCACCGGTATGTGCAATAAGAGGAAGGAGAGGGAACTCTGAAAAGCCTCTAAGAGTTTTAAGCAAGAGAAAGGTATGATCAGGTTTTGATTTTAAAAAGTTAATTTGTAATAAAAGTTCACAGCAGCTGCCTTTTGGCTATAGGCAATGGTTATCAATGGCTGCTATAACTCTAAGAGGGAAGGTTATTGAGAAACTGTAAAATGGATGGATCAGGCTGACAACCCCTGAATCCAATCAAACTTGACTTCACAAAAATAGGTACAACCAGACATTAGGTGCCTCCTGATGGAAGTTCATGATATCAACTACGATGCATTCTTTCTAGAAAATCAGACCTATGTCTGATCAATCCTCTAGAGAGGACTATAAATTTCCAAAGGATAGAAGAACACATTAAATGACACTATGGGAAATTCTAGTATATAAACAATTTGATTTCTTTCACAAGTAAATTATAATGACAAAAAAAAAGAGGGAGATGGAAACTTTGAATTAAGAGAAACTTAAAAGACATATAAGCCAACTGTAATATATGGACCTTGTTTGAATCCAAACACACCAGTTGTACAAAATGAAAAAAGAGAGAAATTTATATGCTGACTGAACATTCAAGTTAACATTAAGGAATTATTGGTAGCTTTTTAAAGGTGCAATCATGTATTGATGCTTTTTATTTTCATAGGAGTCCTTATCTTTTAAAAATGCATACTGAAATATTTACAGATGAAATAATCTTAAATTTAGAAGGTGCTTCAAAATAATCCAGTGTATATGAGGAAAGTAGTTGGAAGTCTAGACAGAACAAGATGGACAATGTGTTGATGGCCATTGATGGTACATAAGGGCTCACTACACTATTCTCTCTACTTTTGAATATATTAATTTTTTATTATAAACATTTTGAGAAAACACTGTAGGATTTTGGTAATGCTTGCACAACTTTAAATTTGCTTTCAAAATCATTGAATTATACGCTGAAACCAGTGAATTTTATGGTACGTACATTATATTTCAATAGAGTTGTTTTAAGAATCCAAAAGAAGAATAAAAAATAAGAGATCTGCCTATGGAAAAAGTATAAAATAAAAACAGCAAAGATAAAAAGACTAGTTAGGAAACCTTCATTGGAGCTCAACTGAGTGATGACAAGCTGGAACGGGAATGGAAGCAGTGAAGATGGAGAGGAATAGATTCAAGAAGTATTTACGCTACAAACTCTACAGGGCTTGGAGGATGGTGGGAGGTGGGAAGTGGGGAGAAGGAGAAGGTGCAGAGTGTAATTCCTGGGTGCCTGGCTTTCAAGTGGGCAAAGTGCTGTGTTACTTGCTGAGACAGGGAACTGCTGAGAAGCAGGGTTAGTGGGGTGCTGGTGGTGCTCCTGAGTTCTGTTACGGTACCTGAGGAATAAACCAGCAGATGTGAGCAACGGCAACTGGAGCCCAGGAGAGAGGGCTCAACGCAGTGTTCTGCTGGCAATTTCTAGGTCTTGAGTTCTTTTCGGCCATGTCTGCCTGCTATTGAGCCAGGGTTTCAAAGCTGAGAGACTGGGGATTCCAGAAGTCTGACAATCAAGAAAGATGGCAGTAAAAGACATCACTCTTTCAGAAAGTTTGAGCTAATAATTTTTAAAATACAGTTTAGAAACAATAGATTGTAAATTTTTAATAGTGATTCCATTTGAGACCATCTTTAGAGAAGAGAGTTAAACTCAATTTGATGTACTCTTAGATTGACAGTTTTGATTTTTCTTCTCTCAGACTTTTTTTTAAGCTTGTTGTTCATACTTCTTTGATCATTTTATCTGGTTGTGACCGTTGTTATAGGAATACCTTATTGGTATAATTCGGTGCTGGTATATTTTGTTTATTGGCATATTATCAATATTTTCTTTGATTTTATTTCTCTCTAGGGTTTTCCTACATGGGAGCATCCACAAGCATGCAGAAGGAAATGGTGTCTGGTTTTGTGTGTGTGTGTGTGTGTGTGTGTGTGTGTGTGTGTGTGTGTGAGGTAGGAGAATGAGGAACAGGAGTTTCAGGACATCAGCTCTTTTTCTGGCAGACAATTTCAACAAAGGAAAATTAAATATGTCATAAACTGAAAAGTAAGTCCATTTCTTTACCTAAGCCCCATTTGCCTTATGATTAATGCCAGTTCCTTCAAAACGGCAAATTAGATTTCTGCCTATGTCAATTTTCAAAGTTCTTGAGAGTATATTCTTTGAAGTTTGGGCGCTATTTTTGTGAGATATTGTAAGAGACTGCACTGAGGACTACCATTTAACTGGGATTTTTAAGGCTAAAACCCCTCATAGGAAATCAAACTAAAATGAGAGCCATCTAGTCCCCATTGAGCTTTTAGCCTTTACCATCTTTTTAGCTTACAGAAGTTTCTTGTTCCCAGTCCTCCTTTGTACAACATCTCAGGGCAGTTTGTACTGGAAAACTGACTTCTCTTACTTCCCTCTTATTAAGTTTCTATGCCCCTTACCAATTTCAACCTAATAATTTGCAGATTTCATTTGGCTTCATTTATTCCCATTGTTGCTATTTCGAGGCCTTCCCAATTGCTGCATGACATTCAACTCTGGAAGCATTCTTGGGGTTTTTCCTTTCAATTAAATGCTTCCAGAAACAAAATTTCAGAAAATGGGTTCACCCTAGCTGACTCAGATCTGAAAGCCTTTCCAAAGAGATTTTCACAGGGAAAATATTACTGGCTTTAAACCTCAAGCAGTGAGTTCTGGGCTGCACTTTGAATTTGGCTTTCATTTTTCATATCTCCGGCAATGTAAAAATCCCAGCAAAGTAACAGTCTTTTCTAAGAAGGGCCCAGATCTCTGGAATGTACTTGTTCTCTTTATCCAAAGGAATTTCAAGGTACAGTGTAAACTTGCTTTTCTTGCCCTGACCAACTGAAAGCAGCAAAGCTCTTATTTATATTCCGGTTTAAAAGGTTTTCCATTAATGGAAATTTTTACTCATCTTCCATAAAGTGGTATGAGGATGAGTGAGCTCAGTCTATTGTGAAACTTTGCATATGTAAAATATGCTTTTTATTTCCTTCCAATGACACCTTCAGAGGCAAGCAAATGAGTTTCTAATAAATTCTTAAAGGTACATTCCCTGTCCTTGCTACATGAAGTGTGGACCAACCACATCCTTTTCACCTGGGAGCTGGTTAGAAATGCAGACTGGGGCTTCACCCCAGACTTACTGAATCAAAATCTGCATTTTCAGGATCCTCAGATGATTCACATACACATGGAAGTCTGAGAAGCACACCAACAAGAGTCCAGGTGGTGTTGCTGCTGCCACTGTTGACCAGACCACAGTCTTGAGATGCCAGAGTCTAGAAAATGGAAGGAGAAAAAGTACAGTGGTACTGTAGAAAAGAGATGGCCAGAACGAATCTCTAGAAGCAAGACAGCAACATCAGGCAACCGTGGACCCTGTTAGGTAAAGAATTTGAGGAAAGGTTCTTTGGAGGGTCAGTAGAAGAAAAAGAAGTTCTGGAGGAAGAGAATGATAATGAGGGCCTTTCATACATACACATGCACACATGCACATATCTATGTACGTATGTGTGTGTATGTGTGTACAATTCCTAATTTCATAACGATTTTGTAAGGTATACATTTTCAGCTTTTTTTTAAGATTTTTATTTATTTATTTGAGAGAGTGAGCAAGAGAGAGAGAGAGAGCAGGAGCAGGGGGAGAGGAAGAAGCAGGCTCCCCACTGAGCAGGGAGCCCAACTCGGGGCTCCATCCCAGGACCCTGAGATCATGACTTGAGCTAAAGGCAGACACTTAACCAACTGAGCCACCCAGGTGCCCCTCAGCTTTTTTATAGAAGAAGAAAACTGAGGCTCTTTGAGTTTAAGGAACTTACCTAAAAATCACATAAGAAGTCAGTAGTGTGCTTGAATTCAAAGCTAGACTTAGGGGGCACCTGGGTGGCTCAGTCAGTTAAGTGTCTACCTTCGACTGGGGTCATGATCTCTGAGTTCTGGGATCTATCCAGACCCACACTGGGCTCCCTGCTTAGTGGGGAGCCTTCTTCTCCCTCTCCGTCTACCACTCCCCCTGCTTGTGCTCCCTCTCTCTCAGTCAAATAAATAAATAAAATCTTAAAAAAAACAAAAAACAAAAAAAACTAGACTTAGCCAACTTCCAAGCAATTATCAGAAAAAAACTGTTCTCACTTTACCGTCTTCCCACAATCTAATGATTAAGTGATTAATCATTTTAATCTCTAACGGATAACCTTACTAGAATTAGTACCTGAATAAAAAGAAGCATAAGATAAAATCTTGTTCTCAAAACAAAAACAAAAACTAAAAAACCATAGATATTCAGTATAAATTGAAATTTTTTAACCAAATTTTTTATCAAAAATTATACTTTAAAAAAAGAGATTCCACTTAAAGTCAAGTAGTCACAAATCTCTCATATTTAGAAGGCATTTTCTAAGTTACTTTATTCCGAATATCGAATTACTGTTTAGGAAAGACCCACTAGCCCGAATGCAGGTCAGTCAATACCAGACGAACAAGGTCAATTAGTGGAATCAGTAAAAAGAAAGGAAGTTTAAGAAGGGTATGGTAATTATTCCTGGAGCAAAAGTTCACATTTTTTAAGCATAGAATATCCTCCTAAACAAAACTTTAGAAGTTCACATTTAAAAGTAGTACAGCATGTAGTTACATTGTGAAAGTCATGAATGTAACCCCAGCAGAGATGAATGAAAAAAATGAACATCCCTAATGTATTAGTGGATACTTGTGACAACATCATTCATGGGTTTAATATGTACTGGATCTCAAACAACTTAAATGAAGATGGTTTACTCTGGAAAATCAGGACTGATGACTCAAAGAGTAGCCCTATTAATGTCAAAGGTCCATGATGAAGATAAGTGTAATTAGTACCAATAAAATTGTTCTTATGAAAAATGAGAATAGAACAGCTATGTTCCTTAAATAACATTTACATAACAAGTGATTTTCAACATGTAGGTATAACTAAATTAATAAGTTAAACATTAAAGGTAGATTTTAACTATCCCATCTATACCCCAAAAACTATTTTTATTCAAGTTGACCCAAAAAATTTCTGTTGAATTTTCTCATTGAAAAAAAATGGAGGGAAGCCTCCCTAAGAAAATTGCACAACAATGTGATAAATAATAACAGTGAACTATGTACAAAACGCATACAGAGGAAGGAGCAGGTAATTGGGGTGACCAGGGAAGGCTTCTCGGGAGATGACATCTGAGCTAAATTTCAAAGGCAAACAGAAAAGTAATTGAAGGAAAACAGTGCAAACATAAGAAACCACATGTCCTGAGTCACAGAGGGGACAAGACATGGCATGCTCGAAGAAGTGTATGGTTTATAAGACATGTGAGAGAGGGTGGATGTAGAAACATATTTTCAGCTGGAAGAAACTTTTACCTGCTGACCCTGGGGCGAAGGTGGGAGACAGAAACAGAGCATCTTATCAGAATTACCTGAAAGGTCACCTTCCTTCTAAAATTGGGTTATTTCAACAAAAATACTTGATGACCATTTTCTTGCTCTTGTGTACAAGCAACCAGGCAACACAGAATCACAGTACAAGCCTAGAGGTAAAAGCAAAGTGATGCTCTTAAAGAAAAAATGGGTCAAGGAATTTCTAATTTTCTAGAAACAAAGCCTGAAAACTAACTGAACAGTTCAAAAGAGGAGACATGGAAATCTTAGCCTTAGTTGAGAGCAGTTTTTTCCATCACATTTCTCTCCAGCAAGGGCAACCAAAGATAATGACTTCTCTCACACATTTATAAACTTTGTGTAGGGATGCACATTTTTCCAGCCACAGGACACTCTCACTCTTTTATTATATTTATTATATTTATTTTTTATATTTCATTATATTAAGTGCTCAGTGTCATTATAAAGATAGTAATGATATTGTTAAATAGCCAACTCTGCTATTTGCAGGGGAGGGGGCAATAATTAACACACTTGTCTTGCATGCAATGACCAAGGTGGCCCTTACTAGAGCAAATGGAAAGTCAGTCCCCCTTCCACTAACAGAACACCTTCATGAAGCACAGTTTGGGTCATTTCAGAAGAGTTATTTCATCTCCTTTTCCAGTCCTTAAGAGTTCAAAAAATAAAGAAAAAAAAATGAAGTCTTAAGCTCAGAGCATTCGATAATAAATACATTCAAGAAGTCTGCTTTCATATATAATTTCACTCCTAATAAAACAGAATTGAATGGATACTTCCTTAACATGATCCTCTATCAACCCAAAAACCAACCCCATGCATAACAGAGAAACACTGGGGATATTTTCATTCAATTTAGGAAAAAGACGAAGACATCCACTACCACCAGTATCATTTAACATTGTTCTTGAAGGGCCAGTCAGCAATTGTATAAAAGAGGAATTGGAACATATACACATTTTACAGAGGAAGTAAAAATTATTATTGTCAGATGACATGTTGGTTAATAGGGAAAGTCCAAGCACGACTGCAATAAATATATCAACCAGATGCTAATTAGAACTAAACGGACTGTTTAAAAATGGATAAAATAATAAGAAAATTCTGGAAAACTATGAAAAGATGAGTAATATAACATTAAGATAAAACAATCGAATACTAGGAAAAAAACTAGGAAAAATATTTTTTTAATCTTAGAGAGGGAAAGTCCTTCCTCATAGTGACACAAAATCCAAAACCTAATAAAGGAAAGCTGAATGAATTTAACTACATAAAAACTAAAATATTCTGCATGAAAAAATACTCAGAATAGGCAATAAAAAATTGCAAAATGTAACACATATCACAGACATAGGGCCAGTCTCCTTAATTTATAAAAGCCCTTAGACATCAATACAAAAGATCAACAAGCCAGTAGAGAAATAAATGATACTTAACAAAAATGGAAATATATATGGCTCAAATATCATATTTCATCAATTCTAAGTTTCCTTTTTATATGTTAGCATTTCTGAAATCTGGATGAGTCTTATAATCAATGGGTCCTTAAAAGTGATGAATTACAGTCCATAAAAAAAATATTAAACTACACTCATAGGGAGAGAAAATCAAATTAAAACTACAATGAAATAATATTTTTCACCAATCATGTTGACAAAATAAAAGTATAAAAATACTCTATTAGCAAGGAACAGACCAACCGGCACTCTCACACACTGTGGAGGTAAAAATCACTACAATTTCAATGGAGAGCGGCTTGGCAATATCCAAAAACAATTAAAATGTACACTTTGATCCAAAAACTTTAGTTGTAGGAATTCATCCTAAAGAAATATTTTTACATATGTGAAATGAAGTATGTACAAATATGTATTAATTATATCATTGTTTATAAAATCAAAAGACTGTAAAGAATATATACTTACATCCATAAATAAATTACCCTATACCCATGAATAAATTATCCTCTATCTATAAATGGAATAAGATGCAGCCATTTAAAATAATGAAGCAGTGCTTAAATACATTGATTTGGAACAATATACAATATATAATTAGTGGAAAAAGTAACATATAACACAGTATATAAAATACTGCCATTTGCAAGGGTAATAGGTATATATAAATGGAAATGAATATGGTTATGACTGTATATGCATAGACTATTTGTGAAGAATACACAAAAACCCGGTAACTGAAGAGACTGAGTGACAGGGGTGAATGGGAGACTTAATTTTCACAATCTATCTTCTTGTACCTTAGAAATGTACATGTGTATATGAAACATATTCAAACAATTAAAATTTTAATTTTAATGTAATATTTATAAAGTTTCTAACCCCCTTAAAAGCAGGGCATAGAAAGATTTGAGTATCACTATCACAATCCCTTCATTATATGGAGAAGAAAATTCATCTATGATTAAACAACTTGCCCAGAATCTATCCTGGCAGACTATTTCAATGTCCTTTCCAATGCTAAGGTTCTGTTTTTATCTTATTTTATTTATGTTAAGGAATACGGTGAATTAGATATAGGAAGGCATAGTTTCATCACCACTCATTGAATCCTGACCTAATCTAGGAAAAAATCCTCAGAAAATCACATTAAGAAGGTATGTTAGCAGATAAGGCTGCATCCACTCTTAAACAGATGGAAGAGTCAATGTGCTTAACAAACCTCCCTCATTCTGGTCTGTTCTCCATTTCTCAAACAAGGGAACAATCACATAAAACGTGAACTGGTTTCTTTGTCAATCTGCCAATTTGCACTAACGGTCAAACTATGGCCACCAAATTCTTGAAGTTCTCTCCAGTTGCATCCGAAAGAAGGAGGGATAAATTACAATATACAGGTGTTCGAGAAACATCACTGTTTCCAAATAATACACCACCAGTATCAGATATCTGGGAACTCATGATGAGTAGTGATATCCATCTGTCAAAACTACCCAGTTGCTAGTTAAGCATAATATATCAGTGACCCGACTTCAGGTTAGGGTTAGGGTTAGCACCTCCTGCTCCGAGCAGCCATAGCACCACCCAAAGAGAATATCACAGATTAGTAATTTTAATTTCTGGAGTACTCATCAATTTAGCTCTGGCTGTTTGCTTTTATTTGCTTTCTGGTTTTATTATTCTTCCTCTTTTACTTGGCAAATGACAGAGTTTGGTAAGGTCTCCTTTCCAGTAAAACCTAGCCAAAAATACATGATGATTTTAGGGATTCATTCATGCACTATAAAACCTAAGCCTTACTTAAAAAGACATAAACCAAAATCTCTCTCAGAATTTAAAAACTCTTCATATTTTATCTATATTTTCCTAGGGCTTTTAAAGTGAAATTAGCATTATGTATATGTTTTTAAATAGAGAATACAATTATTACTTCAGAAAAAAATTATTACTTTTATTCAGATCATATTTTGGCCATTATCCTAGTTGTTACAGTGGTTTATTTAAATAAGACAAAAAATAGGATAGAACTCTGTAGTTTCTAACTTCATAATAGAAAAATAATATATATTATAATATCCAGAGTTGCTAAGCATGCAGGAAAACACACCTTTATTACATATACTAAGAGCTAAAGTGTGAATTAAGAGAGCCTCTGTGTAACACAAATTGGCAAAGCATAACAAAAAATTTAAGAATATTAATATCTTTTGACCTAGCGATCATATTTCTAAAAACATATTACCTTAGAGAAAAACTTAAGGACACAAGAAAAGATTTAACCTCAAGGGCTTTCCTAGTAATTAAATAAAATTAATTGATAAAATGAAATGCAAAAGTAACATAAAATGGTTCTGAACAGTTTACAGATTCCAGAACAGTAGAGGAAGGACTACTGAAAATTCATACCACCATAAAGCAATGAGAAAAATCATCAAAATTATATCATCATTTTCACAGCTCTAGAGAATAAAGGCTTGCAACAATCTGAAGAGTATTTATTAAGGAAAAATAACCAAATCCCGATAAGACCAGCAAGTTTAATGGCATTTTAACTTACACTAATCTTGTCCCTCTCTACCCAGCTCTACTATAGCCTTGAAAGCCAACTGTCTTACACGTACAGTGGCCTGGCAGCCACTAGAGTGAGAAAAATGGGTTTGGAGTTCCCCAAATATCCCATCCCGAGTATCTATCTCTATTTCATCTGTCTGAGAGCTTACTGGAAAACTTCACTCTGAATTTATCTTTATTTATCTCCAACTCAAAGCTCACTCTATCTTATCCCCAAGGCATTTGTTAAAAATGATCAGTAGTAATTTTTTAACATAGCAGCACCCTAAAGCAGCATTACCAGTTGGGGTTAACAAAACACCGACCAAAAAACTTAAAAGGAAAAGTTGAGGAATGGTTATCTATATGGGATTTTGAAAAGATCCTACATAATCCTCGGAATCTAGAAAGCCACACACATGTACAAGACAGTATGCATTCCCAGGAAACACCTGAGAAGGCTTAAATCTCTCACATCTGACTGACCTTGAGGCTTTGCACAATCAAGAAGTTAAGGACAGGGTAGTGTTGTAAACTTCCTGCTAGAATATTGAAAGCATGCTCCAACACACACACAGAACCCCTTGGCAAAGGCTGGGAGGGGAGACCTATTGGTTCAAGACACTCAGGGAAATCTCTATCCAATCAAGAGCTGGCAACTAAAGTAAGCAGAGATTCATTGGCCACACATGACAAAAAATACAGACTTTACAGAATTAGTCCAACTAAGTCACCAAATAAACAAAAAGTAACAATAACAACCACAAAAACAAACAGCAGTAACAACAAACCCTGAAAGAGGAAATCTAATTTTCAGAGCCATTATATTGCATTATTTAAAATGTCCACTTTTCAACATCAACAACAAAAATGAGACATACAACGAAGTGGGAAAGTGTGGCTTACACACACATCTACACAAAAGGCAGGTAATAGAAATCATCCTTGCTGAAGCTCAAAGATTGTACTTGTTAGACTTTAATTCAGATATTATAAATATGTTCAAAGAACTAAAAGAAATCATGTCTCAAGAAGAAAAGAAAGTATGAGCATGGTGTCTCATTAAAGAAAGAACATCTATAAAGAAAAATTAAAAAGAACCAAATAAAAATACTGGAATTGAAAAGAACAATAATTGGAATAAAAAATTCATTACAGGGGCTCAAGAGCAGATTTGAACTGGCAGAAGAAAGAATTGGGGAACTTGAAGACAGATCAACTGCCATTATCCAGTCTGAAGAACAGAAAGAAAAAATAATAAATAAAACTAAGCAGAGCCTCAGAGATATGTGTGACACGAGGAGCTGTTGCAAATACAAATAATGGGAGGAAAGAAGAGAGAGGAAAGGGCAGAAAGAATACATGAAGAAATAATGTTCAAAATTTCCCCAAATTTGATGAGAAACATTCATCTACACATCCAGGAAGTTCAACAAACTCCAAATAGGGCAAGATTAAAGAAATCCACAAATATATAATAGTCAAACTATAGAGAGACAAAAACAAAGAGAGAATCTTCCTTCATTACTCATCACATACAAGGGATCGTCAATAAAATAAGCTGATGATTTCTTATTGGAAACCAGTAAGGCCAGAAGACATATGCCAAGTAATAAAAGGAAAAAAAAAAAAAAAGTCGACCAAAAATTCTACATACAGCAAACTCTTGTTCAAAACAAAGAAGAAATCAAGACATTCCCAAATAAATAAAAACTAAGAGAATTCACTGCTAGCAGAACTACTAAATAAATAGAAATACTAAAAGGAGTCCTTCAGGGTGAAATGGAAGGGCATTAATCAAATCCACATGAAGATATAAAGGTCACCATTAAAAGTAACTATATAGATAAATATAAAAGACAGTATGAATGTATATTTTTCTCTCATTCCGTTTTTCCTAAAGTATTTAAAGGAAGCTGTATAAAACAATAAATAATAAACTGTGTTGATAGCTTGTAACTTATAGAGATGTAATCTGTATGACAATAACAGTAGAAAGGAAGAGGAAAACAGTTATATTGGAACAATGTTTTTATATACTATTGAAATTAAGGATGGCATTAATCTGAACTAGATATTTTTAAATCAAGATGTTAATTACAATCTCCAGGAAAACCACTAAGAAAATGACTATGAAAATTTTATATATATATATATAATTATTATTTCATATATAAAGAATATGAAATTACTATATATATATGGCTAAAATATATCTACTTAATAAAAAGAAGGTAGTCATGGTGGAATTGAGAAACAAATAAAAATTGACAAACTGAACAGAGAGACCGAACAGGAAAAAAAGAGAAAACTCAAATTACTAAGATCAAGAATGAAAGCTCATTGCTACTGACCATAAAAAATAAAAAGGATTACAAGAGCATGCTATGAACAATTGTATATTAACAACCTCAATGATCTGCAATGAAATGGTCAAATTTCTAGACACACACAAACTCCTGAATTAAGATTCATAAGTAAGCTTATGAAGATATAAAAAATCTGAATAGATCTCTAACAAGTAAAGAACTGAATCAGTAATCAAAAAACTTCCCCTGAAGAAAAGATCACGCCCAGATAACTTCAGTATTGAATTCTACCAAATGTTTGAGGAGAAATTAACACAAATCCTTTACAAAGTTTTCCAAAAAATAGGAGAGAATACTTCCCAGCTCCATTTTATAAAGCTATTATTATCGTGATCAAAAACAAAAACATCATCACAAAAAAAGAAAACTATAGACTAATATCCCTTATAAATATAGACACAGAAATCAACCAAATACCAGCAAACTGAACCCAACAACATATAAAAAATATAATACACTATGACCAAGTAAGATTTATCCCAGAAATGAAAGGTTGGTTTAACATACAAAAATTAATCAATGTAATACACCATATTTATGAAACAAAGGACAAAAACCACATGATCATCTCAATAAATGCACAAGATACGTTTGACAAAATCCAACACCTATTTACATTAAAAATACTCAATGAACAAGAAATAGAAAGGAATTTCCTCAACCTGATAAAGGCATCTACAAAAACAGCCACAGCTAACATCATACCAATGGTGACACAGGCTAGCTGATAAAATGACAAAAGAATAACTTTACAACCACGTCCAATTCTTTGCCCAACACTTAATTTTAAAAAATCTTAAGCCTTCAGAGAAGTTGCAAGAATAATACAATGAACACCCACATGCCCTTCACCTAGAAACACCAGTTTTTAGTATTTTGCAATACTTTCAGGCAGAGAAAGAGACTTTTTTCTGAACTGTTTAAAACTCATTTGTAAACATCCTACCCTTAATTAAGCAATTAAGCATGCACCTCCTAAGGCTAAGAAGACTTTCCTTTTTCCTTTATAACCACAATGCAACTGTCACACTCAGGGAATTTAATATCAATCAGTACTATCATCGAAAATACGGTCTATCTTCAAATCTTCCCAATTTTCCTAATAATGTCTATTAAAGGATTTTCTTCAATCCAGGATCTAGTCCATGCTCATGCGTTGCATTTAGTTGTCACGTCTCTTTCATCTACTTTATCTAGAACAGTTGCCCAAATTTTTATTTTCCTTCACAACACTGACATTTTTTAAGAATCTGGGCCCAGACTGAATTTGGATTTGTCTGTTTCCTCATAATAAGGTTCAGTTTTAACATATTTTGTTGGAGTACTACATAGGTAATGTTTCAACCATTACTTAAGAGGGCAGGTTTGTTTCTTTAGAATGGTGGTGCTATTTCTTCATTTTTGTGCAAGCATTTTTTGTGGGTAAAATATCAAAAGTATGTTTACCAAAATTCCTCTGCATCAGTAGCTTCTCAGAAAAAATCACAGAACAGCAAGTCCTAAGATGGCCATGACTCAAAGGGTCAGTTTACAGTTCATAAAGGGATAAGCAGTATGAAATCCATACATTTATACACATTGAATTCATTATTTGATTTAGACAAATCTCTGGAGATTTCTTAATTATCAGCTCCTCTTTTCACTGAACAGACATGTGTCTATTAGTTGCAAACACAGTAGAGTCTGGGGTATAATACACTAATACACTAGTGAGGCAATGGTGAGCCCTTTCTTGACCCCATTATTTAAGATCACTGTCCACCCCACTCCAACACATTTTCTCCACCTTCTCTGTTTTGCTTTTCTCCTTAGCATTTTTCACTCTTTGACATACGTATATTTCACTTTTTCTCCCGGCTGTTGTCTACCTTGCCCACTAGAATGCAGGCCTCATGAGGATGGACATTTTTATTTTTCTAGCTTCACTACTGTCCTCCCAGCACTTAGAACAGTCAGGCTCTTGATTCCAGTAGGTCCAAAGTAAAAAGTGTTATTACATGAATGGGTGAATGAATGAATGAATGGTTTCACTTCCTGCATTTAAATATGCCAAAGTCAGTGTATGTGGGTGGTTCAGTCGGTTGAGCGGCCAACTCTTGATTTCGGCCCAACTCATGATCCAGCCCTGTCGGACTCCACACTCTGCAGGGAGTCTGCTTGAGGATTCTTTCTCTCTATCCTTCTCCCTCTGCCCCTCCCCCTGCTTATGTGTTCGCTCTCTCACTCTCTAAAATAAATAAATAAATCTTTAAAAAAATATATGCCAAAGTCACAGGGGTAGTAAGAACTTGGGATTATTTGAGCCACATAACTCCTTTTCAAATATAATTTGATCAAGCTGTCTTTAAACTCATCTCTTCTCATAGGTTTGTTACAGAAAAAAATTACAAATGGGTCATTTAGTAGATCAGAAAAATGAACACAATTATTAACCAAGTTGTGACAGGCAAATACAAAACTCTTACAGATCTTGACCATAAAGCTCTGGATAGGATACCTTCCACTAGAAGGTTTGGGAAGGTCTCCAACTTGCTTACAGCCAGGGTTGCCTTTGAAGTTTTGAGGAAGTGGGAGAAACCAAAGGGGTATTTAAAAGAAGAAAACAGACAGTTAAAAAAAAAAAAAAGAAAGAAAGAAAGAAAACAAAACAAAACAAAACAAAACAAAAAAAAGGACTGGAGAATAAAATGAATTCTCTATGGCCTCCTTTCCTTCCCTCCACCATGTCTTTCCATCACCCCCAAGCCCCCTAGGCTTATGCATAGTTTAACATCAGCCTTTAAAGTACATTTGCACTCATTCAATGAGGACTGTGGGAAGGTCATAAAGAAAACAGTCAACAGACTGGATATCATCTTCCCATCTAGACTGTAAGGTCAGAACTGAGGGTCTCAGAAGGAAAGCCTCTTCACAAGAAAGGAGAAACTGATTTCAGGGCAAAATATCCTTTCTCTGAATGAATTCAAAAGTTCTTGTCAAACTATATCTTTTGTAAACACTTGAATGGTATAAACCAGTAAGTATGGTAAAGCCTTTTTCACATTAATTAAAATTTGAGAGCATAAGAATTATTACATAATAAAAATAAGGTTTAAGAACCTTCCTATATTTGATTATTTTTTTATGGAGGGATGACATACCTTTGTAAAGTTTGAGATTTTTGGTTTTAATCCAAAACTATCTTACCAAATTTTAAACTAACCACAGGACCTCCTTAACTTAGAATTCTAAATTCTCATTCACCAAATGGCACATTCTCAGCATGTAAAACCCATTGTGTTCCCAGCACCCAGGAGGGTAAAGGGAAGTCAAAAGGGGATTCATTGCTTAGAAACTTCAATCTTGAGTTTTGACTCTGAAACTGTTGACAAAGGTTTGATTTCCTCTCTGGGAACATGTAAGAAAATGGTAAGAGGCCATTCCACTGCTAGAAAGAATGACTTAGTGTGAAATATATTTATGGTCATTGCCAATTTTATGTTCAGGGACTGAGAGCAGACAGGGAGAGAGGAAAGAGGTACTGAGAGCTCCTTGCTAACCTCCATACTACAAGTTAGAAAATCCTGACAGCCTCTCTGATACCACACACTTCCCTCCTGCTGAGGCCTTCAAAACTTCACCTTCTTGGAGAAAACACAAAAAAGACAAAAGAAAGTTTTTTGGCTTCTAAACTAGACTGGCCTTTCCTCTGAAGAGCCAGGCAGCCGCTGCGCCAGACTCGGGCTTCTGGCAGGGCTCTCTGCAGCCAGAGGATCACATCACGCTGTTTGGCTGCACAAGCCCATGGTTAGCGCTGCTCCCCACACGAATCCAGCCAACAACAAACAGCCCTTCTTACCATTCAGCCTTGACCCTGTGCACATGTTCACAACATTCTCAAGCACCGTGCTGAAACTGGATGGGAAAGATTTGTTTGAAGATTTATAAAGATAGAGGCGGTAATCCAACCTGCCTCCATTAAATATTTAAGTTGAGAGTTCCTAAATTTTGAGAGTTCCTAAGTATCTACTTCCAAAGAAGGAAAAGCATTTAAGAACTCTGCTTGAATTTAGTATGAATCTGCTCGGACATTCCAACAAGTCACCATTTAAAATCGAGCAGGCTCTGTGTTTGAGGGCACTGACCAGACTCCCCCTGGGGTCTAGTTGACCTGGACAACAATGTAAAAGTCTGTCAGTGGACCTTCGAAACCAGAAAAAAAGTTAATGCAGGGGCGCCTGGGTGGCTCAGTTGGTTAAGCGACTGCCTTCGGCTCAGGTCATGATCCCGGAGTCCTGGGATCGAGTCCCACATCGGCGGGGAGTCATGATCCCGGAGTCCTGGGATCGAGTCCCGGCTCGGCGGGGAGCCTGCTTCTCCCTCTGACCCTTTCCCCTCTCATGCTGTTTCTCTCTCTCTTTCTCTCAAATAAATAAATAAAATCTTTAAAAAAAAAAGTTAATGCACAGATGATTTGATTGTATTTTCCAAATTAAGCAAATTAAGCTACTTATCTTGAGCAGGGTGGTATTCAGAACTTTCACAAATTTTAATCAACTGTTGGTAAATACTATGATTGGAATTCTGCATTCTTAGAAATATCAAAGGCTTGGTATTGTTCATCCATTTATCCCTCAGCAAATATTTGTTGAGTGCCTACTATGTGCTAAGCTCTGTTTTAGATAGCAGGAATACAGCATGAACAAAACAATGTCCCTGCCCTAACGGGGCTTGTATTCTACCAGGTCAGTGGGAAAAAGAGAATGATAGAGAAAAAAACAAACTTATCAGATAGCAATAAAAAAGCTCCAGGAAAAAACAGACAAGATCAATTTGATAAGGAGTGTCAGATGGCAGAGCAAACAGGGTCACCTGGCAGCAAAACAGGGTCGCCATTTTAGATGGCATTGGTGAGGAAAGACCTCACTAAGAAGGCGAAATTCAAGCAAAGACTTGAAGGAGATGAAGGAGCCAGACCTGGACATCTGGGGATGAACATTCCAGGCAGAGGGTTCCACAAGTACAAAAGACCTGAGATAAGAGTGTCTGACATGTTTGAGGAATCGCAAGAAGCCTAGCGTGTGTGGGAAGGTGTATGCGAGGGGGGAGCATCGGAAGGTAAGTTGGGGATGGAACCTTAGCTTTAACTCTGAAAAAGAAAGGACACCAATGGAGGATTCAGAGCAGAAAGAGGCAAACCCTTAGAAAGGATTATTCTAGCTGATAACTAACTTCCATTTTTTACTTCACCCTAGTTTCTTGGCACAATATCAATCCGGCAGACCGCAAATAGAATATCAATATGGCATGTAATGGTATTGGGCAGGAGGGAAGGTCCTGTTGAGTGTGAATATGGGACCTGCTTCTTCTGTACCTTTCAGCATTGGTTAGACCTGTGCTGTCCAATATGGTAGCCACTCCCCAAAGGGCTATTGAGTACTTGAAATGTGGCTAGTCTGAAATAAGAAGGGCTCTAAGTATGAAATACACACCAGAAGGTGAAAACATAGTATGAAAAAAGAAAAAAAGAATGTAAAATGTCCCATTAATATTTTTATAATGCTTATATACTGAAATGATAATATTTGGGATACAATGAGTTAAATACAGTGTATTATTAAATTTATTTCACCTGTTTCTTTCTTATTTCTTTCAATGTGGCTACTAGAAAATTTAAAAATTGCAAATGTGGTTCACTTCTGTTTTCATTGGACAGAGCAGGGTTGGAATGCTGCTAGAACAGTGCCTAGAATTTCCCAAGGTGGCTAAGGAGACCTAACAGCTCCTTTAATGAAGAGAAAGAATGACTCAGACTGAAGAATACTGTCTCCCTGTGAGCAAAAAGAAAGGCACTGGCATTTCAAGGCAAAGAGGCAGCTTGTTCGTGCCACCTTGTGTAGGAAGGCAATAATCAGACACCAAGAAGCTATCTGGTAGGTTTCTTCTCAGGAAACTAATCCAGGAAATTCTGGCTTAAAACATTTAGGTTCGATATACAAATTAATGTCCTAAATTCAAACAGTTACCATTGAAAGCACTACAACTAAAAATTATTCAGCTCTGCAAGAAAGGGAGACATCTACTAAGTGCTGTTAGTAGGCAGGACACTTTGTATGTACCATCCCATGAAATCCTCACAGCGGTATGGGACTTCTTTTATTTAAATAAGAAAAAAAGGGCGCCTGGGTGGCTCAGTTGGTTAAGCGACTGCCTTCGGCTCAGGTCATGATCCTGGAGTCCCGGGATCGAGTCCCGCATCGGGCTCCCTGCTCAGCAGGGAGTCTGCTTCTCCCTCTGACCCTCTCCCCTCTCATGCTCTATCTCATTCCCTCTCTCAAATAAATAAATAAAATCTTTAAAATAAATAAATAAATAAATAAATAAATAAATAAATAAATAAATAAGAAAAAAAAAATGAGAGTGGGGTAGTTTGGGGTTCCAAAGCCCTAAATTTTCTTTGAAATCTCTGATTTTATTTCTACAGCAAGAGGCAAGAGATCCTTATCTTTTCCGTTTTGCATAAAACTCTTCCGAGCTGGATTAGCTTTGTAGGTCCTGTTTGCTATGGCATATTTAGATGGCAGAAAAAAACATAAGGTTCCTGGATATTTTTTGCCAAGAAGAGGTCCCTTATTTTATGAATGAAGAAAGTGGGGCTCAGGGGTATATTCATTTGCTAGAGGAGCAGAGCTGAATTAAATCCCTACCCCCACTGACTCCAAAGACTATGTCCTCCCACCAGAGCCCATTGGCCAGATCCTCGGTGGATTATACAGAACTCACCTGTTATATCCCCTGACTCTATTAATACTATGGTTATGGCTACCCTACCCTATGGAAAACTCAAGCCTCTTCTGTACCAGCATTTGGACAATACCTGGGATGAGAAAGAAACAAGAGTTAACATGGAGAAGGAAGCAACACTTAACATCTGCACAGGTCTCAAGGAACAAATACAGCTGGAAAGGCCAGGGGACTCTCCTTAGAGAACCTCAACACTCTTCCAGAAAACCTTCAGTCTCATACTATTTGGTTTTATACTAATGTGGAAACATATCAAGCCATTGAAATGCCTTTCCATCTCTGAGCAATGAATCCTAGGGTCGTATAATAAACTACAACCTACATATTCAGCAACACGAGTGAGAGAACCCAGCCACTGGAGTTCTCTATTCTATTCCTGGCTCTCACTACCATCCTATTGTACTGTCTTACCCTTATCCTGGGGGGAAAAAGAAAAGCTTCCTCTATTTCTATCATTGTTCTAAACAAAACCCACAAATACATTTCATGAGTGAAGACCTTCATGAGATCCAAAATGGATGAGAGCCTCTTCCTCCTCATTCTAGACTTATTGGAGGCACCAGACATGTTTTGATATTTCAGAGAAGCTTTATGACTGAAGAGTCAAAACTAGCTTATCTTTCTAGTTTTTTAATATAACTTGTGGTAGAGTTACAATAATAGGTAGATTTTTTTGCATCTCTGAATATAATTTATAATAATATTAACTATTTAAAAATACATGAGACTGTGCATTTGTCAAAACTCATGGATATGTATAACAAAGGGAGTGAATGTAACTATGAATAAATTAAAAATTAATGCATTTTTTTAAAAAAAGTAAATTCTAAAATGTAGTGATGACCTGTTATTATATTAGAAAAAATAATCCCATTAACCTGTATTTAGAGTCTATCAAATAACTTGCTTCCTGGGAGAATTAAGAGCTTTTCTGAGTCAGGAAATTATAGAACTGAAAAGGTTCTAACAAGCTCTTGTTTTACTTATGAGGAAACTGAGTCTCAGCGAGGTTAGCGGGAAGGCTCTGGGCCACAAAACTGGCCAGTGACAGAAGCACGACAGGACCCGTTCTCCTCAGACTGGCCAGTGATCTTTGCCCACAACCATGCCCCCTAAGGGAGACAGAACACATCTGCATGCTTTAAAACTATCCAGAGCAATATAGTAGCAAAGGCAAAACTTTTAAAAATACCAAACAACTTCATTGCCACTTTTCCTCGCACTTGGTCAAATGCTTTTACTTAACTGATAGAAGTTTAGAGTAAACATCCAGTTTGGTTATAAATGAAATCTTGCTTCAATATATGAAATTTTTGCACTGGAAAAAAATCCTTACAGCCTGATGTTTTTCTGGCACGCGTTCTGTTCTTTCAGTTGGTGTGCTTAGTTATTAAAGACAGCTGTGTCCATTGTTGATGAATATTATGGATGCTGAAAACCTAATAACAAAACCAAAAATTCTCAAGAGTTCCCTCCCTCTCCTTTTCTTGAACTTGAAACTGAAAAGAAACACATTCTCCACCAATGTCAAGAACTGTCACTCCTGTCATCTACCAATCACTTTCATAAATTCAGATTGGCGAGGGAAAAGAACCCTAAAGTCAACACAGCCCGACAACCAAAATGTGGAAGTACATTAAAACTTGTTTTGTCAGATTAAAGCATGAAAAAAAGTAAGATGTGTATTGGTATGAATGATGTGGTGAGAGTAATTTTTCATACTCATTTTGAAATTAAAAAGATGCTTTTCTATTACTGAATTTTCATTCTTAAAATACAACCAAAGTATACCACCGTATAATGGCTAACTGCTTCTATTGATATTTGACTACATTACAAATTTATATTTAATCAGACTGAAAATGAAACAGGTACCTTTTCCCCCCCTCACTGAAGAAAATGTCATGGACAAACCATGGCCTTTCTTTTGGTTCGTTATGAGTAACATTTTTTACTTGTGTTTAACTCCAGCAATATTCAGGGGTTTAAAAAGTCCCCACATAGGACATCTGGAACAGAATACTGTTAATCACGATCACATTGTCTGATTCTGATGTGTATCACGGAGAACAGAAGAGGCACTAGGCAAAACAGCAGTGCAGAGAATTACGTGATAGATAATGTTTGACACTGGATATAACTCTGGGTTGATTATACATTTCATGGTGCTCCTTGCACAGAAGGTTCATCCAGATCCTGGAGGCCTGTCCCCTTTCCAAACAGCAAAATCTGCTCAATATTTCAAGCTGGCCCTTCTAAACCACAGTAAGAATTTAGGTGGGTTTACAAGGGATGATTCACTGCACTGACTCAGTGTAGGCTCAGAGATGGGCTTTAGAAGACAATGTTGGATATGTTCGGGGGAAATATTCTTCTGTGTGTCTGTGGTCCAGTATCCCCCAGTCTTTGGGAGGACAGTGGCTCCCTGCGATCCAAACACATTGTTGCTTACATGAAACAAGTGGTACCATTTAAAATTCCACTCAAAGGGAATGGTGGTAATTGAAGCCATTCACAGGACCACAAAAGCACTGCCACCCTCCAAAGCGAACAGTTGAATGACATTTAAAAGGTGCCAAAATGCATAATCAATTCATTCAAAAGATAATTCCCGAGTATCTAGTGTGCACAGAGCTCTGGGCTGGTTATTCAAGGAGAGACCAGGATGGCAATGAAAGTGAATTATGCTACTTTACTGAAACAGGCTATCATGCCAAGATACTGATGAGAACCAAAGCAGGATAGCTCCAGGAGGACTGGAAATGACAGGGAAAATGGAAGCAGGAGGGAATGGAAAAGAGATGGGAAAGCAAATGAAGGGGAGGGGGAGTCATAAAGCAGAAACAAGAAGACAAAGAGAGGAGCAAGACCCATAGTACCGATTTTTTTAAAAAATTAGGTTCTCATGGTGATAATGGAGAAAAGATCAAAAACGTCTGGAAATAGTCTAAAGTATCACAATGCTAATATTTTATTCTATTTTGTTGACAAAGTGGGATATTTCTTTTCACTTTTATTAATGCCTGTTTCCTTTCCCTTCCTGCCACACCACAGGGAGATACTTTCTGACATTTGCCCTCCCATGAGGCTGAGGACTCAGAGCTCACCCCATCCCCACTCCTACCTCTTCACACTGCCACTCAGATGTCTCCTCACCAGTTTTTTTAATAATGCCTTAGATTGCATTCTCTTCCCTCTACAGGTGTATCATAAACCCTTCACATCACTATGCTCATTGAAAGAAAAAAGTGAATATGTAGCTTATTGCCTTCAAGATTGAAACAAAGTCCCAAGCAGGAAGGTAGAAGGTTCTAGATCATATGACTCATTTTCAAGAACATGGATACTCAAATCAGAAAGTGTAAGACCAGGCATTTAGTCAAATATTTACTGTTTCCTATGTGTGAGACACTGCACTCAAAGGTATAAGGCACATTATGTCTGTCCACAAGAAACAAAATCTGAAACACAGAAGGAGGGAAGGTGGGAACAAGAGCCCCGATGGACGAACAGGCCTGGAAAGCAGGGGGGGTCTTTCTCAGTCTGAGCCAAGAGAGAAAAAGAAAGCTGTGAGGAGACAGAAAGGTGCGAGGAGGCAGAGCCATGGGGTAGGGAGGAGGCACTGTCGAAACCCAAAGAATAACTACACTTTAGCCTGGGAACGGGTACAGAAGATCACTATCTCAAAATGAAGGGGTCAGAGACAGAAAGAGAGGAGCTGAAATCAAGAAAGGTCTTGGACTAATTAAATTTGGGAGCTAACAATACTGACTCACTTTTCTCTTTATTAATATATTTGGATCAAGATTTGAAGAGAAAAGATTGGAAGAACACCCAGGATTTCAGCAAACTCTGCCATTATCCAACATGCAGTATACACACTAAGGTCAAACTACACACACAGCATTTTTCTCAGTGTTTTTAAAAACATACCTAATGTAACTAGGAGATTAATATCCTAAATACGTACATAAAGTTCAAAAGAACTTTAACCACTCAATAGAAAAATGAGAAATAAAAACATAAGTTACAGAATAAACACAACTGACTAATTGATGTATGAAAAATGTTCAGTTCCAGAAGTCAAAGGCCAATGGAAACAAGGTTCTCAAATGGAAAAACAGTTTTGGTGCAGGGATATATACACCTCTGTGCTATAGATTGAAATAGAAATTAGGACATCACTTACCTGAGGTGTTTTAGCAAAACACACACACACAGACACAGCAGTGTTTGTATCCCCAACCCACTAATTATACATCTATGAATTTAGCCTAAGGAAACAATCAGAGAAACAAAGAAAGATTAATTCTCAAAGATGTTTGTCATGTCACTCATTAACAGTGAAAACTGAAAACAGTATTAGGTTTTTAATACCAGAAAAAGGCTAAATAAATCATAGTATACTGGTGGAATACTATGTAGCCATTAAAAATATTTTTCAATTTTCAATGACTTTTTAATGAAATGGAGGTATGTTCACAATATGATGATAAATGAAAATAACCAAGATGCAAAATGGCATATAGGATGTGATCCTACCTAATTATATAACTATAAGTAAATATGGAGAAAAAAGTTTAGAAGGAAATATATCAAATCATATTAACAGTGGTTATCTTTGAATTGTACAGTTGTTTCTATTTTTCAATCCATCCGGGATTTATATAATTATCATCTATCTTAGAGTTAGCACATATTAGCATTTAATATCATCTTAAACTTTGCACACAAAAAATGTGCTACATGATAGTTTGTTTTGGGGTTTATTTTTAATACACCCAAATCAAAAGACTATAATTGTCTGGAGATAAAAAAATGAAATCCCCTTCATCTCTGAGCCCTCGGTGCCTAATATATTGTGTCTAACACATAGCAGACAATCAGTTAAATGAATAACGACTGACTGGCTGTAGAGACAAGTGCTGGAAAGATGGAAGGAGGAATGGCTAAATAGTTGGGATATTCTTCAGCATTTAGTAAAATCAGCATCTTTCCTGGGTTTTTCAGAGATAAAAAGGACCCATCACATGACACAACTTAAGAGGAATAAAAGGGAGAGGAAAAAATTAAAGGAATGATCTTTGCAAGGATAAATGGGAGGAGATTTAACCAACTGAGCTCATTTTCCTGCCAGCTCTCAAACTCTATTCCAAACTCCACTCGATTATGTACATGTACCCGCTTCTTAGATGAACAGTAGAAAGCATCTGCTCAAACACAATTATACACTTGCTTCATTCTACCAGGAGGATGGATTTCTACTCACAGAACCACTGAACCTTGTGTCCAGGTGAACCCAACTCCTCTACATCATCTCCAAAGAGGGCTATCCCAAATTGCTGCTTCAACTCTGTTGGTGATTACTGCAAGGGACAGACGGGCCCCATTAGATAAACATTGATTTCTATCCACCTTTAGAAGCAGAAGCAGTGAGAATGGCTCTATCCTAGCGACTCTCACATTTTCATTGTATATTCATAGTTCCTTGGTGAGGAGACGCACTATAGATCATAGCATCTCCATTCCCCAACTGACGTGAGGGTAACAGATACGGGTTCTTCATCCACTCTGGCATCACAGTGACGTACACTTAGGCTGAACGCCCAAGGCTGAAATCTGGTATGAGTTTAAACTTGCTTAGACTTGTGAACTTCTGAGAGGGGAAGTGTAATTCACACTTTTATTGTGTTTGTACCTCTTGCACCAAAATTGGGGTTCTTTGTAAATGCTCACCTCACCATTATTTCTCCCTCAAAAAGTCTGGTTGCTCTTCACTCCATAGATTCAAATAGCATTTCCCACTTCCAAATGTCTACAATCATACATAATATCTCAAAATTACACTGGTTGGTCTGGGGGAAGGAGGGTAAGATGGGAGAGAAATGACATGTGGCTTTATAATCAAGCAGTTCAAGATTTCAATTCTTATTAGCTCTTTGATCTTAGGCACGCTATTAAACTTCTCAGAATCTCACTTTCTTCATCAAAAAAAGGGGGCTAATGCCTCCCTAGATTGCAGAACAATTTTGAAAATTAACGTTAAATCATTATATGTATCTGGCACAGAGTATACACAGTAAAAGCATCTATTATTAACAATAATTCCTCTGTAAATAAATCATTCACTGATCTCTTTTCAAACTACGTGTTTTCCTATGAATGCTCAAATGTCATACAAGAAATTTCCTTTCCAACCATTTTCCCTAATGGGCTCATTTTTAAAACGGTGCCTCCCTATGTAGAAAAATAACTTTATAGGCTGTTTCAGTTATAAATTATATAAAGAAATAAGCATAGGGAAGCTTAGAAACTACAAAAAAATAAAGATATATGTAGGGATTAAAATCCAGTATTTGGACTGAAACCACATGAGGCAGGGCTGAAATAGGATTTAAAATATACAATAGTTACTCCCAGTCTTTTTAACATCAAAAAAAATTGAGCTTCCTGTTGATTTCAGGAACTCTGTTGAAAGTACTCAACTAGTAACATAGATAACTCATCTAGGCTCATGAACTCTTCTAGACATGCCTTGGAGCCCTTGCCTCACTGTTCCCACCAGTTCTAGACTAGTATACCACACCAATCCAAATCAAGACCTTACAGTGAAAAACCCACCTTAAACTAGATGCCCCCCAAACCTCCTAAATATCTTACCTTTGCCTTCTTCCTTCTAAGACATAATTTTAAGGCTCTGTCAAGGTAATGATCAATAAACACAGTAAGCAATACACTTGGTTTTGCTTTATAAACAGGTCATTTGGGTGATATTTTCAAGAAGCAAGAATTTGACACTCCCATAACAATACTTGTACATTTATGGATTCAATCTAAAGAGAATGGCATTACAATAGACCTTTCAATGGTAGTCATAGCTGACAGATCACAGCTGCTCAGATTCATTCTAACATAAAACACCAAGATTCAGAACTTCATGGTCTAGCCAAAGACAAGTATAGCACCAGCCACTTTCCTAAACAAGTTGGAGTCCCCTCCTAGTGGTCAAGTGCTAACCAGACCCTAAAGAAAAGACTCTTTTTTTCAACTGACTGTTCAAAACCAGGAATGTTTTTGTCCTCAAGGTAATGGTACATCCACAATGCAAAATAGAAGACTGCAGCAATTATCCCAATATTTCAGACTACTTTGAAAACTATTCTGTGGGCTTGGGGCCCACACTATTTAGACAAACTGCCCACATTAATCCAACTCACTTGATAATTGCTCAATTCTCCAATTTATTGCCCAGATGTAGCCAGATTTCTCCCTGTGGATAAGGAAGATATAATGACAGCCTGGATCTAAAATGTGCCAAATTTCACATATTACAACAAGTCAGGGAGAGGCCCTATGAGAAGGTTCAAGCACAGAGGGTCCCAAGTCCCCATGCAAGAGGAGCAGCAGTGTGGTTGGGAATATGGGACTTGGATTGCCGTGGCATCATGTGACCACAGAGATGAGGAGATGTCCCACTGCTTCCTATTATAGGGAAGTGCAATCTGAAGCCAAACATGCTGCAACAGGGAGAGGTCGGACACGTCTCCCCCTTACTTCGGGGCAAGGTCAACTCTGAGGGTACAGAATCATGCTCTCTTTCCAAAGCTCTGCCCTGAACATTGGCAAGTGCTTCCTGCCACTGCATCTTCCTGCTGCCATGAGTAATAGGAATCTTTGAGGCTTAAGGAGCACTTTCCAAAGAAGACATCTCCAGGGAAGTCATCCGCATTCCATACAAAGCAATTTATTATAAGTGCTACAGCAGCTGAACATAAATCCATCTTCCTTTCTGAGCTCATCTACCGTGATGTGCATCTCTCTATTCCCTGCTGAACTTGCAAAGACTAAATGTGCAGGGGGAAACTAAAGTAGCAGAGTGGGGAGAGAGGCAATGGGGAAAGAAAGGAAAATCAAAGTCAGTGGTCATTTGTTCATGAATTCAGCAATTATTATGCATGCCCATTACATATCAAGCAGTAAGGATACAAACCATTGTACCCTGGTGGAGTTAAATAAAATCATCACAGATTTTTAAAAAATCTAATTACGAATCATTTTAAATGTTTGGGAAGTAAGGTACGGGCTGCTCTAAAAGGTTTAGCAACATGACCTGATCTCATCTTGAGAAACAGATCAAGCTTCCCTAAAGAAGGCATGTTTGGGCTTCCAAATGCGGGATGAGTGGGTGTTAGCTAGGTATGGGGCATGACAGGGAGAAGAAAGGAGAGAAGAAAAGGCAGCCCAGGTAAATAAAGGCCATGAGGTATTAGAGCAGTACTCCTCAAATTTTATCTGGCAAGTAAGTACTCCTGAGATCTTATTAAACTTCAGATATCGATTCAATAGGTGTGGGATAGGGCTTGGGATTCTGCATTTCTAACAATCTCTCACATGAGACCAACACTGCTGGTTGGGTCCATACTTTGTGTAGTGAGGACTCTGAGGATCTGCCCAGAGGCCAAAGCAAAGAGGACATGGGAGGGCCAAACATGAGGCCAGAGAGATTGGCAGAGGTCGGCTCATGCTAGGCTGTGCAGAACATCTTAAGGAGTTTGGTCTAAGAGGAGCAGGAACCATGAAGATCTCCATTTGCTTTGTTCTCTCCAAATAACCTTCCGAGGAGTTTCACTTTCCCTGGGAGACAGCACTTTGCAGTATCTAAAGTGTAAGTGAGAGCAAAGGTGTTTATGGACTTCATGGCTTCTAAGAGCCAATAAAGTACAGCTCCTTCATCACAGACAGCCCATTAACAACCCATGTTTATTAGTAAAAATCCTCTGAACTTAATACGCCTTTGTCAGCAAAGTAATTGATCTTGGCCAGTTAATTTGGCTGGTTTCGCAGACTGAGGACTTGCCACTCTTTAAAGAATATCCTACAAACTCTGTGGGCTTTACTCCCTTCAGTAAGGAATTTCCAAGAACGCTGAGCCCAAAGGGTTCTTAAAATAGTTTGGTAAAAGAGAACACAAACATCTCTCATTGGCACCTTGGTCTTTAGTCTTACAAGTCTGTAGACATCGGATTTTACAGAAATGTCTGTGCCAACTGCCGCCAGCCTGTTCCCTGAAAATTTGACTGAACAAAGGCGTACAGAACTGTATGCTGTCCAGTTAGGCAGGTGGTAAAAACTCAAGCTTGAACAAAAAAAGAAACAGATGTGTGCTTTAACCAATGCTTGGTATACTTTATAAACAATACTTTGCTTCTGTGTTAGGAAAGAATCATCTTCTTTCCATTTTAAAATGAATGTAGGACTTATTCACACTGAACACATGCCATAAGGAATGCACTCCAGTATGACTCAGCCAACTCTATGGAACAGCCAAAAGAACTCGAGTTTTCACCTGCCTCCCCATTAGTATTGGGACTCTGGAGAAGTAATTCTCTTGGCTCTCTTATTTATGTAATGGGTAAATGGGGATTATACATAGTTTAACAAGTGATAGGAAAGCACTGCATTTTCTACGTGAGACATGATGATATTCACACCTAAAAATGTTAGATGCTCTGCTTCTAGAATGAGTAAGAGCAAGAGGTTGTGAAATCCTCTCCAGATATCTTCAAATGTTAGCATGTTCTCAACTGTCTGGAATGCCATATATACTGTCCTGACCTAAATCAAGGATGTAAAATCATGCATAAGGCATTTGTTTCATCATCTAAGGCATCCATCTCAAGAAGATGAAATGTCTTTCTGGTGGTCTGCCCCTGTCACCACATCACATAAACATGGGTAGACCAATTTTCACACATTTGGAGAGTGTAACTAAAAGGGTTGGATATAAAATATAAGCCACATGGTACATGCAATATTTCCTTGAGAGAGAGGAACACCTCAGAGAGTTGGCAAGTCATCCATCAGAGATGGCTAACATACACTAGGGAAGCTTTGCTTGTACATGACTCCTTAAGGTGTCTCCCAGGCAAACAGAAATCTAATGAGAATGGGATATCTACATACAATAGCCATTCTCCTAGGCAAGAAGGGGCTGGCCAGCTCAGAAGGGCAGAATTGTCACTGGAAGAGAAGAGATCACTGGGTTGTAATGTACTACGTCACAAGACAGTAATATAAAAGAATGCTAACATCACTGAACACTCACATTGCTAAGCACCAAGGTTAGAAAGACATGCATTAGGGGACATGGCTCTTTCCCTGATGGAGCACACGGTCTAACACGGACCAAAGTAAGATAAACCAGTAATCATGCTACAGCCTGCTACCTGGAAGTGTGTGTGTGGGTGCGTGTGCGTGCCTGTGTGCGTGCGAGAGAATGAGGAAGCAAAAGATGGCGGGCAAGCTAGCCAGTGAGAGCCGTGAGCCTCGGGAACACAAATGAGAAAACGTTGCTGCCACTCTCTGGGGAACAAAGTGGTCAACGAGTTGCAGTGGGATGGTGATAACCAACTCTGAGAGCTCAAGCACTCACCAGGTGAAGAAGAAAAAGAAAGGAATTCCAGACCAGGCAGCAGCAGTAGGAGCAAAGGAAAACACTGGTGCTCCAGTGTTCTAAAGATGGGTATATAAATATATACATATAATACATACACATGCACATATATACAAACATACTCAGAGATATAAACATATTAATGTGCTGAGGACGCCTGGGCGGCTCAGTTCGTTAAGTGTCCAACTCTTGATTTCGGCTCAGGCCATGATCTCAGGGTCGTGAGATCGAGCCCCTCATCTGGCTACACACTGGGCATGGAGCCTGCTTAAGATTTTCTCTCTCCCTCTCCCTCTGCCGCTCCCAGCTCAAGTGTGCATGCTCTCTCTCTCTCAAAAAAAAAAAAAAAATTAAAGTGTAGTTTGTGTGTGTCTAGGTACCATAGACACACACAAATATGCTGTAGCTGACTGTGTTGCTGCCCCGTCCCCGTCCTCCCACACTTAGCACATGAGTGTGCACGCCAGGCTTCCAACTGCCGGCACCTATGTTTCTTCCTCTTGCTGCTGGAGGCCACTTTGTCACCTGAGCGGCAGCCTCAGAATGGTACCCAATCAGCAGCCCTCCGGAGCAGATGGGAGTTGCCGTAAACATATCTCCTCTCCCTTACCTCTCAAGCAGGAAACTCAGAGGCATGAATCTCACGCTGGCTCCCAGAGTTTGCCCAGCAGGAGTGCACTCTGGCTGAGCACACGGTCTAACACAGACATCCCCTTGGTGTCTTGTTGGTGATATCTTGGTGACATCCCCTCCACTGGCTGCCTCCCCTCTTCATCTCATCACCCCACTCCTCTGCCAGCCTCCTATCTCCCACGGAAACGACTTACATGCAAATCCTTGTCTCAGGGTCTGTTTCTGGGAGAATCCAAACTTAGACACAGACATGTGTGGGTTTGTATTTCTATTTATAGGCATGTTTATATAGACTTGTATATTTATGTGACTATATACACTCATAGATATAGACGCCTACACATGCAAATACCACATACATGCTCAAATGCATAAATGTGTTTGTATCTCTCACAGGAGAGTATTGCTTTCCTTTTTACTGAAGCACATGTTATTATACATGGTCTTCTTTTTTTTTTTTACAGAACAATCTATAGCCTACACCCCTTCCTATAGCCTCCCCAGCAGAGCATTTAGCCTCACACTGGTCCTGTCCAAAGCCTTTGTCCAGCCTTGCCCCCTCAGTCAGCAAGATGACACCTCACTCCTCCTAGCACCTTCCATGCCAAAGCTTCCAAGCCTGCTGCTGGGCAGCACCATCAAACTCTGGGCCTCATGGTCCCAGGGTCAGGCTGTACATTTGCAATATTATTTCTAAGCAAACATCTGGGTCACTACTCTCAAAACAGGACTGTTTGCTACCAAAACATTATCTTTTTTTCTTTTAGTGTACTACATAAAAAACATGACAAAGTGAAAGAATATAAAAAACCAGGTTATTTTAATAACAACTACAAAAAAAAACCAAACCTGACACTTCAAATTTTTATATTTACGAAAAGAAAAACTGCTCTCACAGCTCTCCTCACAGGCAAACCTAGGCACAAATGTCTTATCCCCAAGCGAGAGCTCCCTCCTCTCTTCTTACCCTATTAGCTTTGAGACTGACATCAGGAACATAAGAAAAAGCCATTCACTGCTTATGTGCTAAGGGTGGCAACACAGAGAACTAGAAAGAATATGGGATTAAGAAATTAGGAAATTAAAATACAGGAATATAAAAAAGATAAAGAGATTTGGAGAAAACTCGCTAGCAGGAAAGCTTGGGCGAGTAACATCATCCCTGGATTTTTATTTCTTCAATTGAAAATGAAAGCAGGACTTCCAGGGGCCTGAACTTGGCCCTCAGGTATGTTTTGTTCAGCACGTTGTGTGCTTACAAACACGTGAAATCTGAGTACCTTGAACACATTTGAGTTTGTGACCCCTATATGTATAGTTTCTAAACTCATTTCCCATTCCCGACATTAGATAACTTTGTATGATCGTCATTGGAAAAACTGCAGGAGACTGTCCTCTTGCCACCTTCTGAATTTCCTCCCCAAGGAGGCTCACCTGCCTGATCTCAGCACACCTTTACGGGGAAGACAATTCACGCAGGTACATATTTAAAATTTCCTACTGAGGGGCACCTGGGTGGCTCAGTCAGTTAAGTGTCTGCCTTAGGCTCAGGTCGTGATCCCAGGGTCCTGGGATTGAGCCCCACTTCAGACTCCTGCCCGGCAGGGAGTCTGCTTCTCTCTCTCCCTCTGTCCCTCCCCCTGCTTGTGCTCTCTCTTGCTCTCTCTCTCTCTCTAAAGAATAAGTTAAAAATCTTTCCAAAAAAAAGATTAAAAAATTAAATTTCCTACTGAAATGTGCCTTGTTTTTCTTCAATTTACCCAAAGGAATGAGATTAACTTAAAAAATTATCAGAAAACTTTACCAACATGGAAGAAATAAAATTAAGAAATAGGCTTGTTATAAAGGCTTCTTTATGTAAAAAATAACATAAAGCTATTTAACCATAATTAGCAAAGGAGAAAAACTGACAGTTGAGTCTGAATACGCAAACTCCTGTCCATCTTCATCAGGAACTCACTTTCATATTTTTGTATATTATTATAGTATTATGGGTATTATACATCTCATATTACATACCTTTTATATATCCCCTCTCCCTCCCTTCCTTCTTTTCCTTCTTCTACCCCATACAAAAACCATCAACCTTGGTCATGTTCACTTTAATGTGTGATGTAGGGAAAGGGAAAGATTTTAGAAAAGATATGTAGAGAAATGGCAAATGTTGTGATTCATGATGATCCACATATGATTCTACTTTAGGATACTGGCGTTCTCCGTGTATATTTTTTTAATATTCTGATATGCATACTATCTGTTCTTCATTACAAAAGATTAAAAAGTCATAAAAATATATGGTTGTACTAACTCCCTACTATAAATAACTTGGAGCACTGATTAAGACTAGACTCCCCATCATCACCATTACCACCATCACCAGTAATGATCTTACTCCAAATCTGAAATAAATTAATTAAAAAGATCCTTTTAAAATTATGGCATACACCAAGTTCCTTCTTTCATTCCTAAGTACTCGGAAGCTATCCTTAGTATATGA